>NW_024704744.1:97998052-98000552 GCF_018977255.1 Callorhinchus milii | reverse complement strand
GTGGTGGGGGTGTGGGGGGTCTGGGTGTGGGTGTGGTGTGGGTGGGGGGGCTCTGGTGTTGTGTGGGGGGCTTGTGTGGGGGCTCTGTTGGAGGGGGGGGGGCTTGTGAGTGTGGGTGGGGCTTTGCAGTATATTCTGTGAAGCGCTTTGAGACGTTTTAACGGCATGATGAGGCGCTTATATCAAATGCAAGGATTATTATGATACTTAATCTTCCTTGTTTTGTGTGTTTTATATCCGTGATAATATCCTTGCAATTTTGGCGTCGTCGTGCTGTGAAGTCAACCACGTGCCCACTGATATTCCCTTCTGAAGAGGCCAGTGACAGGATAATTGTGCGTTATGGAAACTATTGAGCCACATGTGCTTGGAAAAGTCCATGAAATTACTACTTTTTTGTGGCTGATGCTGAGAATGGCAGTGCCTGTACTTGCGTACAGTTCTGTGACTCACACGATCCCACATGCAGAACGCTTAGTGCATCAATGACAGTTCGATGTATTTTCTTCAGAGTTGTGGTGAAAACTATACACCTTATTTATATTTTACCACGTTTACAGTCTGTAAAACCAAAAGGTTTCAGACCTTTGCTCCAGCATTTTAGGTGATCCTTTTGATAGCAACTCTTCGTTAAGTTGAAACTCTGGAGCAACACTGACGAGTTCGAATTTTTTATCAAAAAAAAACCCTTTAAAAGGAAGTCTTGTGTCACAGCCCTATTTAGTATGAGAACCGAAATGGTAGATATAGACTGACTTGTTTGCATTCTTCAGATGAAGGTATCCACGGAGGAATTCCGAAGCCTAGCAACACGCTACCACGACCTTTATCAGTCCTCCTTTGATGCTGACTCAGCCACTTTGAGAAACGTCGAGTTGTATCCTTTTCCGCTGAACTGCAAATCACAATGTCCTTTGGATAGTTGGGGCAGAAATGTTTGGAATTTAGATGCATAAATAAAGCAAAACATTGGGTCGTGGATTTCTGTCCTGGATTTAACCACTGACGATCCTGTTTCGGTACTTCCGCGTGTTTTTCTCATTAAGATTAGGGTTTGTTTCCTCCTCTCCCGGCTGCTACCCAATACCTTGCTAAAGTGGCTTTTCTTGGGTAAACCTGCACAGAGAATGCCACCAGAGTATTGTGTTGGAATGTGAGGGGTATCACAGCAGAGCCTGATCCTGTTCTTCCACACATTCCACCTCCTCTTCGACCATGCCTTCAAACACTTTCCTTTCCCTCCCTGACATCCACCCTCCCCGATCCCGACCCCCCCAGGTCGGGTCCAAAACACTGATCGTCCAGCGCCTTGGGACGTCCTCCCGACGTGAAAGACGCTATACACGTGTAATTTTGTGGTTGAGATAAACAGCCATGTAACAAATGCTGTGGGCAAATTAGCATTCACCTGCAAATACACAGTCACTGCACAGAAAAGTCAAGCGCTTTGTGGCATTTTTAGGCTATGAATCAAATGGGAGGATTATTATTGCATGACGATTACAAATTGTAAATGAATGATTTTGTCTTAAAGGCATGACGTGCAAGGGGTCACAAATTTATCCTGTTAAAATTTGTGCACGTTGTTAGTCCAATGCTGCCCTCTTTAGGATTGCACCTTACAACACATTTCATATCCGCATGAGATGTGAAACAAATTACAATAGAATAAGAATGAGTTGGATTGGAATGGAATAATTTTAAGACGCTGCTGCTTAATTTTTTTTGATAGGTGGCGTTACATTTTCTTTGGTTTAAATCAGTGTTATACTACAAAATGGATTACATTGGAATGCATTAGAATATACGGCACAGAAACAGGCCTGCGGTGTGAGACAGTGGCGGAGCCGGGCGCTGCCAGTATTTATGCTCCACATGTGCCTCCTGCCCTTCCTCAACTAAGCCTTCAAGCAGAACCTTCTAATTGTACCAATTTCAGCCCAGTACCTCAAATACTATGTTACTTTGATCTAAACACAAACGCACAATGTTTGGTACACTGCGGTTTATTGGGAGTCGACAATCTCAATGAAGAAGGCTCGTGGAAACTTGGGGAAACTTTGATTTGTTGAATATTACAGCCTTTAACATTGTTCACAGACAGCAGCAGAGTTGCCTGTTGATTTCTCACTCTATTGAAGCACTAATCCTCGATCCAGAATCTGCCAGGTGACACTATTTCCGATTGTAGAATAAGAATGTGTTACGTACAGTCAAGCATCCTCTTTTCAAATATTCAGCGCAGGGGCCAGCACATTGTCATCACTTTTGGGACCTGGATGTGAATCCAGCCCAGTCTAATGGCATAAAAGTCTCGTCTATTGACTGTAACTGGATTTGGCCAATCTCAACATAGTCCTGAGTGGGTGTAAACCAAACACAGTTGTCAAAACATTACCAGTACATTGGGTAACTCATTTTATATAGTGGGCAAAAGTATGGCTGTTGTGGGAGGTGGAAAATTTCCTACTGAGGCAATAGAGCGAGAATAGTTGCTGAG
>NW_024704744.1:97584620-97998027 GCF_018977255.1 Callorhinchus milii | reverse complement strand
TGTAGGGACTGTGTATTTTGTGGGTAAAACTCAGCAACCAATTGCACACAGCGACGTCCCACAAACAGTCATGGATTAAGTGACCAATTATTTTTTTAAGGGATTAGCAATCTGCCAATCAACTAACAAACGGGTTCCTACTTACTGCTCGGTAAACAGGCTTGTGCATGTGTAGAGTAAGGAAACTTGCCTAAGGTTTTGCCTCGTCCCGCTGGGAAATTGAACCCAGATTATTATGGTAATTTAATGTTCCACCTTTTTGATCTGGTTAGTGGGTAGAAGCCTTACAACCCCCAGCCTTACTCACAGGTAAGATCTCTTACAAGTGATCTCTCTCAGTTCGGACGCAGGCAAAGAGTAAGCACAGACCTACCTGATTAGTAATTCGGCCACATCTCTGCAAGTCATTTCCGGATGCCATGGCAATAGCTGTGGCGATGGCTGGTGGGGGGCTGGTCTTCAGGCTGTTACATGTACAGATCAGTTGGGAGAAAGCCAAAAGCACGTCAATCCTCAACTTGACAAATTCACATTGAAATGTCAGGGGGTTGGAAGGGGTGCTGGCAGCCTGAAAAATAGCATCCAATAAAGCTAGTGATTGCAACGCTTTTAAAAACCTATACCATAATAACGTTTATAAACTGTAGGAACGACAAACTCCTATGTCATGAACAATGCTTAAATGAGAATGGGAAATTGAGGGGACTTGCTTGGTGTTTCAGCATATCTGAAATTATAACCTGCACTGGGTGATATGAAAGAGCTAGACAGCTGGAGCTTTGGGAGTTCATGGTTTATGCAAATATCCTACAGGCATTACTCCTTCTACTCTTCTATGAGCTTGGCATACTCAAGAACAGATCACATATCCAAGCCATACTCAATACGTGTCTGACTCTATCTGACAGCACTTTACCATATACAATCCTGCAATGGTCCCAGTGGCATTCTATTTAGAGACCATAAAGGAAAGTTGGCTTCGGGAGTAAAGGAATTCAGCCACTTGCCTTCAAATAAATGTGCTGGACCATCCTGGGCCCATTAAAACCCGCAAGACCCAAGCAAAGTGCGGGTCTGCTACATTACTATTTATTTACTTACTTATTTACTTTGCGACTTTGAATGTGACTTACAGTCAGGGAGGCTATGCCTCGCTGGTAGTACTTCAGAGCTTCAGCGATTGAGGTCAGTGCGGCACTTGACTCGTTGTCCTTCAGTCCGGCCAGACATTGCTCGGCTTTCGAGAATTCCTTCAGACTGTTGAGCCAGAAGTAAAAATGCTCAGAGGCCACCTGTGTCAGCAATCCATGGTAAAGCTCCCCAGCCATGTCGTGGTTTCCCTAGAGTATCACATAGCAGGTAGATCATGAAATATAGTCCATTCACTGTACATACATTCTGTGAAGCGCTTTGAGACGCCTCAAAGACATGATAAGATACTATATCAAATGCAAGGGTTATTCAAATGCAAGGACTATTATTTACACTACCCTGAACTGGAATAGACCAGACATGGGAGCAGTATTCTATTCTTGGTGGGGAAAAACAGGGCTTTATAGAAAGTTAAGAATTTTGAGGGGGAAGAAATAAATGTTTGGTGTTAAAAGAGAAAACCCCTTTTGTTTTGAAGATGGCTTCAGCAATGGAAAGGAAGTGACCATTTCATCTGATGTGAGAGGCGACAGTGTGGCTGAGAATGTCGGTAAATAATCAAGATTAACCTTGTGAGGAGAAACGAGGGAACTTCCTAACAAGAACTCAAGAAGCAGTACGTCTCATCAGAGAGAGCTGAACATTTAGCAACGGAACGCACTGCACGGCAAGGAAAGGACACGCGCATCAGGACAAACAACACGAAGGACGTTAATGAATATCATGTGCGTTTGGTTTTGCCGAAACCATTTGAGTTCATCAAGATCCTCCTGGAAAATCTGTACAGAAAAACATTACATAAAACATCACTGGGTCAAGTGTGGCTCCCCTCACCATTCTGGATGCCTGCCTTGCTATCTTGTAAACCGTCCAACTGTTGGCTACGTTTTCCAATTGTTGATTGATGACACTTTTGACCTCGGAGGACAATGTTTTCTGACTGGCTACAAAAATGACTGTAGCCAGTGCTACCTGATGAGGAAGAAGAAGAACTCTGGGTTCAAGCAGAAATAAAATGAAAAGAAACTGAAGTCATTTTGAAGTAATTTGAGGGAGGACAAGTAGCAATGATCTTTGGTGCCCTTGTGCAATGGGAAATTCACGAAGGACCTAAAGATACAAAGAATGTATGCTATTATTCTTTTCCCGGGGGTGATAATCCCTTTTAAAAATAATATGTAATTTGGTCACTTCAATCCATGTTTGTGGGACAGACGCTGCTGTGCGCAATTGGCTGCTGGGTTTCTCCGACAACATATGCAGTCAATTCACTTCACAGTATATTCTGTGAAGCGCTTTGAGACGTCTCAAAGACATGATAAAGCGCTGTATCAAATGCAAAGATTATTATGACATTAGTTTTCATCAGATAATCATGTTTGAACAACACCCTCATATTTTGGAAAAGGATAACAAAACAAAGGCTGCCTTGAAGACAAAACACAATCCAGTTTAGTAATAAAAAAAATATTCATTTGTCAAAAGAAAACCCTGCAGCAGAACCCCTTGAAGGTTGGAGGTTTCACTGGCCTGAGAAATTGGATGCGTTTCTCAGACAAACACGTCTCCTCGTAATTTGAAACTAACTATTTGATTGCTACCCTCTTGTTTTAGCATTTTTGAAACACGATAACATTAGGTGCCAAAAAAGAGATGGCAAAAACACACCAATAGCTATTTTGCCAGGGGCTAGATAGATAAATAAGAAATGATTTGAGTTATACAGGACCTTCCAAGTAAAATAAATGTCTTGCAAGCAGTATATAAAAGAAAACCGATTACAATGCGTAAATGAAAGTGGATAGTGTTATATGGGCAAAGGCTAGTGATGGAACAGCCCATGTAATCCAACCCTTCGCTTTCCATTGACCGTGTGTTTAATCCATTCTAATAGTCACCGAGAGAAGGAGGAGGGGGGAGATTTTTTTTTATATTCGTTAAACCGATTAAAGGAAGTAGGAGAAATACAAAGCAGTGTTCGCTCTGCCAGTGCCTTCATTACCTGCGATAGGGAGTAAACAACGCCCAGTTTGAGACTCATTTTCACAAGTCAACATTAATAATAATAATAATCCTCACATTTGATGTAGATTTGCTTTTCACGTCGGGAGGACGTCCCAAAGCGCTTCAACAGAACACACTGTAAAGTGAACATTCTTGAATCTGGATGGACCTTGGAAGTTTTATTTTTTCTGGTGTGTGTGTGTGTGTGCATTTGTGCTGATTGTGCCTATATTCTGTATTCACTGCAAAATTGATAATTGCAGCTGGTGGCTGAGTCAAGAAAGATTAATCTAAACTTGCCAGTCTAAACTTTTTTGTTGGGATTCCCCCCCTCTCGCTCTCTCTCTCTCTCTCTTGTACAGGGCTGTGAAGTGATTCATAATTATAGCTTTCCCAAGAACACGCCAATTACAGTGAATGGAGGATTAATATTCACCTCTTTTCATTTATCGGTTTGGGAAGGGGCGGGTGGAAGGAGCAACAGGTTTTTTTTTAATTCAGTAAAAATAATCCCAAACTATTTCTGAACTGCACCAGCAAAGTTTCCCCCCACCCCCCCCCCCCCCCAAAAAAGAAATAGTTGAACATTGCGTTTTGAATTCACTTTGGTTGCCGAGACCGGTAGGTTCAGCACCAGCCCAGGAATTGGATTCAGGTGGTTCATGTTAACCAGTCGTGCAGTTTCCATGTATAAGATGCAGTGTTTTTGCAAATAATCTCCAGTCTATTATGAGTGTAAATCCCGTAAAGAACAACAACTTGCATTTATACAGCGGCCAGCACACCCGACATCGACTCGGAGCGCTTAACAGTGGCCAAGGCCTGGCCGGGGCGGGGGGGGGGGGGGGGAAGGTGACAGTAGGCACGGTCGAAGAGGAAGGTCTTCAAGCCCGACCAAAAAAATGGGGAGAGAGGGGGCAAGGCGAAGGGAGAGAGGTCCACAGCTTCGGGACGTAGCTGATGGTGGGTCAGAGGTTCCGGTGGGGGGGCACGGAGGAGGCCGGAGCCAGTGGAGCTGAGGCAGCGGGCAGTGGTGTAGGGAGAGCGTGGGTTGGAGGGATAGTGGGGAGCCGGGCGGGGTGAAGGGATTTAAGTACAAGAGCGAGGATCTTGAAATCGATCCACTGTGTGACAGGGCTAAAGCCAGTGGGGTTTGAAGTGGTAAAAGGTGCAAGTTATTCAGTAAGTTCAGTGCTTAAGGCCGATGTTTGGGAGGTGTTTTTGTGACCCAGGTGCCCAGTTCATTCTGAAGTGCGTTGTTGTATTGACATTATTGTTTTTCTTTTAAAAAAATCGGCATATTTTAAAACCTTGTGGTGTTCGGTGCTGTCGTCGTGTTTGCAGGCTTTGGCAGCTGCTCGCCCCATTTTTTTAGTAATTCCACACCTTTCGTGTCAGGCTCTGTGACTGTTGAACATTTGAAAGTTTCCGAACGCAAAATACTGCAGAGGCTGGAAATCTGAAACAAAAAACTGAAGTCGCTGGGAAAACTCAGCAGGTCAGGCAGCATCTATGGAGAGAGGAAAGCCAGAGTCAACGTTTCGGGTCTCACTGGAGATTATTGGCAGTTCTGACGGAGGGCCGCGGACTCGAAACTTTGACTGACTTTCCTTTCTCCGTGGATGCTGCCTGACCTGCTGAGTTTTCCCGGTTTTGTATTGAAGAGTAATCTGATCTTTGAATTGTTTTAAACGGGTACCATTTTGCTTTACGGAGTCATAGAATTGGAGTTTGTAGAGTGAGTGCGTGTGTGTGTGTGTGTGTTGAGTCTGTGCTGGGCTCATGCCCTGCCGAAGGTATCTGCTGCTCTTAAATCCATTTCCCTGCTCTTTGTGCGTTCCCTTTAAAATAAAAATAACCCCTTGCATTGGATATAACAACGACAACAAGATTACATTTGTATAGCGCCTTTCACGTCGGGAGGACGTCCCAAGACGCCTCATCGCGTCTTCGAGACGTCTCAAAGCGCTTTTATACCATTATTCTTTCCAAGAGTTTCTCTGATTCCCTACTTTTTCAGTGATGTCGTTGGCTTGAGTTGGCACTTGGAGCAATAACCGCCAAAAAAAAATGTTCTGTTTCAAAGTCACGCTGTTAAGCAACTGCTTAAATGTATTTAAGGAGATGGAGGCCCTAAGCTGTGCAATGGACATTTTTATATGAGTAAACAGCTCCATCACTCACTGGTCCCATCTTCTTCAGCTTATTGTCACGGGAGTGGGGCAGAAAACAAGAGTCAATCCTGGCAGAGAATCGACTAACTCCACATAGATTTGGGAATAGGCAAGGCGCCTTCCTGGTTTTTGTGACTCAGTTGACCACAAGCATCTCAAAATAATTAAGGGTGTTGCTGGCTTCAGGGGGAAGCGCTGAGTGCATCCCTGATCGATGGCTCCTTTATATGGCGTAATCTGCACAGTTGCGGGCAGGCTGTTGCTTTCAGTGTGACCCAACTCCTTCCTTTCGGAGCCTGTTCGCCAGGCGTCAAACAGCTTTGGTGTGGCGTCTCTTCTCACACCGGTGGACAAGACGTCCATTTTTGTATATTCCCCGATGTTGGTGTTAGTGGTGTGTCTCCCGTTGGCTGCCACGTTTCTTCTGAAACTGAGTTGAACACGATCTCCGGTCAGCATCGTTCAGCTGAGAACTAACTTTAGGGGCTTTTTAACGTAAGGGAGATGCCATTAACCCCGCTGCATGCTTTCTTGGATACATTCACCAAACGCCAAATGTTTACTCTGTGGCCGCGTATTTGTTGCACTTTAATACACTGAACGCTTTGTTTCCCCCGGCAGGCGCAGGCAGAAGAGGAAGGAAGAGGCATGGCACTAACGTTAAAAGACATACCGAACATCAGCTGGATATTGGTGAAGGGGACACTCCGATTTATATTTATGGTCGCCAACAACCTGGTTGCGATTCCGTCCTACATTTTGTACCTCATCGTCCTGCAACCGTTGAGGTTATTTGACAGAAAACTGTTCTGGAGCGTGGAAGGAGTGATGTTTCGATGGCTGCTGGCGATGGTATCTTCGTGGGGCTGGACAGCAGGCTACACAGGTAAGGACGGAGAGGAATGCACTCGACATTTCGGATCTTTGGTACACTTTGGCTTTGCTCTTGCTGCATCCAGTCGAGGTCAAGCCTTTCGATACACAGTTCAGGTTCGGTGGACCTTTGTGCGCGAGGGTGGTTTCACAAGTACTTTGTGCGGTTAAACAGCTAATGATTATAACCTTTGTTTCCTTCCCCCTCCGCATCGCCAGAGTGGGAGGGGTGGGGGTGTGAGGAACTTAGTGTAGCCTCTTGCTTCAGTGCTGCTCTGTCACTGGCTCCCAAGCTTGTGATGTATTCTGGTTGTTATTGCCTAACTCCTTTCGGTGGTTGGGTGCGGATCGGGAAGGCTCGAGAGAAATCCCTGGAGAAGACAGTTGGCCAGAAACCGTTCTGTCTCGGGCAAAACCTGTTTCTCCGCAGTGTCCCCCCCCCCCCCCACGCCCACCCCCACCTCCCTGTGTGATTCCGGAGGGAATGTATGACAGTGGGAGCTGCTCTGGAGGAGACAGCTGTACGTTTTTGTTCTGTGTGATATTGTAGTCGCTTCCTCTTTCTGAGTTTCGGTGAAATATACCCCAGTGCCCCGGTGCAGCTGTGACATCTTTGTGTGATTCAATGCTTTCGAGCGCTCCGGGACCCTACCCGGCGTGAAGGCCGCTATATAAATGCAAGTTGTTGTTGTTGTGGTAATTGCTAGGAAGAGTGTGACTGTAAGTCTTGGCTGATGCTCCCTCCCTCCCTCCACCCCGCCCCCACTTTGGTCCGGGAGAAATATATTGCCCTCACTTGGTATCTACTTAAAATGCTGTCATTGAGATCTGTAACTCACTGTACAGGAGGTTCAAAGGTACAAACCTTTGTTCTTCATCTTGTGATACGCTTCAAGGGGGTTTAACCACAGGACGTTTCCAATGGTGGGGAACGGTTGCCACAACACCCGTAAAGAAATCACAACCGCCAAGACAATCACTTCAAATAACTAGTATTTAATAATCCTATGTAGTAATAATGATAATAATCCTTGTATTTGATACAGCGCCTTATCACGTCGTCGAGACGTCTCAAAGCGCTTCACAGAATATACTGTAAAGTGGAGTGACTGTCTTTTGTGGGCGAAACGCGGCAGCCAATTGCGCACAGCAGCGTCCCCACAAACAGTCGTGGATTGAGTGAACAAATTATTATAGTTATATTAAATACACAGCCAATGTGTTTCAATCTTGTGATAAGGCGCTATATCAAATGCAAGGATTGTTATTAATAAAGAGTGCGCCATGGCACTTAGCAATGGGAACACTGAACAAGGAGCCATGGATGGGAGGATCTTGGAGGTTGAAGAGAGGAATGGCTGAAGGCATGGATCTTGTTGAGATTTGTTGAAAGTAGCGAGAGATGTAGAGAAGCAAAGTGGTTTTGGAAGAGGGTTTCAGAGGACAAGGCGATAGTGGAGCAGCGGGAGAGGGGAGCGAACCTTAAACCAGAGTCAGAAGAGGCAGACATTAGAGCTGGGACATCAGGAGAAGGTGAGCGATTAATCGCGTCCTTCCTTAAACATTAAGCTGTTTGTTTGGAGATGTTGAAGTGTTATGATCTACTCCATTGCCAATGGAGCATTGGGATGATAGTTTATTAATTTCCCAAGTGAATTCCTAATCTTGCCTGTGTTTCCTGCGAGAGGCCCTCATTGCCTTGGCTCACACATGATTGATTGCCACATGGTACAGTCGGGTGCTAGTGGAACAGTACTGCCAACGCTTTAAATTCAGGGTGAGAAGATCAAGGTACAGATTTCATTTTTGTATTGCAAATGCAGAGAACTGCTTCATTAATACGAAATTGAAGCAAAATTGTTCTTGGATTCATCATCTTTAATTGTGCGTTAATAGCAGAAACAGCAGTTGTGACAGTTCTAACTCGTACTAGTCTGTAACTTTCTCAACAGATATGTTTTACTTCTTCACTAGAATTGTTGAACATGAAAGGAAAAATTGCAATTTTAGAGCGCCTTATCAGGTTGCAAAATCTCAAAAATGGGTAAACATGACACCATTTGTGGGAACAAAACTCAGGAAAAGATCACCAGGGGGAAGTCCCTTCTCTTTTTAAAAGAGTGCAGCGAGATCTTTAACATGCCTGGAATGAGGCAGATCGGACCTCAGTTTAACATCTCCCCTTGAAAACAACAACTACTGCTTGCATTTATATAGCGCCCTTCATGCTGACTAGCGTACCGCAGTGCGTGACAGTGGCAGAGTCTGACCCCCAAAAAAATCCTTACAGTGTTTTCCTAGCATTGCAGTCAGTTTAACCATCAGTGTGATCTCTGAGCTGAAGTCGTGTTGTGTGACTTTCAACCCACAAATTTCTGGCTCCGAGATGAGGTTGGCGCCCCAAATCATTTTGTGAACCTTGCCATGGTGATTGCTGAGAGCATAGGAAGAACTGCACCAATTTGGCTTCCAACGGGCAAACCACAGATTCACAATAGTCTATTGTAAGCTCCGAGAGAGTTTAATTCAGCAAGTGATCATGTTGGGGTAACTGCTACATTCGACATTAACTCTGTTGCTATGTTGATGCTCAATGAAAGGTTTGTTTATTATTATATTGGGAAAAACAAGCAAATTAAAGTACTTGACTAGAATCAATAATAATCCTTGCACTTGATACAGCGCCTGATGACGTATTCGAGACGTCTCAAAGTGCTTCACAGAATAGACTGTAAAATGAATTGACTGTATATCTTGTGGGTGAAACGCGGCAGCCAATTGCGCACAGCAGCGTCCCCACAAACAGTCGTGGATTGAAGTGACCAAATTATTATTATTATTTTTTGAAGGAATTATTATTACTCAAATGGGGGCAGAGGGGTGGGAGTTGGTAAGATGTATTCACTCAGTGCTAAAAATTGGGAGTGAAATTCTCTTTCCGGTATTCTTTTGGTTAATACAGTGAAGAATTCTCGGGAGGTTGGCTTCCTGCCAGCGGAAAGCCTTGTCGGGGCTGGCCGTTGTCTTGGCTCTGAGGAAGGAGTGCCACATGGCACACAGCCATTCTAACCTGAAAGGTCCTGATCACAGACCGACCCACTGCTTACCTCCCTCAGTAGCAGTGAGTCTAGTCTCTTTCTCCCCCCTCCCCGCCTCGGGCCTCCCTCAGCCTCTCGCCACCCAACGAGCGAAAGTCTCTTAAAGCAAATCACCAGATCGGAACTCAAAGCTTGTTGGCA
Source organism: Callorhinchus milii (assembly GCF_018977255.1). Taxonomy (NCBI): domain Eukaryota; kingdom Metazoa; phylum Chordata; class Chondrichthyes; order Chimaeriformes; family Callorhinchidae; genus Callorhinchus; species Callorhinchus milii. The sequence goes on along the minus strand of NW_024704744.1, from coordinate 97,988,585 downwards.
GCACATCAAACGCATAATCAAACGATCTCCCCCAGTCAGATCAGCACCGGATTATTATTTGTTTTTAAAAAGAGGAAACTTTTTACCTTGTTTTTTTAAAAAAACACACACGTAATAATAATAATAATCCTTGCATTTGATATAGCGCTTTTCACGTCGGGAGGACGTCCCAAAGCGCTTCACAGAACACACTGTAAAGTGAATTGACTGTATATTTGTGGGCGAACGCGGCAGCCAATTGCGCACAGCAATGTCCCACAAACAGTCGTAGATTGAAAATGACCAATTTAATTATTGTTTTTAGTTTTGGAGGGATTATTATTAGGCGTGTGGAGTAAGGAAACTTGCCCAAGGTTTCGCCCTGCTTGGAATTGAACTCAGGTCTCTCGCTTACAAAGCGAGTGCTCTAACCACTGAGCTACAGGACTCCACAAACACACGTACAACACAACACACGTAGAACACACACACACACACACACACACACTTTATAGAGAGTTGCACATCTTTGGTGTCCGATGAGGAAGTTGCACGAACACTCTTCAGACTGTTCAGATGTGAAAGTTGTTTTGTTGACCCATTTGTTGACACATGGGGCTCGGACAGGGTTTGTGTGTGAGTAAAGGCTGAGGTATACATTGCCAGCCCCGTGCGTATCCAGGAATGGCGTCTCTGAGCGCTGCCCAGTGTCGCAGGTGGATGGCACGTAAAGGGGAGGGGGAGTTGACCGTAGCCCTGGACCCAGAGGTAGGTCGTCAGGTGCGATTTAAAGACGGGTAGTTTCTTGCCCAAGTGGTCATTGTTGATATGCCGGGTTCGACACAGTCGACCACTCCATCCTCCTCCACCTCAGTGGGACCGCACTCGCATGGTTCGAGTCTGACTTAACCATCTCGGCCAATGGTTTTGCCTCTCGTCCCCGCCTGGTCACCTGCGGGGTAGCCCAGGGCTCCATCCTTGCACCCCCCCACCACCCCCCACTTCTTTTCCTCATTTATACGCTCCCTCTGGGTGATGTCATCCACAGACACGGGGTCAACTTCTACATGTACGCGGACGACACACAAATCTACTCCTCCTCCAGCTGCGACTCCCAGCCACTGATATGCTGTCGGCTTGTTTGACGGGCATCAAGGCCTGGATCAGCACAAATCTCCTGCAGCTGAATGTTGGCAAAACGGAAGCCATACTCTTTGGCTCCCGTCAACATCGTCTCTCGTGGGGGTCTGAACTCCTCACCCTCCCCGGGCTCTCCCTCAGACTCTCCGAACCTGTGAGCATCAGACGTCTGGTTCGATCCCTAGCTTTCCTTTCTTCCCCACATCCGATCCCTGACCAGGATCCACTTTTTTCCACCTCCATCCACGCCTTTGTCACTTCCCGGCTGGACTATTCCATCGCTCTCCTCGCTGGTCTCCCCAGCTTCATCATACACAAAATCCAATTAATTCAAAACTCCGCTGCCCGGAAATTCACTCCGTACCCCCGTCTCACCAGCCCTCGCCAGGCTCCACTGGCTCTCAATCACCGAATGGATAGATTTCTAGATCCTCTCGCTCGTTTTCAAAACGCTTAAATCCCTCGTACCTCCCTACCTCTCCGACCTGCTTACTCCCCACTCCACCACCTTCTGCCTCTGCTCGGCTGGCTTCAGTCTCCTGTTTGTACCCTGTGCCCTCTGCTCCACCATCAGTGGCCGTGCCTTCAGTCACTATGCGCAGAAACTCTGGAACTGTCTCCCTCAATCTCTCCTCCTTGCCCCCTCATTCCCCAACTTCAAATCACGCCTAAAGACCTTCCTTTTTGACCGCGCTTGGGGTCACCTTGCCCCCTCTCTGGTCTGACTTTTAAACACGAGTGCGTACGTATTCCTTTTCCGCCGAGCGACTTGTCAGAGGACATGACATGTCTGCAGCTGGACAGGAGTGAGAGAAGCGCCACATGAGCAGAGCACGGCCAGCTGCACCTTGCTGACCTGTGGTGGGATCGAATGGGATATCTGCTGGGATTAAATGGAAGTAAATCTGTGGCAATTTTGGTGACCGGTTTAAAGCAACTCATAATCCAACTGGGTCTTGGGGCAGAGATTCCCAAACAGCTACAGGGATCCCATTTAACACGGGTGATGAATGAATGGGATTTTTTATTTCTTTTTAAAAAAAAGTGTAAAATATCTGCTTGGCCAGGCATAACCTCTCATTTTCCTGACGTGTGTTCCCCCCCCATGAAGTTCCTATCCCCTGCTGTTCTCCGTACAATGTTCGGGATCAAGTGAGGCCCAATCGGCAGAACCCGCCAGCTTCAGGGCCCCAGGAAGGGCTTTGGACATCTGATCCCAGCGCAACACTGGGGGGGAATGTTTTGGTGTTGGAGGTGCCATCCTTCAAAAAAAAAACACTTGAGCAAGTTTCAAAACATCCTCCCGCCCCAGCTAGGACTCCTGTAGCTCAGCGGTTAGAGCACTCGCCTTGCAAGCGAGAGACCTGGGTTCGATTCCCGGCAGGGAGCGAAACCTTGGGCAAGTTTCCTTACTCCACACGTCTGATAATAATCCCTCAAGAAAAAAAAAACAATAATAATAAATTGGTCACAACCAATCCGCGGCTGTTTGTGGGGACGCTGCTGTGCACAATTGGCTGCCGCGTTTCACCCACAAATATACAGTCAATTCACTTTACAGTCTATTCTGTGAAGCGCTTTGAGACGTCTCGAAGGCGTGAAAAGCGCTATATCAAAAGCAAGGATTATTATTGGTGTCAGGCTCCACCACGGTTTGGGGATCAGAGACACTGCCCTGTGTGAAGGGCACTATGTAAATAATAATACATTAATTATAATCCTTGCATTGGATATTGCGCCTTATCACGACTTTGAGGCGTCTCGAAGCGCTTCACGGAATATGCTGTAAAGTGAATTGACTGTATATTTTTGTGGGCGAAACGCGGCAGCCAATTGCGCACAGCAGCGTCCCCACAGACAGCCGTGGATTGAGTGATCAAGTTGTTAGTAGTATTGTAAATAACACAATGATGTTTGGGTGTGAAATGCATTACTGTAACAAACAGATGATAAACATTTGCCTAACACTTATGAAAATAAAGGCCATGTTTTAAAGTCTGGTGTTTGTGTTCATTTCTAATAATAATAATAATTCTTACATGGGGTACAGTGGCTTTCACATCAGGAAGACAACCCAAAGGATATATTGTAAAGTGGAGTGACTGTACTCTCAATTACAACTTATTATAATAATCCTTGTATTTGCTATAGCGCCTGATCACGTCTTCTGAGACGTCTCAAAGCTCTTCACGGAGTATACTGTAAAGTGAATTAACTGTATATTTGTGGGTGAAACGCAGCAGCCGATTGCGCACAGCAGCGTCCCCACAAACAGTCGTGGATTGAGTGACTGAATTATTATTATATTTGGAGGGATTATTATATTATTAAGCATTATTATTCAATATTATTAAATGCAAGTTGTTGGTGTTGAGTCCCCCAGGATAGTGGTTAGGGCACTTGCCTCACAAGCGAGAGGACCCAGGTTCGATTCCCGGGCGGGTCCGGGCTCAGGGCAAAACCTTCGGCAAGTTTCCTTACTCCGCACACACGTTGTTAGTTGATTGGCGGATCGCTTTCTGGGGGTAATAATCCCTCAAAAAGAATGTGGTCACTCAATCCCCGACTTGTTTGTGGGACGCTGCGGTGCACCATTGGCTGCCGCGTTTCGCCCACAAAATATCAATCAGTCCACTTTACGGTATATCCTGTGAAGCGCTTTGAGACGTCTCAACTACGCGATAAGGCGCTGTATCAAAATGTCAGTATTATTGTTGTTATATCTAGAAGGGGTAACCACTCTCTCTTTAGGGATGAGAAAAAAGAGATGAATCCCTCCTGTAGGTTGACCTTAATTTGATGCTGGAATTACATTTTCTTAGTTATTTAAATGTATATGTATTTAAAAAAGCCACCAATTAATTTTTTTTTGGACCTCTACGCATTTCTGGACTCAAATTCGAAGGTGGGTGGGGTGAAGAGAGAGACTTTGCCCACTAAATTCCTTAGCGAGCCTTTTTCCAACCTAAAGGCAGCTCCCATCGCTGGAGTATGGCTCTGTAAGGCGTTAGCATCTCTCCAGTTACTTAGTCCAAGTAATTGTTCTTTGCGATTGATCTCAGACAGTGAGTGTCTGGGGCTATCCTGTCCAATAAACAAAGCGCTGTGGGTTGCTACTCTGCATGTGGAGCGCTATTTAAATCCAAGTTGTTGTTGATTAGGGAATTTCCAGTTGTGTTCAAAAGAATCTCCAGACAAAAGACTGTGCACACCTCGAGCGGCCCGATTTATGACCTCGCCAGACTCCCGCCACTACCTCCGCTGAAACTCTTGTCGGCCTTCCCAACTCCTCCCTCCACAGGCTGCAGATAATCCAGAGCTCTGCAGCCCGTGTCCTCTCCCGCACCAAACTCCGTGACCCCATCTCCCCCACTCTCGCCCGACTCCACTGCCTCCCTATCCTTCAGAGGATCCAGTTCAAGATCCAGTTCCCCATCGCCCCCTCTTCAGCCTCCTTCAAGTCCCACCTCAAAACCCTCTTTGACCATGCCAACGGTCACCCCCCCTTTCCCTCCCCTCCCTTCTCCCCCCCTGACCCCAACTCAGGTTTGAAATGCTGTACTCTGTCCAGAGCTTTGGGACGTCCTCCCGACGTGAAAGGCGCTATACACGTGTAATCTTGTTGTTGTGGGTGTTGCTGATGTCTGTTGGAGCAACTCAGATGCTGCTCTCCGCCTTTGTAGAAATGTAGTTTAACTCTAGTTTCATGACTAAGTTATTTTGTGCAGTCTTGTAGCGTATTGGTTCGAGCACTCGCCTCGCAAGCGAGAGGACCCAGGTTCAATTCCCGGGCAGGACAAAACCTTAGGCAAGTTTCCTTACTCCACGCGTCTCTGTTTAACTAGCAGTAAGTAGGAACCCGGTTGTTAGTTGATTGGCGGATCACTTTCCAGCGGTAATAATCCCTCAAAAAAAAATGTGGTCAACAACTGAAGTAATAAGGTGCTATATCAAATTGTAGTGATTATTGTTGTTATAGTTATTGAAATTTTCCATAGCAAATGACATGCTGAAGGCCACCGGCATAATAGATTGAATCTACCTGATTATGTCTTCTCCACACAGCTAATTTGGACTCGCTGCACGACCCCCGCCCTCTCCGTGACACTATTGGTGCGCGAGCCTTCTCTTTTGGTGTTGTGCCATGGGATCTTTAAGTCAGCACTTTAACACAGGGGCAGTCAGCATCTCGATTTAACGTCTGATCCTGAGGAGGACATCTCCGACAGTGTGGTGCACCGTTAAGCACTGGGCTGGAGTGTTAGGTATCCAGGCAAAAGGAAATGAACCTGCTGATGGGCCGGGCCTCGGCAGAGAGATTTATGCGGCTCAAAACCCAGCCAGAAGTCTCGTCTTGACTATACGAGTTCAAAGTTCCCGACGTGGGCCTTGAATCGACAACCTGTTGACTCGGAGGCGTGAATGCGACCGGCCGAGCCGGTCTGGCCCCCGTAACTTCACGTCAGTTAAATTTGTGCAAGTGTTGGGAACCCGAGTCGGGTTTTCTGTTCTTGCTCCTGACCAATCTGATCAAAGTAGAAGGTTCTCTGACATTGAACTAAGTCATCCAGAAAGTGTTGACACGTGTAGGTTATGTTACCTGGTGGTGAGATGAGGATACGTAACTTCCGTTCCCAGCACTTGCACAAATTTAATTTTGGCGAAGTAAAGTGGACAGCAAGTTCATTTCAATGCGACATTGTTGTTGGAAAAGCTATGGTAATCAAAGCATTAGGGAACAAATTTTCTCCCGAGTAGAAAAGGTGGTTGTGTTTCTTACTGTAAATGCTGATAATGTGTGAATGCGTTACAAACTGGAAAATTGCCAGATATGTGCTGGGATGATCAGATGTCCTGAATTAGTTCTCAGATACTTAGGATTTTTTTTTGCTGCTCCGCTGCCAGCACTACGTTGAATGCACTTTTACGATGAACTCAAAAACAAAATGTGCGATTCTCCAAATCATATTTATGTTATTGTTGTTTGATGTTGCACTTCTCGGGGCCTCCCGACAATTCAAAGTGCTTCACAGGATTTACTGTAAAATGCGGTGACTGTGTATTTTGTCGGCGGCCAATTTGCGCTCAGCAGTGCCCTACAAGCGGACAGGGGGGTTAATAACCAATAGCCAAGAGGTTATTAAACCTTGGCACAAAAAGGATCAGTTAGAGTTTTTGACTTATTTTGTGGATGATAATAATAGTAATAATCCTTGCGTTTGATACAGTGCCTTATCACGCCATTGAGACGTCTCAAAGCGCTTCACAGAATATACTATAAAGTGAAAGCCAATTGTGCACTGCAGTGTCCCACACACAGCCGTGGATCGAGGGAACAAGTTTTAATTTTTTTTGAAAGGATTATTACGCCCGGAAAAGCAATCTGCCAATCTACTAACAACCGGGTTCCTACTGACTGCGAGGTAAACAGAGGTGTCTAGAGTAAGGAAACTTGCATTAGGTTTCGTCCCTGCCTGAGAATTGAACCCCCGGGTCCTTTTGTTTGTGAGTGCTCTAACCAATACGTTACACATCCTGTATGATCACATAAGGTACCGCTGTAGATTCTCACGAGATTGATTCCTTTGCCAAATGATCTGTGACAAGAATGTCTCAGGAGAATGCGGATTTTAGTTTCAATATGTTGGTTATATGTGACACGTTTCATTGTCGATGGTCACTGATCCAAATGTTAATGATGGACGAGGGATTTCAGGACTGGCACACACCAGATATCGGGCATTCGAGCAGACGCTTTCACTTGTTCTTGCCAACCCCTTAAACGTGGAGTGGCTGAATGTAAATGGTTGGTCTCGCACATCTCTTAAGCTGTTGACTCAAGAGTGGCAGTGGTGGAATACAAAGATCTGGTCACCCACCTGCCTCTTGGCTGCATGATGGATGTGGAAAGTGGGGGAACAGAAATTATTTGTTGGGTTAGCCGGATGTCTATGACACATTCGGAAACCCATCACCCTGCTCCAAATCAGACAGAGTTCCAGATATGTATGCCATCTTCACGTGGAAATTTCCCGGTGTCTGGAATGGAATGCGCACTCTCTCCCCGGAGGGACGCACCCTACTCACCTAATTCCGGAGAGTATTGGGTACAGGTCGGCAAGAACCAAGGCTTGCGAACCCTGCGCTGGGTTACTGCTGGACCTGCATTCCTACAACATAAATAAAAATTAGTTTGGTCACTCATTCCAATACTGTTTGTGGGGACGCTGCTGTGCGCAATTGGTTGCCGCGTTTCGCCCACAAAATATACAGTCACTTCACTTTACAGTACATTCTGTGAAGCGCTTTGAGACGTCTCGAAGACTTGATAAGGCGCTGTATCAAATGCCAGGATTATTATTATAGTTGCAGTTGAGAGCACTGTCTAGCAAGGTTCCCCTTGATTGTGCAGCAAGGACCATCCAAACCCTTAGGGCTTTGGCTTTGCTCTGATTTATTTCTCCCTCATCTACCCCTTTCCCCATCCCCTGGCTTGGTCACAGTTCCCATAGATGGCAGCTGGCCTCTGATGCCTTACTTAAGTAGCTAATCCTGCGTCGTCCCACGTTGTGACTATTTGAATGACTATTTGCTGGCTATTTGAATGGGTTTTGGGTGGGGAGGGAGGAAAGAGATCACAACTGAGCCTAACCTTGCACTCGGGCAACACCCACACTAATGCAATTTCTAGCAAGGGGCCATCCGATAGTGAGCAGAACCAACAGCTCTGGCTGTTGTATTTTAACCCTCCTCCCTCCATAACCAGAGAATAGTTCTGTCACATTTTTTTGGTGGGGGGTAGTTCCGTTTTGTGTTCCTGAAAGTGTTTTGTTTTCCTGCGTGTTGAACGTTGGGAGTTTTTTTTCTCTCTTTGTTGTGCTTCTCTGACTTGGTTACCTCTTTCTCTACTTAAGGAGCATGAGAGAGGGAGGCAACCTTTGTGGCCAGTCACTTTCTTATCAGTCAGTCACAGAGTGTCAGCAGGCGAAACCTTTCCCTTCCAATTGGGTTGGGTTTTTTTTGGTTGGAAAAAAAATATCTAGCTCCGATCTGTTCGCCTTTTAATGGAGATTTCGCCTTCATGACTGGCAGCTACAGGAGGAAGTGTGGAGGCATAGGGCAACAGTGAGAGACCTTCACTTAAATAATAGGACTTATAATAATAATAATAATTAATAATAATAATAATCCTTGCATTTGATATAGCGTCTTATCACATTTTCTGGATGTCAAAAAACACTTCACAGAATACACTATAAAGTGAACTGACTATATGTTTTCTTTTGTGCGTCTTATCGCATTGTTGAGACGTCTTAAAACGCTTCACAGCATAATATACCGTAAAGTGAATTGTATATTTTTTTCTGGGCGAAACGCGCCGTGTCCCGTAAACAGTCGTGGAGTGAGTGACCGAATTATTATTATTATTATTTTTGAAGGGATTATTAGCCCCGGAAAACCGATCGACCAATCAATTTAACAAACGGGTTCCTGCTGACTGTTAGGTAAACAGAGGAGTAGGGAAACTTGCCTAAGGTTACGCCCTGCCCGGGAATCGAACCCGGGTCCTCTCGCTTGTTCTAATCAATACGCCACAGCACTCTAAATATAATAATAATTAATCCTTGCATTGTGGAGTCCTGTAGCTCAGTGGTCAGAGCACTCGCCTTGCAAGCGAGACACCTGGGTTCAATTCCAGGCAGAGCAAATCCTCGGGCAAGTTTCCTTACTCCACAGAGAGCCTGATCATAATCCCTCCAAAAAACAAAACAATAATAAATTGGTCATTTTCAATCCACCACTGTTTGTGGGGGAACGCTGCCGTGCGCAATTGGCTGCCGCGTTTCGCCTACAAATATACAGTCAATTCGCTTTACAGCGTCATCTGTGAAGCGCTTTGAGACGTCGAGAAGACGTGAAAAGCGCTACATCCAATGCAAAGATTATTATTATTGTTATTATTATGCCTGTTACGTCACATTTAAAGCTCTTCACTTCAACATGAATCAGAAGGATGTGGGGTTAAAAGATGCACTGTGAAGTGTAACCGCTGCGTATTTGTTGGCGAACACCACGATCCATTTGCGCACAGCAACGTGCCGTGAAGTGGAGAGTGAATGACCAGTTTCATCTGGGGAATAGATTGACCAGGACACCAGGAAAAACTCCCTCATCTTTTTCAAAACGATTCGTGGAACTTTTAAACGTCCACCTGAGCCAGGCAGACAGTACCTGAATTGCATTTGATGCAGCGCCTTATCACTTCTTTTGCCCAAGAGTTAGTAGATTTTTCTTTTTTTAAAAAAAACCTTTGGGACTGATCAGATGGTGGACTTTTCTTGTCTGACACATTCCAATATTTCCCACCAAACAAAAGGCTTCAGTCTTGACAAATCAAACATATTTTTTTAAAAGAAATCTTGGATCAAGTATTGCCGCAGAGAGTGAAGCTACAATTTGAGAGCTTCTGTTTTATGTTTTAAAAAAAACTCTGATGCGTTTCCCCCCCTCGTCTCTCCAGTCTATGTCCTTATAAAGACACTCGGCACTCAGGGACAGATGGTACTGTCGATAGCACGAGTCAGTCTTTTAACACATGCAGACTTAGACTTGTCTGCTCTTTCTGAATGTGCTGGGCTTGGCCAAGACACAGGGAGAAGCTCCCTTATCTTTTTCGAATTGAGTCTGTGTATATGTGGACCTCTGGACGTTTACACTCCACTTATTTAGTTGCCTTCAGCCTGTAAGCCCTTTGTGCAGCAAAATAGCGTTGGGTGTGAGACTCCTTATCGATGATTTGGTGGTTCAAAGTGCACCAGTGACTTTGCGATGCACTGTATTGTTGGAACCTGTGCCTCTTAGATTATTGTTTATGGCCCTTAATGGAGCGAGCTGTGGAAAATGATTTCAAGTCTGTTCTGCGAAGCGCTTTGAGACGTCGAGAAGACGTGAAAAGTGCTATATCAAATGCAAGGCTTATTATTATTATTAAAATGCCTTTTGCTAGGTATCGGTGTAGAAATCGGTACAGTGTTTACTGTTCGTCTTTCAGCACAAATGTAACAGCAGCAACTTGCATTAAATAGCCCCCCCTTCGCGCCGGACGGGGCCTCGGAGCGCTTGCTTTCAGAGGAATTTTGCTTTTTTTTATTAAGTTGTGCAACATCGCTGCTTTCCTCTGGCCTTGGCTGGCCATCTGGCTCCTTGACTCCTTCAGCCAGTCTGCCCCCAACCTCTGGAATTCCACCCCCCAATCACTCCGCCTCGCCCCCTCCTTAGCCTCCTCCAAGTCCCGCCTCAAAACCCTCCTCTTTGACCGTGCCATCGACCACCCCCCTTCCCCTCCCCTTCCTTCTCTCCCCCCAACCCCAACCCCAGCTCGGATCTGAAATGCTGTCACTGTTCAGTGTCTTGGGACGTCCCTCCCGACGTGAAAGGCGCTATACAAATGTAATCTTGTCGTCGTCGTTGTTGGTGGTGGTGGCGCTCTACATCGCTGTCTAATTTACTGATGCACTTTACAAAACCTTTCCTCTGCCCCCACACCTCCACCCACCACCTCACCACTTAAAAAATGCCACCAGAAATATTATTTTCACTCAGATGAAGCTTGCGGCCAGCTGCTGAAGCCAAGGTTAAGTGAAAAACGTTTTGTTTTGGTGACTCTGATTACGGTGAGCAATGAGATTTATACCATAATAATAATAATCCCATCATAATCCTTGCATTATAATCTTGCTGATGCGTCTCAAAGCGCTTCACAGCATATACTGTAAAGTGAATTGACTGTATATTTGGTGGGCGAAACGCGGCAGCCAATTGCGCACAGCAGCGTCCCCACAAACGGTCGTGGATTGAGTGAGCACATTTTTTTTTGAATGGGATTATTGTCCCTGGTAAGCGATCCGCCAATCGACTAACAACCGGCTCCCGCTGACTGCTAGGTAACCAGGTGTGTGGAATTAAGGAAACTTACCTTAAGGTTTCGCACTGCCTGAGTTCTCTCACTTGCGAGGCGAGTGCTCTAACCAGTACGCTACAGGGTGGGGGGTGTGTGTGTGTGTGTGGGGTCCGGGGGAGGCAGTGGGGTGGTCATTCTGAGTCGAATGAGGCAATTCACCGCGTCTAACTTTGATGCTTTCCTTAGTTTCTCTGCATTAACCATTCAGGAAGCCGCCTGATAAACATGGTCTTCAATTCATGGTGTGTTGTTCAATGGATCTTGTGTGCCGAGCCGCCGAGCCAGGCTTCAGAGAGCAGCGCTGGGGCTGATGAAGTGGGGACGTTGTGGCTTCTGCCGGGTTAGAAAGGGAATCTTTCCCGTGTCTGGGTATTGTTTAATTAGGGCGGGGAAGGGGTGAAGGGAGATGTGGTTCTCCTGGTGAAAGCTGGACATGGCAGTGGTCGCTGTGGCTTCTTGAACAGAAACCTAGTACGTGACGCTCACTGTTATTGTACAAGAGATCTTTACAGTGTAAACGAGATCTCCTCTGCACCAGTCTAATGGAGTCAACTGAAAGCTTTTTTCGGTTGGGTTTTTTTTTATCAACCAAAGCACGTTCGAGCGAAGCAAACCATCAGCCTGACAGCCTGGAATCCTCGGCTCTGCCCAGCCTGAGAGTTACAGCTCTTATGGAGGAAAAATAAGCTTTCGTTCCACAGACGTGTGTTTCAGTGTGTTAGGCCACGTCACAAATGACTTTCCTCGGGGTTCCACCCTCTGCCCTTCTATCCTTTTCCTCATCTACTGAGGTTGCAGCAGTGATGACATTTTGAAGGAGATCCTTTGTGGATGTGAATAATTGAAGGCATTTTATTGGATTTACTAAGCCAGGCTCAAGCACGTCCACTTCTCCTTTGCTGCCACTTCAAAGCCTGCTCTCTGCAGCCAGAGGCACGGCATTAAACCCAAAAGACATGCTTGTAAAAAGCATCGAGGCTTTTTTTTGTTCAGATCTTGGTCTGTGCCCTGGAAGAGGGTGACCCGAAGGACGGGGAGGCGGTGGTAGGAGAATGAGAAATGCATTGTTATAATAATCCTTGCGCTTGATGTAGCGCCTTATCACGTCGTTGGGACGTCTCAAAGGATGTGCCGGAAAGTATAGCGACTTATGTACTTTGCGGGCAAAAACGCAGCAGCCATTTGCACGCAGCACTGCCCCTGACAAACAGTCGTGGACTGAGTGACCAAATTGAAATCGAGGTGGGGGGAAAAGAAATACATGGCAGGGGGAGTATACTGTGGTGGGAGGGAAGAGGGAATTATATACTGAGGTGATGGTGGTGGAGGGGAGAGTAAGTAATATATTGGGAAAGAACTTTATACAGCATGTTTCACGCGGGATAATATCTCTGGGTGTTCAGAGAGGGGAGGGAGGGAGGGAGAGTAAGTAACTGGTCACACTTTAGCTGTTAACCGGAACCAGTTTAGTTGAAATTTCCTTGTTCCCCGATATCCGTGAATCTTGCTGGTTTTCACGACAGGTATTTATGGCGCGGCCATTAGTTTAATTGGATTTCACACCGTTGTGTGAAGTGCATTTATTTATATTGTATGGTTTTTTTCGTTGGGGTGATGGGGTGGGGGGGGGTTCAAAAACGCCCCCCAAAAATCGTAACATACTGTGTATGACCAGGAGAAATGAATCAGTTCAAGCACTGCCTTTTTATTTTCTCCCCAATCCCCCCCCCCCCACCCACCCACCCACCCACCCGCCTCAAACGGTGGCTCTTTTTTGTATGCTTGGATTGCTGCTCGAATTATTTTCTGCATGTGTGCGTGTGTGCGCGCGTGTGCCCACGCGCAAGGTGTTGGGAAACAGTGGAGGAAGTTGGTTTGACGGTTCTCTGGTGTCATGCTGTGAATAATGTGCTTTCCTTCTTCCAGTGGTGGAGTGGGGAGATGACGTGAGAGGAATTACTGAAGAGGAAACCATGGTCCTGGTGAACCATCAGTCAACGGGGGATGTCTGCACTCTCATGATGTGCCTGCAGGATAAGGGAAAGGTACATGCTGCGGCTGGCGAGAGCTTCGAATGGGAACCCAACCACCCCACACAGGGACAGTGCCTTATCCACAGTTTTAACAAGGAGGAGATCCTTCAGCGCAGCAACGACTTGCGCCCCCCCCCCCCCCCCCGCCTCCCCCCACGTAGGGTAACGTCAGTCGATTGGCTGATTGCTTTTCCGGGGGAAATAACCCCTTCAAATGAAATAAATAAGTAAAATAATAATAATTTGGTCGCTCAATCCACTGCTGTTTGTGGGGGACGCTGCTGTGCGCAATCGGCTGCTGCGTTTCGCCCACAAAATACACAGTCAATTCACTTTACAGTATATTCCGTGAAGCCCTTTAAGGTGTCTCGAGTTCAGGTCACGCTAGGAGATCCCTGAAAAAATATATGCCTATGACACTCACCCACCCCCCACCCCGGCAAAACCTTTCTGATGAGCTATAAATAGAGTCATGTCTCTAGGTCGATCAGTTAGACAGGCAGATATTTCGTCTTTATTAGTATAGATAAATAGATGTCTCTCTCTAAAAGGGTGTATGACCTCTGTCGCTGCTCAGTTGCAGAATACCACGCATCTCTTTCTTGGGGGGTTAAATCAAGAATTTTTAATATAGCTCATCAGCGATAGTCAATCCCCGAAAAAATATAGCGTGATAAGGTGCTATATCAAATGCAAGGATTATTATTATGACGTCAATTCTACAGGGAGTTCTCAATTACCTTTTTTTGTTTCTTTCTTTCCCCCACCCCAACATGTGTGAATAAGTCTCTCTGTGTCTTTACCCTACCTTGGCCCCACTCCTACCTAGGACTTGCCTTTACCACGAAGCTGACCGGTATCAGACGAGCTATTGTTTCAGACCAGGTCAGGGTACCATAGTTTAAGTCCAGCGCAGTGACTTTAGCATGCCCCGTCTAGACAGAAGGAAGAGCGATCCGCATGACTCGATAGTAAGGAATTCAGCCACACCTCGGGGCCAGACTCGTGTCGACTTGTCCCTCCTATCGGCTCGCTGGGTTCATTCGAGGTGACAGCTCACTCGCTCTTTGCCTTGTGATCGAACTGAGTTAGTCAGAAAAGTCAGGTCTCTCCTGGGTTCATTCGACCAAATCGTGGGCTGATCAGGGAAACCCGAGTTTTATTTCTTTTCATTTAAAAACAGCCAACAAATTTCCAGGTCTTGGCTCCGGTGTATGTTATTTTTAAGGAGCAGCTGGTAGCTGCGATGCCTGCTGCTGTTTCTGATCACGCCGCCCCTGAGCGTGTCGGGCGGTTAAAGGTCTGTGCCTGACTGGGTGCCGTCTCTGCTCTGATCTGCTCAGCTGTCCTCCTTCCAGCCAAACATTTGTCAAGGCCAGCTCTGCTGTCACACGCGATTGATGTACAAAGAGCTCTGCCCGAGTAAACTGGCTCCGCTCGAGGACGTATCAGATGCCATTTTCAAACCCCACAGTCCTTTGGCCGCCGGCAGAACAGTGGTGACTTGTGTGCGGTGGTGGGGAGGGGGGGGTGGGGGGGCGGCCGCGGGGTTACACTGTGTATCCGGTTCTTTGCCGTTTTTGTCGGGAGGGTGTCTCGGAAGCTCTCGCAACTACTGGCTGGCTAATTCAGCAGGGATCACCCGAGCTGGGGGTGGGAGCCGAAGAAGGGGGGGAGGGGTGGGGGGAAATGACTGAGAGCGCGGTCAAAAGAGGATACGTCTTAAGATGGGCCTAAAGTGCAGGGAGCGAGTCGGAGGGGGCATCGGTTCGCGGCGGAGTTCCTGAGAGCAGGGCAGACTGGCTGCCTGCAGATGGCGGGGCGGGTAGGGCGGGGGACACAGAAACCATAGAAATTCACAGCAGAGAAGAAGGCCACTCGGCCCACTGTGTCCACGCCAGCTCCTTTACCAGCCATCGTTTCAGTCCCGTCGACTTGCCCTTTCCCCAAACCCCTGTAACATGGAGCAGGAGAGATTGTTGACAGGTCAAGTAGGGACCGACTGTTCCCTCTGGTAAGAGGATGGCATTACCGGGGTGGGGTGGGGCGGGGGAGCGAGGGGGAAATTGGGGGCAAAGCCTCAAAATCAGAACTAGAGCGGGTAGAACGCTCTGTGAGGTGGCTGTTGTTTCCGGGCAAAGTGTTTTTTCCGCGGAGAGTAGCTTCACATTAAACCGTAGTGACTGCCAGAATAAAGATAAACACATTAACCCAATAATCTTCAATATTCAGGCATTTCCGGATCTTATTTCAATAAAATCCTCTGTCCTGTACCCTGAGCTGCCAGCTATCCGGCAGGGCTGAGCGCTGGCCTGAGCCCAGTTAGTGATCTTTATTGTGCCACTGCTCCTGATGAAAACATCATAGTAATGATCCCAAACAATGATACGCAAGGGTGTGAATGGAGACATTGATTTATTTTTTATACAGCGTCCTGCTTACACAGTTTGAGATCATATTAACTTGTTAACAAGCGAGATTAAACGATTGTATTTAATGGGAGTAGGTAGAGAATCAATCCAAACGCAATATTGATAAGTGTGTTTAAGCCCTTCCCGCTATAGGAGTGATTTATTTTCTAAACTCGGCAAACTTCAAGCCACTGGAGCTGTTTAGTCCAGACTCGATGTAGTGGCCTTTTTAACTGCAGTGGCGTTGTCAGGAAACAGTGTTATTTCAGTGACTAACGCCCATGGGTAGTAATTGCCCTTGGAGCAGTGACTGTCACAACCTTGTTGTGCTGATGGAGAGGCACCTCCCATCCTGTCTATGGCAGGAAGGATGTGTACAAGAATCTAGATGTGTCGATATTTTACAGGTTTATTTTCAAGAGTCGGTTCAGAATAAACATCAATTTTGTTTCTTTCTCGGTATTACTGTCATAAACCCGGCATTTGACACAGCGCCTTATCAAGTCGTCGAGACGTCTCAAAGCGCTTCACGGGATACGCTGTAAAGTGAATTGACTGTGTATACGTTGTGGGCGGAAAGCGGCAGCCAATTGCGCACAGCAGCGTCCCCACAAACAGTTCTTACCTCCCTTAACTACCCTCCGCCAACCATATCTACCCCATGGCACAAGCTTGTTTGCTGACGAAGGAGAGGTCCACTCTGTTTATAGCAGGAAGGATGTTTACGGGAATGGAGATACAGTGTGTCGGTAATTTACAGGGTCATTTTAAAGAGTGGGTCCAGAATAAATGATTAGTCTGTTTCTTTCTTAATAGTAAACATAATCATCCTTGTATTCGATACAGCGCCTTATCACGTCATTGAGACGTCTCAAAGCGCTTCGCAGAATATACCGTAAAGTGATTTGACTGTATATTTTCTGGGCAAAACGCGGCAGCCAATTGCACACGGCGGCGTCCCCACAAACAGTTCTTACCTCCCTTAATTACCCCTCCACCCACCCTATTTGCCCTACTCCAAAAATAAAAGCATTCCCCCCCCCCCCCACCCACCCCCACCCAAAAAAAGCATGAGGACAGATTGGCTGTCACATTCGCCTACAAAATCCACAGTCGAGCGAAAAAAAAGAGCGCTTTGAGACATTCAGACGACTTGACAAGGTGCTACAGTATATTAAATGAAGGCAAGAATTGTGTTTTTCTTGCTGATTGTTTAAAGTCAGGTCAGATTGCAGGACAGCGTCCGTCCCTCTCTTCCCCCTGTCCTAGACCACGTGCTGGTTGCTCCCCTCTCTGATGGTAGGGTTGTGTATTATGTTTGCCCCCACCCCCAACCCCGACTCAGATCATGCCTTGCCCTCCGCTGAGTGTCTGGTAGGCATAGAATCTCCACTGGACTGTGTACGGCTGTGATGTGCAGATAATCCAAGGCCACTCACTGTCCGACGTGACTCTGGTCAGCAACGACTTCAAGTCGGAGAAAATATTTTTTGTCCCCATGAAGTAGAGGAACGCTGGAGATCACACGGCACTTTATCCGAGCGTGTTCTTGCAGAACGTTCCCGGTGGTAGCTCTCGGGTCACTGTCTTTTGAGACAGACGCCTGAGAGCGCTGCCCTGGATTGGACCGTAAACTCGCCTCGGAAGCGAGAGAGACCTGGGTTTGATTCCCGGCAGGGGGCGAAACCTCCAGCACGTTTCCTTACTCCACACGCCTGATAATAATCCTTCAGGAAAAAAATAAATAAAATAAAATTGGTCACTTCATTTCAACCCACGGCTGTTTGTATGGGGGACGCTGCTGTGCGCAATCGGCTGCCGCGTTTCGCCCACAAAATATACAGTCACTACGCTTTACGGTGTATCCCGTGAAGCGCTTTGAGACGTCTCGAAGACGTGATCAGGCGCTGTATCAAACGCCAGGATTATTGTTATTATTGTGATAAACTATCTGGGCGTGGGGGAGGGAGAGGTCGGTGTTAGGATTGTGTGTGGCAGCCGCTGATATCTTTGCGCCTCGCCTCCCTCGCAGGTGGTTCGCCGCATGATGTGGCTGATGGAATACGTTTTCAAGTTTACGAACTTCGGTCTCGTGTCCCTCATCCACGGGGACTTCTTCATCCGACAGGTGAGGTTGATGGCGCTCTGCGCACGTGTGGCTAACCTGGCAACGGCGTTTACGTGAGCCGTGGTCACTGTGTGTGTGTATATGTGTATATATATATATAAAAAGAAGGATCTGGCCCAAGTGGCTATATTTAAGTGTTCACTGCAATACAACAACGCCTTCGACGACGACTTGCATTTAGGTAATAACGTCCCTCGCGCGGGGTAGAGCCCCAGAAGCTCTTGCGCGCCACGCCTGAAACATACGCGCGATCCCCACGTACTGCGCGTCCGTCCCCGTGCGTAACCCGGGAGCCCGTGTGTGGCGCCCGGCACCCAGACCCGGCGGGCGTTCAAGTGTTGTTAGCGCCCAGAGTGTTGGCCGTGGCTTCTGTTTTCGTGCTGAGTTGGCGCGCACACACCTCAGCGGTTTGATGTGCTAAGGGACCTGACGGTGCTGTGGCTCCTCTCCCGTGGCATCCATTGCCATGCGACCAGTTTTAATATGGTTGTGGGGTAGTGGGGGAGGGAACCAAAGCGCACACGGTGTTATGGCGGGAGTTGACTTCATTCGATTGGTGGAGGCATTACTGCTTAGCCTAAGCCTCAGCCCGGCCTGACATCCACATCCACCTACTGTCTGTGGAGCTGTGGATAGAGATCAGGAAAGGAAAAGCTAATATTTTCTCCCCACCACCCCACCTCGCCACACTCTCGCCAATCTAGAGGCATTGAGTCTAGACTCCTTGTCCTCATGTTGAAAGCCCTCCATGGTGTTGCTCCGCCCTCCCTACCTCTGTGACTGTGACATCGGGGACCTGGAGTTGGTGCTGGAGGAGGCAAAGTAGATTATTGTGTCATCCGCAAACATGTGGAAGTTTACCCCGAGTCTGCGGATGACATCGCCCAAAGGGAGCATATTAGATAAGGAAAAGAAGAGGCCAAGGATGGAGTCCAGGAGGACGAGGAGGCAGAGGGAGCCCTGGTCACGGAGAGAGAGAATGTATGTCGTTTGCGACTTTTGACAAGTGCTGTCTCTGTGCTGTGGGCAGTCGGGGAGAAAACCAGACTGCAGGGGCTCGAGGAGGGAGTGGAGGGGAGAGCTGTGACCGAAGTTGACCCACAACAATGTGTTCCAGGACTTTGACCAGGAAGAGTAGTTTGGAGATGGGACGGTGGTGTGAGAGATTAGAGGGATCAAGGGTGAAGTAGAGGAAATGGTGTGACATTTTGAAGTCAACATTTATCTGGCAGGAAGTAGTTTTTTTATATATATGTATGTACTGTATATAGAGTGGATGGTGTGTGTGGGTTGGAGGGGGGTGTGTGTGGTGTATGGGGGAGAGGAATGAGGAAGTGAAAGAAAAGGGGATAAATGAAAGTAAAAACGATTCGCTTTCCGCAAAGCTCACACGGCAAATGTTGACACCAAAGCGCTCTGCTGGGGGGAGGTGGGTCGAGACTTACTCTGTCTATCTGGCGTATGAGAGCTTCCAGAATTTGGCAAATTGTGAAACGCAGTCTCTTTTTTTTTAAAAAAAAAAGCTGTTTTTCTATGATTTGTGTGTGTGTGTATATATATATATATATAAAAAGAAGGAACAATGGGAAATCCAACTTCAATGTTGTGACTGAAATTCAACAATTTGCCGAAATTGTAGGCGCTCTGAGACTTGACCTAAACAGGAAATCTAGAACCAGGTGAAGTTTCACACCACATTTTTTTTGAGGATGGCAGTGCATTTTTTTTTTTTTACTTTTACCTGGTGAGCGGCAGTGTAGTGGCTGGAGCTCTCGCCGCGCAAGCGAGAGGACCTGGGGTTTGATTCCTGGTGCAGGGCGAAACCTTAGGCAAGTTTCCTTACTCCACACACCTCTGTTTACCTCGCAGTCGTCGGAACCCGGTTGTAAATTGAGTGGTGGATCGCTCTACGGAGGGTCATAATCGCTCCCAAACAAATAAAAAAAATTGGTCACTCAAACCTCGACTGTTTGCGGGGACGCTGCTGTGCGCAATTGGCTGCCGCGTTTCACCCACAAAATACACAGTCAATTCACTTTACAGTATATTCTGTGAAGCTCTTTGAGACGTCTCGAAGACGCGATCAGACTCTATATCAAATGCCGGGATTATGATTATTATTATTAATATTATTCCCTGAGTTCACCTTAACTATAAGACCGTGTATTTTCACGACAGAAGTGGCAAAGTGTATGGTTGTTGTAGGTTTTTCTTTTGGTCAGCCGGGTGGCTTGGTACACGCGGAAACCCACCGCTGTGCTTCAGAGTCCCCAAACCAGACTGAAGAGCCCCACACGTGTATGCGCTGGAAGTGGATGAGCAGTTTCCCTGTGTGCTGTTAATGGCCCTGCCTCCCGATTCATCGCCACACAAGTGAAAATAAATTTGTTGTTGGAAGCAGCTGTAATTCCAGGCTCAATTCTCACAGCAACAAAGCAGCCGCTTCCTACCTTTTCTAAAACAGGCAATATTACTGCGAGGACAGCCTGACTGACAGAAGCAGATGTCAGTGAGCTCTGGGTTTTTACTGCACAGGTCATTTTCGCAGAAGTGCCATTTGCAAGAAAATGACTTGGCTCCTCTTAAACAGGTGCAGCCATTGTGTTGTGTTCACTCTGCAGCAAAATCCAGGGATTTTATCGTTCGCAAACGGGCGTTCGCAGACTTCTCAAATAGGGGAATCAGTGATACACAGAGGAACATGAGAGACAGAGATGCATTGTACAGGGAAGGGCTGACTGCTCTGTGTTCTGTCGCACACTTTTAATTGGAGTTACTTTGGAATTAACCGCTGAAGGTTTGAAGTAAAGTCCGTGCTGGGCTTTTTGCTTCGCATGATTTTCATTCCCTGCCATACCCTCTGTTTCTCTCTCCCTCATGTGAAGGCCTAGTTTCCTCTTGGATGCATCTATGCTGTGTACTACACTTTTTAAATTAACACTCTGGTTGAAAAATTGTTTTCCCTTTGTGTTACTTTCTTGGCCCCTGTGGCCCTGATGGGGAGGGCGGGTCACTTTGACTTGTCTCCAGGCTCCCAGAGCGAGCTCCTGAATGATCACCGGGGTGGGTTCCTGTTCCGCACCCTTCTAGCCTAAGGTGGCAACTTGGGCAGGTGAATTCTGCCCTGACTCTCTGAGTTGCAGGGCTCTGAAACACCAGCTGTTCTTTGTCATTCGTTTGGTTCATTCTAAGCGCTCTCGAGACGCTACCCTGTGTGGAGGGTGTTTATATAAGTGCAAGTTGTTGTTGTTGTTTTTGTTGTTGTTGTAAACTGGGATTGACTCATTTAATCGTTGCATAGTTACATAGAGAGATACAGCTCATTCAGCCCAACGAGTGTGTGTTTATACTCCACCACGAGCCCGCACCCCTCCTGCTCCCCTCACCTAAGTCCCTCTTTTCCTTTCTCCCGCGAGTGTTGTGTACATCAGGCTTTGTTTATTTATCCTGTGCTAATGGCTTAGCGTTTCGGCAAACGCAAGGGTTAAGGAAACGAAACGGAATAATGTCTTGAACGCAGTCACAAAACAAATAAAATACATCTGGAGCAAAGGGGGAGGCACGGATTACAACCGAGATGAGAGATGGTGAACAGACAGTGCGCCTTTAATTACTTTATCCAGCGAGTAGTGAATATGTGGAAGCACAGATTGTGTCAGCAAATTCAAGAGGGAATTAGACAGCTATTTGGAGAATAATTCAATTGAGGATATGTGAGCTGGTGGTGTAGGATTATTATTATTATATTTCATGCTGACCAGACCAGCTGTTTTTCCTTGTCCTGCACATCTCTTATGTTGCAAAGCCGGAAGTACCACCAGTCATCAGAATGAAGCTGAGAGACGTACACAAAAAAGGAGAAACACAACAACGGAATGAGTGAGAGTTAATACAGATTGTAAGCGATTGCGTTATTGGGGTTAAAACATTTGCGAGAAATACAATATTATTATTGTTACTAATATAATACGTTTCACGTGGGAACATCTCAAAGCAGTTCACAAGCCCAGTGGGGGGTGGGGGGTGGGGGGGGGGGAGGGGTGACGACCGAAAGCGAAATCAAAGAAGTATATTTTGAAACAAGTTACATAAATAATCGGAAAAAGAGAAGTAATAAAAAGCTGTGGAAATAGGCGGGGCAAATGGGGCTAAATGGATAGATAGCTCTCTCAGAGACAGGGCACAGGCACAATGGGCCGAATGGCCTCCTGTGCTATAAATTTCTATGGCGCGATGAAGGGTACAGTGCCTGTCTGTGCGCGGGGAGGGAAGAATTTAGAAGTTCTAGTAAATTGCAATTTGTTCAATGCAGCGCCTTTTGCAGAGGGTCTCAAATTACTTCACGGACGTGATGCGGAATCATCGAGTGGGCAGGGAAATTTGAGGGAGTTTGACCAAATGCACAATCGGAGAAGTTAGCTTTTGACGACCCTAACTTTACTTATACGGCGCGTTTCATGTTAGATACCGGCCTCAAAGCACTATCGGATCTTGACCGAAAGCCACAGACAAAGAGCTAGGTTATTAAAATGTTTTGTAGGTAGGGAAAGCCTACCACATCACTCCCACCCTCGCTCGCCTCCACTGGCTTCCCATCCCCCAGAGGATCGAATTCATGATCCTCATCCTCACCTACGAGGCCATTCACTGCCTTGCTCCCTCCTACCTTTCCAACCTACTATCCCCCTCCCTACCTGCCCGTACTCTCCGTTCCTCTGGCTCCGATCTGCTCCACATCCCCCGCCCCAACCGCCCTACCATCGGTGGCCGGGGCTTCAGCCTCTCAGCCCCGAGGCTCTGGAACTCCATCCCCAGTGCCTTCGCCGCTTCCTCCCTTTCCTCCTTCAAGGCCGGTCTCAAGACCTTTCTCTTTGACCTTCAGCCTTCAGCTCCGCTCTCGACTCTCTACCCCCTCCTCGCCCCCTCCCTTCCCTCCCCTCACCCTGACCATTTCCCCCCTGCTCGGGTCCCAACCCAACTGTCCAGCGCCTTGGGACGTCCTCCGACGTGAAAGGCGCTCTATAAATACAATGGTTGTTGTTCTTGTTGTGGAAAAGAGGGTTTCGAAGTAAGTTCTATTGAAAGATAATAATAGTAATAATCCTTGCATTTGATATAGCTCCTTATCACGTCTTCGAGACGTCTCAAAGTGCATCACAGGGTACACTGTAAAGTGAATTGACTGTGTATTTTATGGGCGAAACACGGCAGCCAATTGCACACAGCAGCGTCCCACAAATAGTCGTGGATTGAGTGGCCCAGTTATTATTTTTTTGAAGGGATTTTATCCCCTGGAAAAAACAATCAGCCAATCGACTAAGAACCGGGTTCCTATTTACTTCCAAGTAAGCAGAGGCATGTGGATTAAGGCAACTTGCCCATCGTTTTGTCCTGCTGGGAATCAAACCCAGGTCCTCTGCTTGCGAGGCAAGTGCTCTTAACCACTGAGCTACAGGACTCCGTTACGTTCACTCACTTTCCAACTGGAATAATAAATATTTTGCTGGTTACTGAGGAATCTCACACGCCTTAAGTACTTATGAGTGCTCTTTTAATAATCCTTACATTTGATATAGCGGCTTATCACGTCCCCAAGTCATCTGTGTGAACTTTTACAGGGTTTCACTGTGGAGTGCACTGACTGCATTGGTCGGCAAACACGGCGGTCGGTTTGTTCAGTGCAACGTACCAAAAGAGTAAACGGCTGCGGAGTGGATGTTTGCGGCCGTTTACTTTGTGGTGTGTTGCTTAGAACAAACTGGCTGCCGTGCCCATGGGATACGTCGTGTTGAACAAACCACAAAAGGCTGCAAAGTGAACGCCTGATCTTATACGGGAGATTATTGACCGGGAGAAATTGCTTCCTCTCTTGAAAAAGTTGCCTTGGGATCTTTTAACGTCCACCTGAACAGGCAGACGGATCCTCTGTTTAATGTCTTTTCTGACATTGTATCACTGTATTGTCAATGTAGCACTAATAATAATAATAATAATAATCCTTACATTTGATACAGCGCCTCATCAAATCTTCGAGACGTCTCAAAGTGTCTCTGACGTTGCTGTAGTACTGCCCCGGCGCCTTGGGATGTCCCCCCCAACGTGAAAGGCGCTATACACGTGTCATTTTGTATTGAATTTAGAGTGTCAGCCTAGACTCCCTGTGAGGTCCAAGTCCGACTCGGGACTTAAACCCACAGCCTTCTGACTCTGGGGAGGCCAGAGTCAAGTCACTCTGAGCCAGGTAGGCAGACAGACAGACGCACAGACACACAGACGGACGCACAGATGCACAGACGGACGCACAGACAGACGGACGCACAGACAGACAGACGGACGCACAGACAGACGGACGCACAGACAGACAGTCGGACGCACAGACAGACAGACGGACGCACAGACAGACGGACGGACGCACAGAAGCACAGAAGCACAGACAGAAGCGCGGGCAGACCCACACGCCTGGCAGGAGCCACTCTCTCGGTGCCTGCGAGCCGTGCGGTCCCTTTACTGTTCGCTTTCTTGCCTCCCGGCCGGCGTCCAGGGCAAAGCTCATCGCGACAAGCAGCTGGTGCTTCTCCGGCGGCACTTGGAAAAACACTACAGGAGCCGGGACAGGAAGTGGATCGTCCTCTTCCCCGAAGGAGGCTTCCTGAGAAAGAGGCGGGAGACCAGCCAGCTGTTCGCCAAGAAGAACAACCTTCCACACCTGAAGCACGTCACCCTGCCCCGCCAGGGAGCCACCGAGGTCATCCTGCAGACCCTGTGCACGGCCCACGAGAACGGGGCGGCCGGAGATGCTAATGGAGCAGGTAGGGGTGTGGGGCAACTTGGGATGGATGGGGGTGGTGGGGGGTACTGGCGACCTATCAGCCTTGTTTTGTCCTCTCTCTTCTCCCCCCCCCCCCCCCCTTTCCTGATTACACACTCACTGCGCTTACACGGGAATCACTGTAACGGCGACTGGCGTTCACACAGAGCCCCGCTCACCCCGGGGCAGCGCCCCAGAGCGCTCTTGACGATGGCGGAGCTCGAGGCCGGAGGCTCGAGTCGAGGCTCACGTGGAGCCAGCAATCCACCAAACAGAATTGGTTGTTGACTTCACGTCTGTCTGCGCGTGTCGCTGTGCGCCTGGCTCGGGTTTTGCGTGTCTGGGATTCTACGCCGAAGAATTTAGAACAGGGGGAGACAGGTTCAGGATTGCAAAGGGCTATTTCGGGGCATAAAACAGGAGGGATGTCTTTATCCAGAGGCTGATCAGCAGCTGGAGCAGTTACCAGGGATGGGTGTTTCAGGCCAGGGAGCTGGAGTTGTTTATGAAGCAGCTTGATGGTGCGAGAGCAAAACATTCGGGTGGGTATTCAGGTAGGATGAGTTATAATAACCGCAGCGGTTAATACAGCATCTTTGATGTCACCTGAGACACTTCGAAGAAGATTTATTGTGGAGGGTAGTGATTGTGCATTTGCAGGTCAAACGAGGCAGCAATTTGCGCTCAGCAATGTCCCACGAACAGCCATGACGTGGATGGATTGTTTTACAGTACCCGGGGGAATGTTGGTCAGAACAACAGGAGAAAACTCCTTTCTCTTTTCCAATAGTGCCGTAGGATCTTTTAACGTTCACCTGAACAAGCACAGATGGGATCTCGGTTTAACGTCTCATCCAAAGGACGGTAGCTCTGATGATGATGATGATAATAATAATAATAATCCTTATATTTGATACGGCGCCTTATCACATCTTCGAGACACCTCAAAGCGCTTCACAGGATATACTGTCAAGCGAATTGACTGTATATTTTGTGGGCAAAACGCATGCTACCCCCGCCCCCCCCCCCCCCAGCCCTGCAAGTTGGGGTCAAACCTAGAAACCTGACGTAAACCTAGTGGATTGGGAGAAATCCCCTCCTGATGTTGGGAGCGAATTTGTGGTGGCAGTTCAACGTGACTGCAGTAAGCTGAGCTGTCTCCTGTTTCTAGCGCAGCCACTGTTCAAATTGTCTTTCACAGGACCTGCAGGTTACTTCGCTGTTTTTTGTGTTGAGTACAAAGGGGGTGAAAGAAAGTTCTGTGTTTTTCCTTAAAGAAAAGACAACCAGCATGTGCTAACAATGCCGCCGATTCAAATTACCAAATGCCTTTTGTTGTTAAAATTCCCGTTTGCTGAGAACTCTTTTGCAGTCGCTTTTTAAAAAAAAAAGAAGAGATCTGTTTAACCATGTGGCTGGTTCTTTTTTGTGTGTTTGCAAAGAGGCCGCAAGAAAAAGATGCGTGTCCTGCTATTGAGCAAGGATTGACGTTCTCGTCACAATGCACGGCTACTGGGGACAAGGCTAATAGTTGTCAAGTAGTTGCCAGAGTCAGTGCAAGTCATGTTTACACTTGTTAAATAGCAATGGCCATACTGCCCCGAGTGTTTTGCGTCCAGCTTTAAATATTGTAACCACAACAAGAAAGGCCTTGAAAGGCGGCCACAAGAGTGGACCTTGGATTTAAATAGGCGATCGGGGGATCCACATTGCGGCAGTTCTTAACCAGAGTTGTTACCGATGTCACAAATAGTGATTCTTGTCAGTCGGTCAGTCTGATCCGTGGGAACTCTGCTCTGGAAGTAGGTTATGTCCGAGCAGAATTCCCATCGTTCCAGGTCATTGCACTTTCACTCACCACCGGAAGCATTCCCTGCCTGTTGGGAAAATATTACAATAGATTGTACCTATTCTGTTGCAATCCTTGCATTCGATAATAGCACCTTAACACATCGTCGAGATGTCTCGATGCACTTCACATGATTTACTATAACGAGTCAGGACTTTGTGCTTTGCTTGTGGGCAGGAGGAACATGACAGCCAGATTACGCACAGCAGTGTCTCACAAACAGGCCCGAACCGAATGACTAGTGTCTTAACGCATGCGATGAAACTATTTTGCTCACTGTTCTGTTTCTCTTTTATTTCCCTTTTTCTTCAGTGACGAAATCCAAAGGTCTTGAGTGGGTTATAGATATTACCATTGGATATCCTGAAGCTAAGCCAATGGACATCCAGACCTGGATCATTGGTTACCGAGCACCAACAGTCACCCACGTACACTATAGGTGGGTTGCTCCTTTATTACGTTTCTCCAGTTATTCTTTCGCCTCCGTGGGTTTGTGTGGCCATGTGACATGTGGATAATAAGTGCCTGTTTGGTAGTAGAGGGAGTTTGAGATTGGGGGCGGGCAGGGGGAGTGTTGGTGGTCTATTCTGTCCTACACTTTCTGCCCCACTGACTACCCCTCCTCACCCCATTCCCCCTCCCCAACTAGCAACCGTGATGAGAGACCAATCTTGCGATCAGTATTGTACCGGGTTCCTGCTTACTGCAAGCTAAACAGGCGTGTGGAGTAAGGAAACTTGCCCAGAGTTTTGACCAGGGAGTATCTCCTTACACCCAGCTGGAATGGTTCATTGGGAATAGGTGGTGGAGGGCAGCACCGGCGAGCCGAGGAACTGTAATAAAGGCGACACTGGACAGTGAGTTTTGCCTCAGTGAGCGCCTGCTGGTAGTGTTAGAACTGAAAGCGGCCCTTCGCTGTGACTGTACCTCATCAATATACGCTTTACAGAGAACACGCTGTGTTCTGATCAAATGTTCCCCAACAGTCAGGTTTCACATTTTTTTCCCAGAGTTTCCTTTGGGACAGGAGGAGAGAGGGGGAAGGGGCGATCGGGGAGAGAGAGGGAGGGAGGGAGGGAGGGGAATAGGGAGTGGGAGGGGAGGAGGGAGGGAATGGGGAGGAGGAGGGAGGGAGGGAGGGGAGTGAAGTGCATGATTCAGACTCCTGGAGTTGAATCACTGTTGACAGTCCCACGCTTTGAGCAGCCTGCTAGGTTTTTTTTTGCAATGACTAATTGCCAATGGGTATCCGCTTGGCATTATTCCAAAGTACGCACTGAGGCGTTTCTTATGTTCTTCTGAAGGACATAAGAAATGCTGGACAAAGGAAAAAGACCAAGGTCCATCTTTTTCGCCTTCCACCTTCCTGGCTTGTACATATGTCCCGTATCCAATCGTGTTCTTTCCTAAAAGAAAACTATTCTAATCTGTGTTTGAAAAGAATCAACATTTCCTCCTTCAACCGTCTCCCTCGGGAGTCTGTTCCACAGGTTCACTATTCGCTCACTGAAATAGTGTTTTGCGTAGATTTGTTCTGTATTTGCCCCCCTTCAATCGCAGGCCGTGTACCTCTGGTCTTACTATTCTGGACCCAGTTGAAGCAGCCCGTCATGATCTAGATTGTTTTGCCCCTTTAGAGTCTTAAAGACAGCAATCACGTCGCCTCTGGATCTTCTCTTTTCCAGCGCGATCATGTCCAATTTACTGAGTCGCTCCTCGTAGTCCAGTCCCTCTGCCTCCCTCAATCATTCTGGTAGCCCTCCTCTGTATCTTCTCGATTTCTCGGGAGGAGGCTTATTTAGCTTTCACTATTGCTCAGAGCAACAATCCCAGTTATTACAATGTACTGGTCAACAATTCCTGGCCCAGTAATTGCGACGCTGGCAGGGCAAAGGTACGACATTGGAAGTGTCATGAGGGCGGGGGGTGGTAGCGGGGGGGCCATTGAGTGTGACTTGCATTTGAGGAGGTGTCATCCATTGCCTTTGAATCTCGCAAATTCTCTCTGGGTACGAATCACTCTCTTAAGGCAGTAGAATCTGCACAATATCTGCATGAACTTGCTTTTGATAGTAAATCACCATTGCTTTTGATAGCAACATCTTACCAACAACAATGGTACTTTTCTCTCTGGGGTACGGTTCATTTGGGCTTAACCTCTGTGTGTACCAAGTACCTATGTTCCTACTTTTCTCCTCTTCGGTGAAAGGAGTGTGTTGTACTCGGGTACTTTGTAAAGCATCATCTTGGCTCCTCTGGTAGCACTCTCGCTTCTGAGTCAGAAGGTTGTGGGGTTCAAGCCCCACATTGAGTCTTTGAACTTGTATAGTCTAGGCTGACACTGGGGCAGGGTGGCATTGTTGTAGGTGTTGCCCTTCGGATCAGATGCTAAACCACAGTTTATTATTATTATTTATTATTATTATCATTAGAGCGCAACATTGTTGAATTCCAGCTCTGTGAACACCCGTCAGTCGTATTAAACTGTGAACATAAGCACAGACATGGCTCAGGTAATAAGAAAGTTCGGGTTCGGACCACAAATGACTCCATTTAGACCGGGTGACTTGGAGAGGTTGCGTTACCAGAGGTTTGGGTGACGTTCCAAGGGACACTTTCAGAGGAGAAAATGAGACGTTGGATTGACGTTAAGTTTCGTCAAGCCTGACGTGTTCTTTTGCAGAATGCCGCGAAACCTTTCCACTCGTGCAAACGCCCACGCAGGCTCCCAACCGTGACCGTACATTTCTCGTTTGTGTTGGAGAAATTCTGACGGACGGGTGGCGGTTTAAGACCGACTGCTGACTGCTGCACTTGGGCACAAAGCTGCCCACTTCATTGCAGCTGCGGTTCCCTTCATGCTGACCTGGTGCGGGCGACTGCATTTTCCCCCCCGGGCTTTCCCCTGGGGTGTCCCACACTTTGCCGTCGCTCTTCTCCCTGTTAACTGTTGTCACTTTATGAGGTGGTGGAGTCTCTGTCCGGGTTTCTGTCACTTCTCGTCAGTCGGTTGGTTGCCGGTCAAACGTGAACCGATCGTTTAAAGAATTGAGAGCCTGCAGCTGAGAATATGTTCAAAATATTTTTGTTTTCGTGGCCATCACCTGACACCCCACCACACACACAATAACTGGATAAGAACAGTGCTATTCCTTTTCATCTGTAACCCCACCTGTTCTTTTCAGTGAACAATATAGTTCAGCAGTTTCACTGCCACAGTTGCAATTGCAAATCTCTCGACGGCCCATTTATTCCTTGTTTTTTTTTACTCGAGTCCGGTTGGTGTCTACCCTCGAGCTCTGGAAGCACACCTGCTACCCTGACACAGAACGTGTGCAATCTCCTTGCGAGCCCCTTCCACAGAGGAGAGTGTGGCAGATTTGACGGAAACGTCTTTTAACAAGCAGGATTGCACTTGCAGGGAAGGTCTGATGGTGGGTTGGGTTTTGGTGGAGGACAGAATTGAGTTGGACCGAGTTCAGACTGAAGTTAAGGGTTTTCTGCGTAGCTTCACGTGTATTTTTGAGCCAGACCGAGAGCAGAGGAATTTCAGACCTCGGGTGGGGTCTAAGCCACCTCTACCTCTTGTAGGCTTTGTGTACACCGCGGAGAACTTAGCAGCTTGTGTTTAATGTTCTCGCCCTCGGTCAATAACTCGTGCTGTTTGTGAGTGAGCAGCACCTGATCTGATCTTGTTTTTTTTTTGCCAACATTGCCTGTCTCTGTTCTTACTAACCAACCATCACAGCTATTTATCAGTTCCAGCTCAGGGTGGCTGATGTGCATCAGTGTGACAGAGCCCTGTGGGCACAGTCTGAATTTCCAAATTACAGAGCAAATTCTATAATGGTTGCAACAATCCAGGTTTCAGGTATGTGCAATAATAGTCACAAGCCATAATATTGAGGTTGCGCACAGCAGCGTCCCCCACAAACAGCCGTGGATTGAAGTGACCAATTTTATTATTAATTGTTTTTTTTCTTGAGGGATTACTATCGGGCGAGTGGAGTAAGGAAGCTTGCCCAAGGTTTCGCCCCCTGCCGGGAATCAAACCCAGGCTCTCGCTTGTGAGGCGAGCGCTCTAACCACTGAGCTGCACGACTCCTGTAAACTTATTATTATATAAGGTGATGGAAATTGCACCCCTGAATATAACCAGTGGTAATAACTTACATTTAGAATGAGGAATCTGACCCACTTGCCTTATTTACTACACTAAAATACACAAACGCTCACTGCTGTACAGTTTAATATCACATGTCAGTCACAAGCTCCATAGTTTCATTTGGGAGCGACTGAAAAGCCCAGAAAATCCTTTTTCGTGTTTTTATATATTGGAAAAACATTTCATTTACTACCAACCAATTTGGAAGAAGAGTATTTTCACACCAAATTGTGCCGTGTTTGTGTACGTTGGAAATTTGAGAGGAAGGGAGAATCAAAGACTTGTC
The DNA here is from genome assembly GCF_018977255.1 of Callorhinchus milii. Taxonomy (NCBI): domain Eukaryota; kingdom Metazoa; phylum Chordata; class Chondrichthyes; order Chimaeriformes; family Callorhinchidae; genus Callorhinchus; species Callorhinchus milii. The sequence goes on along the minus strand of NW_024704744.1, from coordinate 97,957,825 downwards.
TTGATTGTGGATTATTCTTGTCGGTAAATTTACAGCGGATTACTCCCTATTTAGTGGTAGAAACCAGTATCTGCACATTTTAAATGGACCCACAACGAACTCATGAGAAAGGCTAAGCAGCAGGAGGCATTGAAACGTGGCCAGAAGCAGATGGGCGCTGAACCCAGCTCACATGCAGACTTACGCAGCCATGAAGGACAGTTTGTGCTCATCTTTCCACTCCACTGCCCGCGCACAATTTGCTGCGCTGTCGTATGTGGGGCTGAGCGCTCCCGAGCAGATGCACAGATCTGAAGTGAAGGGAGCCCTGTATCAGTGTCGCACATGATTCAGCCGCTGAAGTCTCGGGCCGGCCTGGGTGCAAATCAGTGGTTTACGAAACCAATAGCGATTCGGATCGCAGGAGGTTTATCTGGTAGTGGTGCACGGAACCTGTTAAACTCCCAGGTGCCGTCCGGAGTGAAGGGCACTATATAATGTTGTTGTTCTCCGAGACTCCTTGTGGCTAGTGGCGTGGCTCAGTTGCATCCGCTCTCTGGGTACCATCTAAACTTGTGCCAAGTGACCTCTCCATTGGGCCTGTGGAGTAGGAATAATTGGGCTCCGGCTTCATCCGTCCTGTTTCTTTTCCTGCAGGATCTATTCGATCAAGGATGTTCCCTTTGAGAGCGAGCCCCTGACCAGATGGCTGTACCAGCGGTTTGTGGAGAAAGAGGAACTCTTGGCACACTTTTATGAAACAGGTGGGCGCTACCTAGGTGATTAAGGATGTGAAAGAGATTTCGATTTGACTTTATCCTGGGTCAGCGGACCTCGATTTAACGCTTTCTAAATATATTTGGAAATACACACTGCTGTGCGCAATTGACTCCCGTGCTTCACCCACATAACACACAGTCAATCCACTTTATTCCGTGATGAGGCTCTATATCAAATGCAAGGAGTATTATTGTACGCTCAGTGTAGTTTAAATTTTTCCTTTTTTTTAAAAAAAAGTGACAAATGCTTACGTTTTTTTTTGGGTGGGGGTGGAGTAGGGACCCAGGGAGGGAGGGAGGGGAAATTACACAAACTGCACCCAGGCTTTAGGGAGAAAAAAAGCCTCGACGACAGTTCAGGCGTTTTGATGCCGAGTGTGGCCGAATCCACCAGAGAAGGGCAATCCTTCCTGACATCTTCATTTGCTGGCGGCAGTGAGATTTCAAGACTCGGGCAAGCGTGCTGGTGTCGGGGGTCTTCGGAATACTAAACCAGCAAGATTTTTTCCCGTTTGCGTGCAGTGCAGTGCAGTCCATTTTACTTCGGATTTTTTAAGAAAAAAATAAGCGAGCTTCAAAAAATATGGCTTTTGTTGCGTTGAAGAAAAATGCATCCTTGGTGGCGTGGAGCAGAGAGAGAGAGAGAGAGAGAAGGAAGAAATTTTTTCTTTGAGGTCCTCTGTTTTGTGGTTTGAAGCTGATTTCTGTAACCGGTTGTATGTAGCTCCTTAAATTTGTTTTACACACGCACTCACACTCTCGGATTCTCCCCTTCAATGGCCGAGGGCACCTAGCAACGCTGTTTAGACAGTGACTGTGGGCTGAATTCCAGTTGAGTTAACACATTCACAGCTGAATATTTTCCAGGCGTGTTTTTAACATTTCCTGCATTAGCAAGTGGTTGTAAATATAATTCTGTTGAGAGCTTTTATCAAGTGTGTGTGTGTGTTGTGTTTGTGTGTGTGTGTACTTGAAAAGTGGGAGAAGAATTTTTATTTTCTGCTGTGACATTACTTTCTTCTCCCCCACACCCCCTCGGGATAGATCACCTCCTCGGGCTCGAGTATCTCTACTTCTCTCGCTGCTAAGTTCTGGTCATTATAAACCGGACAAGACCAGAATGAGCTGGTTTTGGGGGATATTTCACTGAATTTGGGATTTGGAGGTTTCTCAGATTGGCACGCTGCATATTCGGTTGGGTCTGGTCATCCTCTCTAAAGACAGGGCAGGCAAACTGCAGTGAGAACGACAAGATTTTCCTGTGCACCCGGGGGTTACGGGTACTGCCGTTTTCCTCTCCTCGCAGTCGTGCTTGCGGGCTGCTGTCCATCTCGGATTGCGGTCAGAAAGGCCGTTTGGATCTTGGATACCTGTAGGTCTTAAAAGCTTGAAGATTGAGGCAAGAAAAGGCCCATCGTTCTGGAACCGTTCTCGAGCCGACACGTACCCGGTTCCCTTCTAAAGGAGGAGTTGATCGATGCAGTGGTTGGGATAACCAAGTGGGTGTCTCGGGAGACAAGATCGCGAACATTTGGGTAGGATTGTCAAAACGTGGAAGTCCAAACCCGAGTTCTTCCTCGGCCAACCCGAAAAAAATAGAATTTACCTCACCCAAACAGACGCACACTTATTAACTGCAAATGCAAAGGGGTTTGCCAACGTTCAATCTATTCACTAACTGCTGTGAAAAAATGCGGCTCGACAAACTATTAGCAAATATTTCCTGTCTGCTCGGAGGCTGGGTCATTGACGATCTGAATCCCTCTGTAGACCTGTTGGATTCTTGCTTGAGAGGCAATTCACGGCCTCAGTGGAATATTCACTGAGGGAAACGTCAACCGAATGTGTTGCTCTTCAATTAATTAAAACATTTAAAAAAGTTGCCCCTTTTCTTTTTGTTTTCCAGGAGCGTTCCCACCTCCCAAAGGTCAAACAACCGCAACTTCCAGACCTATGACTCTTGATCCGTTGTGGCTCTTCCTAATACAAATAATGGGATTTCTGTCAGGCTGCATGTGGTACAATGTTCTGCAGTATTTGTATCACTGCCTGGTGCTCTAGAATTCTGGGACCTATTAAACATATATATATATATATATAAATAAATATATATATAAATTAGGACTTTTAAGCCAAGCGCGTGTGTGTCACAGTGTCCGTGTGTGAATGTAAATGTTTCTTCAAGGGTGATATAAAAAAAAGGATGGATTGGTTGCCTGTCATTTTTTGTCAAGATTTTTAGACTCGGATTTAAAATATTAATGCAGAATCAACAAACCTGCAACCTGGTGTTAGAGTTCTAATGCGTTTACGTGGTCCTTAGGCACCTTCTCTGTTTAATTATGCTGCATATCGACAGACGTCCACTTCGAAGTGGGGTGGGGGGTGGGGGTGGAGGATGGATGAAATCGCTGGAGAATTCAACAGTGCATTGAAATAAGGATCATTGCCCTCTGCTTCAAAGGACAAAATTGCCATCGGACAAGACTGTCGTAAAGAAGCTCACATCTCATTCCTTTTCCCTTGATAAAATGACGAGGAACTCACCAACGACGGGACTGTTTTTTGTACGTTAACCGCGGAGTGACACGTGATTTGCTTTCCATAGCATTTATCGATATGCTTTGTTTTGAGGTTCGTTGCAAGCGGCTGGTCGAAGGCCTCTTAGCACTCTCGTGATCGTAGGTCTTTTAATTGTGTGATTTCGCAACTTTGAACGTGGGTAAATTAAGTAGGAAAGGTGAAAGACGCGTTTCGTTCTAGTTGTGGTGTAATATGGCGCATAAAATCCAAGTGAAGTTTAGTTGAAATGACCAAATACAGTGATCCAGCCAATCATGTAGAAAGCACCGTTCGCAGCACTGCAGAACAGTGCAGCTGTCGAACAGCGTTGAAAGGACTTTGTTGAAAGAAGATTTACGTAGGTAGTTTACACAATGGAGTCGAAACGGGGAAGGAAAATGAAGAGTTTACAGATTGAGTTGAAAGTAACAGGTTGCCAGAGTAACTGGTACTCTGCTCCTCAGTTACAACTTGAAATGTTCAAGTTAAAGCTCCGGCTTTTTTTTTTATATAAAGTGTTGACTCAAGCCACGTTGATGTTACCCAAATCGGTGCAGAAAAATCAAGTTTGCATTTTGCTTCACAAATGGGTTGAGTGTGAAGCCGTTCTGCCAGGGAGCCTGTGATTGAAGGTTTAAAAGCCATATGAAAAATGTTTTTTTTCTTACAAAACAAAAATCGGTGTGGCGGGGGGGGGGGGGGGGGGGGGAGGAAGAGAAGAGAGAAATATGACGGTGTCGGGGGGGTGGGGGGGAAGGGGGTGGAGAGGGGGAAGGAATGGGAAAAAAATGAATCTTTTGAATTGCAGTATTTTGATGAGAAAAAGACTGGTAACGTTGCTATTAAAGGATGGTCACTCCCTAAACCAGTTTAATTAACTAGTTTAATTACTGGACTTCAATTCCTTAACTCTTGACTTGCCAACAGTTGCTGGTGATGAGTTTCATTATTCTTCAGATGGACTGTGCAGTGGAACGGTATAGCTTTGGGAGAGGGGCAAACCTGACTGTATGCTCTCGTTGGTTTACACCCAGGCAGGCCAGCCGTGCTCTTGTTATTATAATAATAATAATAATAATCCTTGCATTTGATATAGCGCTTTTCACGTCGGGAGGACGTCCCAAAGCGCTTCACAGAACACACTGTAAAGTGAATTGACTGTATATTTGTGGGCGAACGCGGCAGCCAATTGCGCACAGCAATGTCCCACAAACAGTCGTAGATTGAAAATGACCAATTTTTATTATTGTTTTGGGTTTTTTGAGGGATTAAGGAAGGAAACTTGCCCAAGGTTTCGCCCTGCCGGGTCTCTCGCTTGCAAAGCGAGTGCTCTAACCACTGAGCTACAGGGCTCCAGGACTCTTGTTACTTGGACTAGTTTAATTAATTAGCGGAGTGTGATGCTTTTGGTCTTAAGGTAGCATACTCTTGTGTACAAACGGCTTGTGCCCTTCTCTTATCTTTGTAGCAAGCGTGCCTCCAGCAACAACAGCTTGCATTTATATTAGCGCCCCTGTAAGCAGGGCAGGGTCTCGGAGAGCTCCACCTCATACAGGCCGGAGATGCTGTTGAGAAGTCAGAAAGTCTCCCAACAATTTGGAAGTGGGGGGGGGGGGAGAGAAGTTGGGCATTTCTGCAGGGAATAATAATAAACTGTCTGTTGTTAAACCGGCCGCAGCTCCAAAACTATGCATGGAGCCAAGTCAGCAAGTGGATTATCGTAAGGCTTGTGGTGCAGAATATTTTATGTAGGACTTGACTTTGAAACTGGAAGTTTTCAAACCTTTTCGAGTTGTTATTGTGGTGGGAAGGAAGGGGAGGGTTCGCTAATTGAGCAGGACCCGGGAGAATAGAATAATCCAGACTAGGTTCAGATCATTTATACCATGTACGCACAGCGTTCTGCTGAGACTTTTTTGTTGAAGCTTGTCGAGGTACTTCTGGAAATGTTCCTTTTTCTCTCCTCTCTCTCCCTTTTCTCACTTACTGTGTTTTTTCTCACTTTCTTGATGTTGGTACATTTCTATTCAATTCTCATGTTGCTTTTTCTTGTCAGTTGAACCTGCTCCCCACTGGTCAATCTTTGGTTATATTTAGACACTGAGCTGCAAAATTATAAAGCTACATCCCCCCTCTCCACACACACACACACACAATCAAATCTGAACTGGCCATGTTGGACACTTGTTAAGGAGTGACCGTCCTAGAATTTCAGTGATAACCTGTTTCTAACCGGTTTGAAATTCATATTTTTATTAGATAGCAAGATGCTACAGTTTTTATTTTTAAAAAAATTCCGAGAGTCTCCAGACATCAAAGTACGATAAAATATTTGTCAATCTTCGCTACGTACCACAGGCAGAACTATACTCTGAAGGCTTTTCTGGCTATTATTTGGAGAAAATGTCAACATAGAAGAGGAATTAGTTAAAACGGTATCTTCAAGGAGCCTAACTTATTTTTTAAAAAAAGTTATTAGTGTGAATCTTGAGTATTTTCCTTTGTATTTTGAGTTCCTATATGTCTGAGGATGCAACACGTATTCATTTTTATCACAGCTTTTCTTTTTAAAATGTTTTGAACATTGTATTGTTGTACGAGATCCTCAGATGTGTGTTAAACAAAAATAGTGTAGCTGCTTTAAGAATGAAAACTTTTTTTATATATATTTGTCAATAGTGTTCCCTTTAGTCATAAGTGGGATGCGTTTTGAAATAAACCTGTTGCAACTGCAACCTTTTTGCCATTCTCCGGGTTGTACCATGGTTTCGTCTGTGGATCAGTGCTGGATAAATTCTGTTGGGTGTGAGAGGCATATACCAACTTGAGACCACTGTCTTTTGACCAAATATTCCCCTGGTTTCTACATATAGCTGGTCCTTCACCTCGCCACCACCAGCCGTCCCTCAGTACAGATCCTATTCCTACTTCTGTTCAATTTAAAACTAAAAGCACTGAAACAAAAATAACAAAAAGTGCTTAGTTTCTTGCACTTAACTTCTCTAGCTGGATTAATCCTTTCCCCCTCACATTCCCCATCACTCATTCCCCCTCCTGCCCACCCCCGATTTTTTTTTTTTTGTCAAATCTGGGAAGAAAATCAACCCTAAAAATCTTCAGTGCTATTTTGTACAACAGCACGGCCGAACGAACATTCAGGGTTTCACCCTCTTGGTTCTTTAACCGCAGAAGCTCCTGTTCCTCGGCTGGGATCACAGAATGCCACAGCTCTCCAAGTCCTGTGTAAATGCCAAGTCTGTGCAACCCCCCACTTCTGCCAGGGACTCGTTTACCCCTGGCCTATAATAGGCCAAGCGACCGAAAACTGGCTTGATATTATAGTTTATTAAAACATTGCCATCTTTCAAAACAAATGGGAACAAATGTTTAAAACCTATAATAACGAGACCTGCTGTAGAAGCTAAATGCTTTGTTATTTAACATTGGGTTGCTGAAGCAATATTGCATCTTCCCCAACTGTTGCCTGTTCAGTTAGAACAGTACCAAGTATTACTAGTTATTCCACCAGCCTCTCTCGGGTTACTGCCATGGCCGTAGATTAGCTTTGAACCTTATCGTCTGAATTTGGCTGAACATCTGCCACACAAACCCATCTATTGTGTCCAGTGAGCAAATCTGGAATTGGGTTGAAATTGAGTGAAGCGGCAGAGTTGCACGAGGGGAGGTTTAAAGCGTGGAGACTTGTCTGGCTGTGCTGGGAGAGGCGTTTGACCAAATTAGGGTTTGGAGGAGCAAAAATAAAAGAAACGAGGATCGAGGGAAAGGCTCTGGTATCTTGTGACTGCAGGTTCTGTCATCTCTGCTTGTTGTAAATGAATGAATGCACTGTTTACCAGTTGACTTTGCACTGCATCATTAAAAACTGGCCTAAAAACTGGAGGGTTACATATTTTCATGCACTGGAATACTCCTGAAGATAAAGTTTTAGGGAATAAGGGAGTGGAAGTGGACATGCAGAATGTTGGATTCAACAACCCCTTTCCCATCAATATTCTTGCTGGCCACCATATCCCTGGATATCAGCAATGCCTTTGCTACTTCCCAGTATTTTTGTAAACTTGTTGTCACTACTGTTAATCCTCCTGTGAAGAAATTTAAGAATCGGTGCAAAAGCTCCACTTGGCAGCGTTATTGCAACTGGAGCAGCCCTGCATATCCAGGCGGGTGGGAATCCAGCCTTAAGCTTCACCAACACAGATGAGGGGCATTCATTTAAAATGGCTCGTTGAATCCAAATCTGTTGCGTGTTCTTCAGAGAGAATCTGTGGGTGAGGGGGGGGGGGCTTGGATAAAGGGTTAATGAGGCTGCTAATCTGGATTAAATTTGTTTTTAATGTTGACGTGTAATTTCTGTGAGTCCTCTGAAAGTTCACAGCTGTGATTGCAGTTAACTTCCTGCCATTTTCTTTTTTTTTATCAAAACCATTGCTGTTTATAGATTGTTTTTAAAATCTTAATTACTTCATAAATGCTAGGAGTCACCACCCAGGTTGCTGTCGACGTTAAACTGCAAAATCTCTTAACCTTTTTACCTGATTGTTTGTGTTCATTGTTTTACAACTCTTGTATACTAAAATATGCACAGAAAGAATATTAATAAAATATTAAAAATGTACCAATGTGAATGTTCGCTATTTCTAAGGATCACATTTTATTCCAAGCCTCCCATTTTTGTACAACTACACAAATAGAACAGCGGTTTCATTTCCATTTATTGTGTGTGTGTTTGGTGTGTGTGTTTGTGTGACAGAGAGAGAGTGAAGTAGAGAGATAGAAGGACGTACCTTTAATCGTTTGTTGCTTTGGGATTTGTTGGCTTTGTGTCCTGTTACATGGTCCTTATTTTCGGTTCTTAACGGAGTGTTTATTTCTTCAAAAATAAGGAACTTTCAGCTCAGTTTGTATTTGTAAAACATTCCTCTCTGACTCAACGTCCCTTCAGGATAAACAAACTATTCAGAACCAACCAACGTAGCCACATCCGTACTTGCCAGTTTGATCGAAAGCCAATCAATACATTTGTACCTCTCAGAACGAGACACAACACTGGGGTAAACAGCAAAATGGGGGAAGACTTATCTCATTTTATTAAGGCCTCCATATGAATTAATGAGGTAGAAGATCTTCCTGCTGTTTTTCTCACCCAACATGTATAAAATACGTTAACAATGAGTATTGGTTTGGAAAGTGGGATTAATGTCAAAAAAAATGACTGAACTGGAAAAAGAGAACAGTGGCTCATGCAGGGCTGTGCAGAGCCATGCAAGCTGCTTCTATCTGCTCGCTGTCGCTGCTGCTTGTGACAGCATGTTATGATCTGCCCTGTAAATGTCCACCCATCGTCAAACAGTCGATGAGGAAACGTCTGAGGCAACAGCTGCTGGAAGGTGCTACCTGGAGTCCAGGTTCACGAACATGAGTTTGTACCTCCAGGGCCTGGAATCCCCCTTGATTAACTTGCGGAGAGGTAAAAGCAGCTGCTGCTTGAGGCCCAGATGAATTAATAAGCTCTGCATCTCCAACTGGTGGAACTATCGCTCAGTGGGAAGGGACGTTTGCCTGAGCTGCGGAGACACAGATGTGTGGCAGTGCTCTTCTGCGTTCTGTGCTGAGTTGCATTATCCACCAGGAAGCTCACAGGGACTCACAGCGCCTTGCTGGTACTTGGCATCCACTGGGGTGAGGGCTCGAAGCTGTGCTTGTCCGACTCCAGCAGTCACCCCATCTACACTCTGGGGTCCCAAAGCTTTGGCTCTTGCCAACCTGTGCCTAATATTCTCTGGAATTGGTAAGCAGGGTGCGTCCCTCCAGGGAGAGAGTGCGTTATTCCATTTCATCTCTGGAATTTCAAGAGAAACCGAGTTTGTCTAGATGTCTGGGCCAACGGTCTTCAAGATATATTCATCATTCACTTCATGGATGTTTGTGGATCCATCTTACACAATTCTATTTGGCTGCTAATAAAGCATCATAACACTTGACCACAATTACTTGTAAACCAAGTTGGATGTTACAGTTGCTCTAATTATTGTTGCTACCCCATCGTGTTGTATGTTCCCACAGAGCCAGAAGATTATTATGTCCCACTGTACCGGCATTCAGACATGGTTCTGTGGACCACAACAGCAGTGAGCAAGAGGAGACCACCTTGCTTTTTCTTAAACATAATAAGAATATCATAGCTATTTTGCTGTTTTTTTTGGGGGGGGGGTAACGGGTGGAACAACAACAACAACTTGCATTTATATAGCGCCTTTCACTTGGGACAGTGGCGGAGTCCGACAATGACAACAACAACAACTTGGATTTATATAGCGCCCTCCACGCTGGACGGCGTCTCAGAGCGCTTAGGGTGTATGGACAATGGGGTAGAGGGGTCAACAGGAACTGGCCGAGTTCCACTGTACTGGATAGCAATTGAAGAGAGAGAGAAGACCGTCAGTGGGGACTGGACTCAAACGCAGATTCCAGAGGCAAAAACAATGTATAAACCCAATGCTTCACATAACCCTTGAGTTGCCTATAGTGTAAACGTTAGTGCAGTATTTATCACAATATTGGCCCATTAAACATACATAATATGTATATACATATCATAGCACTGCAAAATACGTGGCAGCTGCAGAAATAAATATTCCGTCGACCAAAGATTTTTGTATTGAATTGATGACATTTATGCTTTGTTCTGTGACCGTACTTCATGGAGCTCCCTGTTTACCTGCAGGAAATTGTGGAATAAGCAATAGAGAGAGCACAACTCATCTGAAGGGTAAGACACGCAGCTTTGTTTTACTGGCTTTTTGCATTCCTTACTGTAGGTGATTGAAATGAAATTTCTTAAGGGGAGGTCACCCCAGCCCCCGAACAATTTCACCCGGCCCCTGTACCATATCTCATTACCCTCCCATTATCTTCAGCACTGCCATTATGCAGAATCTTGCACTTAGTTGATATTCAAATGCAAGAATTGATTCATTGCACAGTTTTCTTTCTGACAGTATGATTATAGAACAATTATTCCTTTAGAAAGTTAGAAACAACAACGTTACATGTGGGTAGTGCCTTTCACGTCGGGAGGACGTCCCAAGGAGCTGGACAGTCAGTGTTTTGGACCTGAGCTTGGGATCGGGAGGGTGGAGGGCAGGTGGGGGGAAAGGAGGCTGATCGAAAGCACGGTCGAAGAGGAGGGTCTTGAGATGGGTCTTGAAGGAGGCAAGGGAGGGGGCAAGGCGAAGGTACTGCAGGATGGAGTCCAGACGGTAGAGGCAGAGTGGCAGCAGGCCCACCCGCCAATGGTGGGGCGGGCAAGGCGGGGGATGCGAAGCAGGCTGTTGTTAGATAACTAAATAATAATAATCCTTGCATTTGATATAGCGCTTTTCACGTCTTCTTGACGTCTCAAAGCGCTTCACAGAACAGACTGTAAAGTGAATTGACTGTATATTTGTGGGCGAACGCGGCAGCCAATTGGAAATGACCAATTTATTATTGTTTTGGGATTTGGAGGGATTATTATTAGGCTCTGTGTGGAGTAAGGAAACTTGCCCAAGGTTTCACCCGGCCGGGAACATGATAGTGCTTGCTTTGTGATGCCAATACCTCTCTCAGCAATAACATTGTTCACCTAGATCGGCACAAAATCCTCCCTCCCACCAAAATTGGTCTTCAAAGAATACCTATTTTGTCTGTTATTCAGAAAATACCTTTTCTGCATGGATTGGATAGAATATTTTCAACTACAAATATTTTCATGCAAATCTTTTCCTATAAGTTTCCTGTAACTTCTTCTGAGTGCATTGTGTCTGCTGATTTTTTTGGTGAATGAAAGCAGCCACTGATTTACCAAGGAAAATGTTTGTGGTGAAGGATAAGAGAAAGCTGTGTCGAAAAAATTATTCGTGCACTTCGAAAAACAATAGCATTGCTTTATGCAATGGTGCTTATAAAAAATATTATTTTGATAAGGTTCACAAAATAGCATGAGAAAATCAGACGCTCACTTTTCATTTTTAAAAATGTGAAAAACATTGAAACAAAACGTGATCATTAATGTGGGAAATCAGCAATTAGATTCTATTCCGAATAAGGAATTACTGCCATCTAGTGACAAGTTTGCAATCATAGATCACAACATTCTGTATCACTCAATACTTCATATTACAATAATAATAATTGTATTTGATATGGCACTGTTCATGTTGGAAGGATGTCTCAAATGTTTCACAGTAATTTCACTGTAAAGTATGATGACTATATTTTGTAGCTGAATGTGGCAGTAAATTTGCACGCAGCAGTATCCCACAAACAGCCATGAATGACCATTTCTTCCTGGGAGATTGTTGGTCAGAATACCAAACATAATTCTCTTCTCTTTTCAAGTAGTGGCATGGCATCGTTAACATCCGCCTACAAAGGCAGTTTTTTACTATAGCATACAATATATGTATTAGATGTATTTCTGAATGTTGTTCAGTAGGGAATCTTTCAGTGCACTTTAATACATCCATTGGGTGCTCAGTTATCCAAGTTCTCTTTAAAGTATTGTCTTTGCTTGGAACTACACCCTTTCTCCCCCACCAGTCAGAGCCAAACAACCTTAACAAAGACAACTGGAACTGAAAACATCACATTCTTCTAACTCTGGGTATTGATCCTTGGGTGTTTGCTATTTTCAGAAGAGATGAGGAAAGGAAAATACTAAATATTCAACACTAGTTCCTGCTGAAGAAGCTTAAATCTTTTTATTCCACACCAGTTTTATAGTGAAATGAAGTAGTCTACCTGCTCCTGATGTGGACCATTCATCAATGGAAACCTACAAGCTATGATTTAATTCCAGCAGGGACAGAACTGACCTGAGATTACAATCGACAAACCCTCAGAAGACTGTAAATGGGCATGGAGTTAAGAATGGGGTGACAAGGGAATTTTTTTTATATATCAATTCCAAGAGTGTAAAGTCCAACAAGGAATGTGAAACAATGAGAACCACATAAAAAGCGCTTCAATACACGATTTTTGCTCAGTTAAGTAGTCAATAAGTTTCAAACCTTGAATGCCTTTAACTCATGAATTAATGAGTGAACATCGTTGTCTATTTGTAATTTAACCCACTAACTTCAACATAGCCATTAAATCTATGCATATACTGTAGTTACAATGACAGGTGTGTGTATATAGGGAGTTCAAGAGGTTAGAAGCACGGTGGCCTGATTTAAAAAATTAACTTGTAAATTATAACACAGTCACTGCACTTCACAGTGTATCCAAAGAAGTGCTTTGAGACGAACCGAAGACTGTCCTGTAAAGTGGATTGACTGCCTATTTTGTGAGCGAAACGCGGCGGCCGATTGTGCGCGCAGACGGCCCGCCAACAGTCGTCGGTCGGTGGGGGGGGGTGACCAATTTTATTTTCTGATCGTTATCAGGACGTGTGGAAGTCGGGAAATTCGGCCGGGAGGCGAACCCCGGTCCCTCTCTCGCTTGCGAGGCGAGAGCTCTGACCGCTGAGCTGCAGGGCTCCCACAAACGATTGGGAGTTTTCAGTCGTGATGTGTGTAGTCAGTAATACACTGTAACTAAAGCAACTGTGGAGGCAGTGACTGTGGTAGTGTTTGGGGGGTGTGTGTGTGTGTATAGTGTATAAAGAAGATCCTCTGTTTAAATTTCCCGCCGCTGCCGCCGCTCCCGAGGTGCCCGCGGGCTGTGACGCTTCCAGCCAATCAGGACGCGGGTCGCGGGGTCCCCGGCAGCCAATCGGAGGCGGCGAAGCGCGAGTCACGCGACGGCTTTTTCAAACGTCGGCGCGAGGAGCGCAGCGACCAACCGCCACCCGCTCCCCCCCCCCACTCCCCGGTCACCCACCGCCTCAGCCGCCCACCCGGTCACCCCCCTCCCGGTCACCCCCCGCCTCAGCCGCCCACCCGGTCACCCCCGCCTCAGCCGCCCACCCGGTCACCCCCCGCCTCAGCCGCCCACCCGGTCACCCCCCGCCTCAGCCGCCCACCCGGTCACCCCCCGCCTCAGCCGCCCACCCGGTCACCCCCCGCCTCAGCCGCCCACCCGGTCACCCCCCGCCTCAGCCGCCCACCCGGTCACCCCCCGCCTCAGCCGCCCACCCGGTCACCCTCCGCCTCAGCCCCCCACCCGGTCACCCCCCGCCCGCCCCCCACCCGGTCACCCCCCGCCCGGTCACCCACCGCCTCAGCCCGGCACCCGGTTACCCCCCTCTCGGCACTTGGTCACCCCCTCCCGGTCACCCCCCGCCTCAGCCCGGCACCCGGTCACCCAAACCCCGGTCACTCACCGTCTCCGCCACCGGGTCACCCAACCCCCCCGGTCACCCCCTCCCGGGCACCGGGTCACCCACCGCTTCCCCTCCGGTCACCCGCCGCCGCCGCCATCCCACCCCCGGGGTCACCAGGCAACAAACCCGACTGGGCCCCACGCAACTGGCACGACAAAAAAACAGCGGGTTCCCATCTCCCGGCGGCGGCGGCGGCGGTGGAAGAGGAGGAGAGGAGAGGAGCAGCGGGAGCCGGAGCGCGGGTCAGCCTGTGGGTACCGGGGGAGGGGAGGGGAGGGGGAGATGCCGTCCCAGATGGACAGTTACCAGGTCATGTACACCATCGGCTCGGGCTCTTACGGAAGGTGCCAGAAGATCAGGAGGAAGTCGGATGGAAAAGTGAGTGAGTCGGTCAGTTTGTAACGGAGGGGGGTTGTTGCTGCTCTGACCCCCCCCCCCCTACTGTTTGTAATGGAGGAGTTGTTGCTGCTCTGACCCCCCCCCCCACTGTTTGTAATGGAGGGGTTGTTGCTGCTCTGACCCCCCACTGTTTGTAATGGAGGGGTTGTTGCTGCTCTGACCCCCCACTGTTTGTAATGGAGGGGTTGTTGCTGCCCTGACCCCCCACTGTTTGTAATGGAGGAGTTGTTGCTGCTCTGACCCCCCCCACTGTTTGTAATGGAGGGGTTGTTGCTGCTCTGACCCCCCACTGTTTGTAATGGAGGGGTTGTTGCTGCTCTGACCCCCCACTGTTTGTAATGGAGGGGTTGTTGCTGCTCTGACCCCCCACTGTTTGTAATGGAGGAGTTGTTGCTGCTCTGACCCCCCACTGTTTGTAATGGAGGGATTGTTGCTGCTCTGACCCCCCACTGTTTGTAATGGAGGGGTTGTTGCTGCTCTGACCCCCCCCCCACTGTTTGTAATGGAGGGGTTGTTGCTGCTCTGACCCCCCACTGTTTGTAATGGAGGGATTGTTGCTGCTCTGACCCCCCCACTGTTTGTAATGGAGGGGTTGTTGCTGCCCTGACCCCCCACTGTTTGTAATGGAGGGGTTGTTGCTGCCCTGACCCCCCACTGTTTGTAATGGAGGAGTTGTTGCTGCTCTGACCCCCCGCTGTTTGTAATGGAGGGGTTGTTGCTGCTCTGACCCCATCACTGTTTGTAATGGAGGGGTTGTTGCTGCCCTGACACCTGCTTCACGTCCTGCCACCTCACCCACCCCACCGTTGGCGTGCGGGTCTTCAACCACTCTGCCCCCACCCTTTGGAACTCCATCCGCAGTCCCTCCGCCTCGCCCCCTCTCTTGCCTCCTTCAAGCCCCTCCTCATTGACCGTGCTTTTGATCAGCCTCCTTACCCCCCCCCCGCCCTCCACCCCTCCCGATTCCGACCACCAGCTCAGGTGTGGATCTTAGTCTGTCCGGCTCTTTGGGACGTCCCCCTGATGCGATACAAATGTTTGCTGTTGTTAATAATAATAATCCTTGCATTTGATATAGCGCTTTTCACGTCGGGAGGACGTCCCAAAGCGCTTCACAGAACACACTGTAAAGTGAATTGACTGTATATTTGTGGGCGAACGCGGCAGCCAATTGCGCACAGCAATGTCCCACAGACAGTCGTGGATTGAAAATGACCAATTTATTATTGTTTTGGGTTTTGGAGGATTATTATTAGGAGTAAGGAAACTTGCCCAAGGTTTCGCCCTCTGCCTGGAATTGAACTCAGGTCTCTCGCTCGCAAAGCGAGTGCTCTAACCACTGAGCTTGTAGCTTGTCTTACCTCCCTCTTCTTGTTTCTTTGTTATTGTTATTATTGCAAGAGGAAGATGTGAGGGAGAGGTTTGTGTGGTTTTAGGTCTTGGCTCCTGAGAGTGTGTAAAAGTGTTTGTTCATCGCATAATCATGTATCCAGGGTGATAGTGCAGTATGTGGGGGGAAATGTTGGTCAACTTCACTAAAACCTACATTGTCCTTGTTTGTATGTATGTATATACTGTATAAAATTCTTTATACCAGTTTGTAACCCCGGGATGAACCCTATGATCCACTGAGCTTTGAATTCAGAATTACTAAGGAATGTTTCGTAATGCTCTTTTCCCTCAATGATTTTATTTGCAGGTTCTTGTCTGGAAGGAACTGGACTATGGAACTATGACTGAGACAGAGAAGCAAATGCTTGTGTCGGAAGTAAACTTACTGCGTGAACTGAAACACCCGAACATTGTTCGATATTATGATCGTATTATTGACAGAACAAATACAACATTGTACATAGTAATGGAGTTCTGTGAAGGAGGAGACCTGGCCAGTCTGATTATGAAGTGTATCCGAGAAAGGTACATTGTTTTTCCTGTGTAGAAACATGAATTAATTTTTTTAAAACAAGGTATAATGTCATGATTGCTGAAGTTTTAAAAGTTAATAATTTAGTGCAGTTTTCACTTTTTCCATTTGCTTAACTAGGACCATTTAAATTAGAATTTTTTAAATCTAAACTGTTAACTAGGATGGTGTACTAGAAAAAATCATTAACTAGTATATTTTTAAGTTTAAGCATCCAATTTATATTTGCTGACCCCGATGCTAATCCTCTGTTACAAACCAGAAGATATGCCCTTAATGGATGTATATGGTGCTTATTTTTGTGGCAGTATTTGGTATTTGGACCGAGTTCGTAATCTTTTTTAGTAAGTTATTTTCTTTCATTGAAAATGTTGATAAGTTCTTTGTTTCTGAAACAATATTCTGTCATCTTGTAGACGCTACGTAGAGGAGGATTTTGCCCTTCGGGTTTTTGCTCAGATAGTTCTGGCCTTGCATGAGTGCCACAGACGCAGTGAGAGTGGTCGTACAGTGCTTCATCGGGACCTCAAGCCTGCTAATGTCTTTCTTGATGCACAGCATAATGTCAAATTAGGTGATTTTGGCTTGGCTAGGATTCTGCAACATGACACTAGTTTTGCCAAGACATTTGTTGGTACTCCGTATTACATGTCTCCGGTAAGTACACGCCTCTGATGTGTAAGATGGCTACAAAGCCTTGCTTTTATACAGTGTCCTTCATGTAGGATAATGTCTTAAGTGTTTCATAAGGATGAGGTTCTTGTTAGCAAATGTTGGCAACATTGAAAATTCTCCTTATGATCCTATGAATCAGTCAGGCTCAGCTGTAGCGCTCTCGCCTTCATGTCTATGTCACAGTGTATCCTTGAAGCATTTTGAGGCATCCTTCTAGCATGAAAGGCCTCATATGCAAAGTAAGGATTAATATTCTTTGACTAAGATGTATTGTAATGGAATAATTAGACAACACATTGGAGTGACAGGATTTACTAGATTGTACATGTATGTCAAGTTATCTAGTGAAATATGTATAAGCAATTAATCATTTTTGTTTTGTGGATTTGCAGGAACAAATGAATCACATGTCCTACAATGAAAAATCTGACATATGGTCCTTGGGATGTTTGCTGTATGAGCTTTGTGCACTTTCGTAAGTACAAAGATTTCTATTTCCTTTTGTACATGAGTTTTCATTTTAATTGGAAATTATGTAATCAATTATTTTTTCTATTCCTTTTTCCCCTCACTTCCACAAAAAAAGATTGGATACAAAAGTTTCATTGATCAGCAATTTATTTCAGAAGCTGGAAAATGGGGGGGTTTGTGCATTTTACCTCTGAAATGGAGTGCTCTCTGCTTTGCAACCTGTAACTCCACAATTCTTTTGTGGATACTTAGATTTCTGCATTCCGTGAGACTGTAAAAAGAGACTCTAGTTTGATAGTATGAGATGATTTCCTTCTCTTTCTGTCCCCCCCCATATGTCCTTCCCAATGTTGTATTGTAATTTTAAAAACTGAAATGGAAACCCAAGTTTTTAGAATTCCTTAGGTTAGGATATTTGATTTACTAAAAAAAAAGTCAAACTTCATCTGGAATTATTTAAAGATTTAGGATAAACCCAAACTTGTTTTCATATCTACAAAGCAATGTATTTTCTGTTGCTTTTGGCATGAAATAATCCTAGTGCATTGGTGATGCAGCAGAGCAATATTGATGTTTTAGAGTTTGTGCTAACACCTGTATATGATGTTTAGCTCTCTTGTGAAACTGTTTGTTTCGTAAATGTATATCTGCAGAACTGACTTTCCTAATGACTTTTTCTTAATATAAGAAAAAAAGCTTTAGCTTAATCTGCAACAGAAAATTAAGTACGATAATATGCTGCTGTTGTAATGCTGATGAAAGATGCATTTTTGCCTTGATTCCCATTTTGGAGCTTTCACTGAATTTTCTTTCTTAAAATAAAGCCCACCTTTCACTGCATATAATCAGAAGGAATTAGCAGAGAAAATAAGGGATGGCAAGTTTAGACGAATCCCTTTTCGCTTTTCAGAGGAACTGAATGAAATTGTGAGCAAGATGTTGCACCTTAAGGTTGGTATTTTATTTCTTTACCTTTCAGTTAATTATTCAAATATCTTTTCTACATTGCATTTTTAAGTATATGTGCTTTTTCTATTCCCATATGCTCTGTTACATATTATTATTAGGCTCTGCATTTCTGTTTCTCTTTCTCCTCCCAAATGACAATCTTGTTGATGAGCTTGATAGTTTTATAACTGCTTTTCTTTTGATGTGGTGTTTCATGTTGAATTTTGATTGAGAGCTTAACCAAATTGCAGTGGGCCGACAGAGGCAAAACATTTGTGTTGGGAATCAGGTCAGCATTGAACCTTAGAAGAGTGGGGCTGATTGCATATTCTGGAGGATTTGCTTTACTTCTAGGAATCAATGTGTCAATATAGAAGAGAGTGGATAATACGAAATCAACAATAGGGAAAACTAGCATCAGTGAAATGGATTGATTCTGTGGCTTTTTTTTTGTTCTTGTCTGGGCTATTTTGAATGTTCTCCAGTAGCAAACAGTGGATCAGACAGCCCCAAACTGGATAGCAACATTAGTAGGAACATATTTAATCGGTTGTATTAATTTTGAACTATTTTTGGCTCCATAAAAACATTACATGTTTGCTTTCTGCTCTAGTGAGAATAGATTGTGGAGGCTGTTAGCATGCCTCCTTGAGCCTTGGAACAGCTGGGTGGAGATACTGACAAATTGCTACCGAAAGGTTAAAATTAAATACTTCAGAGTAGTGGTACCTGCTGGGCGTGTGGAACTTGATTAAATTTTAGTGTTTTTAACAAAATGATGCAGTTTTTTAAAAAAAGATTTGTACTCCACGCTCTATTGCCTTTTATTTGTCAGGATTATCTAAGGCCTTCTGTGAACGAACTGATGCAGCACTCCCTGATTGCTAACGTGGTGTCTGAGCAGCAACGAATAATTTCGCTTGAAAGACGAGGGCGAAGATCAGTGGAAAATGAGCGACTCCAGGAAAGTGACCCACAAGTGTCGGAGTTGAGACTTAAAGAGGAACAACTGCACAGAAGGGAGAAGGCATTGAAAGAACGGGAAGAGCTGCTTGAAAGTAATTGCATTTGTGTTCATTTATAGCTTTTAATGCATCAAACTTAGTTACAGTGTTTGCACTCTTGCTAACTATTTCAGTTTTCATTCTAAATGTAGGTTTTATCCTTAAGTCATACATTTGAATTGGATTCATTGAATTGTAAGTCAGTATCCCAAAAGATATGGCAGTAATACTTTTTTGTAGTGGTGAGGCGGCACTTGTGTTTCCAATAATACTGCTCATTGTACCGTTTGCCTTTAACTTGCACAGTTTCCTGTTTATATTTTGTGTTAAACATGGATTGTACTAAAGATGATCAATTGATTTTCAGATAAAAGACTCTTTGGCACATTTGGTCTCATCCTTCCAGAATACCAAAACCATTATTTCTCAGCACAACACGAAACCATTATTGTGTTGTGCAGAGAAATTGTTTTTCTATGTACAATTGTGAAATGTGTAACATTTATTTCTATATTTGTAATGGTTTCAGAACGTGAGCGGGAACTTTGTATTCGTGAGAGGCTGTCTGAAGAAAAACTTGCTAGGTAAGAATGTGTTTAATTTTGAAAAATGGGAGTTTTTAAATCTGAAGCGCATTGGCTTTGTGTAACGCTGCATTTTGCAACCCAAATGAAGGTGTTTTGCATATGTTGAAAATGTATATCTATTTTTAATTATTGCACCATATCTCCTTGTGCCATCCCCCCAATAAGGTGTATGTGAAGCGGGGGGGGATGGGAGGAGAACTTTAAAAACATCACTGGTCATATTAAAGGAAAAAAAGCGTTTTGCAATACAATTTGCGTTTATATGGTGCTTTTCACGTCTGGAGGATGTCCCAAACTCCTGTTCTATTAATCGCATACAACCATTACTTTTTCAACAGGGCAGAGAACTTAATGAAGAACTACAGTTTTCTGAAGGAACAGCATATTTTCAAGACTGCAGTCAATGGATTAGGTATGAAGTACCAGAGGAGAAAACCACTTCTACCGATTAACAGAGTGTACAACTTTCAAAATAACAAATACTAACTTCTGTTTAGCTTTTGGTGGAATTTAAGTACACTTTCAACAAATTTTGCATCTCATAACAAATTTCTTTAATATTGTTTAATTTTCTTTGGCTCTATTCTCAAATGTGCATATGATGGATTCTTGTGACTTGTTTCACTGTGACTTGTGTAATACTGAACCAAATGGAATCTAATCTATATTTGAATCTATCAAGTTGTGTATCTGTTTTGAAATATCAATACATTGCTGCTGATAACTTCCAGTAGTTCAGGGTTATCACTGGATGGAGTGGTAGTGTGGTCTGGAGCTCCCTGAAATCGAGTTGTCATAAAATGTTAAATGTGACACACTCACAGCGAAAAGGTGAGGGATATTTTAGTTCTATAGGGAAAGATATTTAAGGAAAGGTGGAAACTAGAACTTTTTTTTAACCATTTACTATAGGGTTTTTTAAATTTCAAAATTGCATTTCATAAGGCTCTTTTATTTTAATCATTTTATTTATCTTCTTCAAAGTTGAGTCACTAATTAAATTTTCTGCAAGCCACAAGCAGTTTTTAAGCTCAGTCCATTCAATGCGCTGTGTCTGTGAAGAAAGCAAAGAAGTTAACTTGGGCTAAAGGGAGTCAGTTTTTAGTTTTAAATATTACTTCATAAGGTTAACATTCAAGTTCTGACTTCACAAACGTTCCTTATTGGGCCACAGTGAACGTGTGATTACTTCATATATTACTTCATGAAAGTCCTTTAAAGAGACTGTTCTAATGAATGGTTAGCGTGTGTGAAGCCCAGTAGCCAGTCTGGAAATTTCAGAATATCGTATCATCTATTCCATCATTGCTGGGTAGACTAAGTCTACAGAACTGTCAGCAGGAATACTGTGTTGCTTATTAGTTAGCTTATACATATGTAATAATTATTTCTAGTTGGAAAATATTTTTTTATAACCGTCATAAGAATTTATATTCTGAATTTTAATTGTAATACTCCAATAAAGTCGTGGTTTAAAATTAGAAAATGCAACTCCCACCCCACTTTCCTCTTGCAATTTATTAATGTTTTGATTGCCGCAATGGTTGAGAACTTCCTGTTCTACCTGTTCAGAATGCAACGGGAAGGCTTTTTATATTGTATACTGGATGTGGTACTTTTTACACATTAATTCTTTAATTATTTGTGAAATTAAAGAGGAAGATGACTCTACAATTAGTATCATATTTATTCATGGTGCTCTAACCTCTTGAATACCTGCCTTGAGCTCCACAGAAAAGCCCTGTTAAAAGAAAAAAAAAACATCCATTTGCTTTTGGTGGAAGAACCTGGTAATTCCCTTCACATGTGCTCCACCCAATGTGGCTCTGTTTCTCATTTTCATAGCGATGGGTTTTGGGAAAGGGGGGGAAATGAGTGAGAGAGTTTTCAAGTTTTCCTCTGAATCATAGAGGAGGGGTGGAAGAGAAAGAATGGAACTGTTTGTTCCACAAAGTATGTTAGTATTGTAATGAGAGAGGAACACTATTGTTCATTGGCAGTACTATAAACCTTTTTTTTAAAAACAAAAAAAGTTCAAGCAACTTACTTATAGCAGAGTCAAACTGTTCAAAAAATGTATTGATAACCATACAGACCAGAACGTTGCAGGCTTTGTTTCGAGTCTATTCAGCTCGCCTATTATTAGCCAGAACTGCAGCAGAAGTGCTGCAATTGGCCTGATTAGGAAGGGAACAATTCGCTATGCTTTCTGCTATTGATTACAACCTAGAAACTTCTGCTGGAAAGTTCCCATTGAGTAGGAATAATGTTGTGCTCTATGTGATGTCAAACCACCAATACTTGAGACTTGAGTGAAGTATTTGAAGCTGGTTGTCTGTTTTGAACAGTAACCAGGTTATTGGAGAGAAGGAAATCGGCAAAACAAAATTGAGATCAAACATTTTATTCAAAAACAAAAGTCTGCTCCTCACCATATATTCAACCTCCGTTTCATTACCTCTTTCATTCCCCGCCCTAAATCATTCCACCCCCAGCAATTTTCTATTTAAGTAAGGCTGTACACACTTAGGCTGAGCTTATTTCTGACTTAAATATACCTATTGTGCGTTCCATTATAGAAAGGTGAAACAAATAAAAACATGTGCATAGAATTAATGTTTTATTCTGGTTTCTCTCTAGATGATTCCGTAAATTGCTCACCGGGGAAAAAGAAAGTTCACTTTGCAGGAGAAAGTAAAGAAAACATTCACTTCAAAGAATATGATACAGCAAAGCCACTTCTTAATAAAGCAAAGACTTTAGATCTGAAGAAGCGTTTACAAGCTGCTAACGTACGTGCCAGAGCACTGTGTGATATGGAGAGAAATTACCAACTAAAAAGCAGACAACTTTTGGGTATGCGGTAATTAATCTAATCAGTAAAATACATTTTTATTAAATTAAATACACACACTGAAAAAGTTTTCTAGCTCTGGATTAGAGCATTAGTCTAAGAAATCGTCTGTTTACAAAAGGTGGTGCAATCCACGTCTTTCATTTTTCCCATTCCTTAATACTTGGCTCAAGCCAAGTGACTAAACAGCCCAGCGCTCACATACTTTGTCCTTTTAGAGCCAAGCTGTTGTAGAATTCCTTGCAGAAAGTAAGATTCACACAAGGCTTCTGCGGCCATCAACTTTCTTTCACTTACTTTCTGAGTTTCATCACTGAATACCCTCTTGCTTATTTTAGCCTTGAACTACACCTATCGCTTCTAAGTTTGTCACTGATTATCATCTGTTAGGCATTTAAAAGACTATCATTGTCACAACAATGCAAATCACATGCTGTCCATCTATACATTTTATCACTTCTGACAAATGAAATTGCTGCACCCTGGACCTTTTAAGATTATACTACTCAAAAGTGTGCAAGAAACATCCATCTTACCTACAATGTAACTAGGTTATCTGGTAAAGCTGAACTGAACACATTGTAAACTGTCAAACAATTTTAATTAGATTTTTATTACATTACTATAACTTTCTTTGTTTTGTAAGTTTTATGCCTTACAGTATATATGTAGATAATGAGATGTGGCAACTATTGTGAATGTTTTTTATAAAAAAATTCTGACTATTATAAAATGGATGTATAAATGTCTCATTTGTTTGATCATATGTATATGTAAAGAAATCTTATGACCATGATTGTCATAAAATTATTTTCTATTTTTCATTCAACTATCTGACTGCAGTTGATTTTTTTCCTTTTTGTAAAGATCTTATTTTTAAATTTCCCAAATGCTTTCTAGTTCATAGCCATAGATGTAATCCGTGTATTTCTTTTGGGAATTACTATTTTCCTTTTGTAAATACGATATTCTTCAGCCAATGTTTGTGCCTCAGGGAATAGTCAGGACTAAGAGGATTGCTTCATGACTATATGGGGGAGAGAGATTTTTTTTTTGGCTCGGGCAATAAGCAAGCTAAAATAGCAATATCAACAGTAGCAGATCTTTCTCTGGGTTGGACTGGGACTCTATGCAGAGTAAAGCAGTAGGCGACCCAGGTTTCCCTATTTTAGAGAAAAAAATTGGTCACTCAATCCGCGCCTGTTTGTGGGACGCTGCTGTTGTGCGCAATTGGCCTCCGCGTTTCATCCACAAAATACAGTCAATTTACAGTGTATTCTGTGAAGCGCTTTGAGACGTCTCAAAGATGTGATCAGGCGCTATATCAAGCGAAATGGTTATGATAATAATCCTTGCATTTGATTATCAATTCTAAGGACCTTCATTTCCTTCAAGAGCTTGTTATCTCATAGCCCAATAGCCGGAACAATTTTTTCCACCCACACCAATTGAATTTCCACATCATTGACTGCTTCCCGAGAAGCAGTTTTAAATCGAAATAAACCATCAGCCTGATTTTTTTTCCCCCCCCTCTAGTGCAGCAATTTAACTGGAACTGATGTGCACCACCCTATTGTTTTGTTAGACTTCATTTTGATTACCTAGAACAGCAGAGAATATGATTTGTGTTCCACTTTTAGCAGTGAGCATTGCTGGATTATTTCAGGTTAGTCCCCTTATGTGGGATTTAAATCACATCCCAAAACTCTTTGTTATGCATTCTTGATTTACTGTCCTCGCTGAACCAAATATCTCGACAAGTTAAGAACACACACAATGCCCGAGGATTTCTTTGGGTTACAGTTTGTTGGCGTCGGTATGTGGTATGCGATATGCATTCAGTCATTGCTTCCAAAAGATTTATAGCGGTTGTTACTTTTGTGACCTTGAGAAGTAATGAAACCTTCCTTGGAGTATAATAATCTCATCTATCAGCTGCAGATGTTGGTTCTTGTTTGTCTGCTGAGAAGTACAAATTAAAATCCGACAGAAGCAGTTATACCTTTAAAAATGCAGTACACTAATGAAAATACCTTATAACAGTGGCTTGTGCTTGAAACCTCATTTATTTTATAGGAAATGAGTTCCATGATTCCGTTTATTGATGCAGGGCCTAGATTTTAGATCAGTGCATCGTAAATTTAATATTAAAATGGTCTCAATTTGCCGTAATTTCTCTTCGGCTGTGTTTTTATGATGTGGTTCAGCAAAGTGGCGAAACGGAACCAATGCAACAAAGTTCACAAGTCCCCTCCCTCATTGACGTTCTGAATCCGTTTATGCTGTGGTCCTCACATGAAGGCTGGAAGTCTGTGCGGAGTCTGCAGTCTTTCATGAAGCCATTGGTCAGCTCGGCCCAATAGATCACATTTTCCATCAGATGATGGCGGGTTCAAGCCCAACAATGGGCTGTGGCGAGTGCAACACGAGGTGGGTCCATCTACTCCCGGAAAAAAAAAGGTTAAATTGGTAGTTTTAGCTCACAGACAGCTACCATTTACTGGTAAATGATACTAATTATGGAGGATGATAATAATTAACCTTGTTATCACTATCACCCAAAACATTGCCCACATTGCACTATTCCACTCGCTAAAATTATCAACAGTCCGAAAATCTGTCCGATATTTGTAATACACAACAGACGAGCATCACCCCTCCCTAAAGAACATCAGAAAATTAATCCGAATTGTTTTGAACATTTGCTAAGAATCACTGATGCTGAGACTCCCTGTTTAACTTCACTGTAGGCAAACAGCTGTAGGATGCCAGAGAGTTTTGTCACTACTAAATATAATCTGCTAATGTTTTTTTTCTTACAACCCATGACTGCGTTGCTCTACCTCACCAACGACTCTCATGCTATCGGTTCCGCACAAAATGCTCTTCGTGCAGTGAATTGTCGAGTCTTCCGTGTCTGGATCAACCACCAAAAACAAAAGGACATTGAGCGTTATTATTATTATTATTATTATATTATTATATTATTATTATTGTATCATCACTACGCCCACTGACAGACCTCAGAGTTGCATTCGGCCTCTGTGGTAAGATTGGAGTCAACTATGGAGGATCCTCAAGAGGTTCTGGAAATTGAATAATTGTTCTGCCAGAAAGCTAAGAGACAAAAATATCCGTTTTATTTTGGTCACCTGCAGTGTAGTGAACCTCTAAGAAATGCCAGATAATAACTCGAAGGCTGCACTCTGCTGTTCAGGTCACATGCGCGGCCTCTGTCTGACACATCTCGTGTTTCACTTATACCCAAATGAACAAGCGAAGGGACCTTATTATTACTCATAAAGCAACTTTTTCTGTGGTTGGGGTTGATAGCGGTGTACGGGCAGGCAAGTTTTCAGCGTATCAATCCCTACACGCGTCTCGAGAAAGCAAAGGGGCTTCAAATGGTGATGGTCATATAATTATAACAATCATTTTATTTGCTTCCACCTTTTCTGGGGCACTGGTTAATATGGAAAGTTGTGTGTGGGGCTAGTTACAGTTCAATGGAAGTCGGGGGCTTATTTTTATTTTTATTTCACTTACACTTGAGTTTCAGAGGAAAAANCAATGGCATTGCCTATTTACTGAACCACCCAGTCCCTGACTTTCATTGCGAATAATTGAACACAAATACATTCAAGTCCGTCCGGTTTTATTTTTTATATTCATATTAATGTTTCGGATTGATCCTCTCCCAAACGGTTTAAGATGAACATTCTTTCCTGGACGCCCAGACTGTACAGTTACCATCTTATCAACTTGCAAGCAGATTTCAAGCACGTTTCATCGGTATCACAATCGCTGTCAGAAGCGCTACACTTAGTTGTCTACCGAAAAGATTCTTGCAAGTTAACACTCACGTCGTGTCACGAGTGAGGAACGTTCCCAGAACAAAGAGTCCAACAAGGGAAATCAATATATTAAACTGTCAGGCGAGAGAGGTTGTTCCAATTGACGTTACACACATGTTTCGTTAGCATTTTTTTCAATAGAGTGCTCCAATCAATGCCGTTTCATTCTGCGGTCTCTAAAAACAAGTTAAGATCATTCGTCACCACATAAATGCGGACCTGTGATACCATAAGGCAGGAGAATGGCCACTAGATGGGGTCTACGTACTAACTACTGTATCAATATATGTATAAATAATAATGTCATATTTGCATTTGATATAGTGCTTATTATGCCAATTTACATTTCAGAGTACGTGACAACGTTTTGGTAAGTGTAAGTCGCTGTTCATTTGTTCCCAGTTCAGAAACAAGGTCGACCAGATGTTGGAAAATAATGTTGAGATTGTGATCCTAAATAAGTACATGTTCCCAGAGGCTATTTTTCTCCTTTGTTTCTTATTTAGTATGAGACACGTTAGGCAAGCAAGGAGAAATAATGAAAAGAGTTTCCGCGGATTTGTTTAAAATGTTTGGCTGAAAACTAAAGAGAAAGTGGCTTGCGATTCTCATCCTCCCAAATACCTTGTGTTTTTTCACCACAAATGTCGAATTGGCTGTTGTTTGTGGGAGGGAGGAGGGCAGGATTGAAGAATGGAGGCACGCGAATAGACGAATATTCAGAACGACCTCTGCAGCATTTTCGCCAAGAGTGGGAGGAATTAATTAATTCAAAGTTTCGCGTGAGAACTGTGGAGGGAGTGGATTACTGAATGGCTTTACTTATTCCGTGCTTTTCAACATTCCTTTCAGTTGCAGGCACTTTAAAGTATGCCACAGATGACATCTGATCTCACAGACTGAAACGCCAGGTGGATCCCATGGCGCTATTTAAAAAGAAAGGGGAATTCCTTCCAGTGTCAAGGGCAAACAATCGGATAAAATTGATAATAATCACATCTCCGAGACGTCTCAAAGCGCTTCACGGAATATACTGTAAAGTAAATTGACTGCGTATTTTGTGGGCGAAATGCGGCAGCCGACTGAGCACAGCAGCGTCCCCGCAAACAGTCGTGGGTTGAAGTGAACAATTTATTATTATTTTTTTGAAGCAATTATTATCCCCGGGAAAGCGATCTGCCAATCGACTAACAACCGGGTTCCTCCTTATGATGGGCAAACAGAGGCGAGCGTGGAGTAAGGAAACTTGCCCAATATTTTGCCCTGTCTATCATTTCGTGGCTGTTTGTGAGACATTGCTGTGTTCCTGGCTTCCCATCACACATCATACCGTCCTGGTCCTCAGGTTCAAAGCCCTCCATGGTCTTGCTCCCCCCCTACCTCTGCAACCTCCTAACCCCCTAACCCCCTGCTCGCTCCCTCCCTCCGCTCAGCAGGCTCTGGCCTGCTTCACATCCCCCGCCTCGCCCGCCCCACCATTGGCGGGCGGACCTTCAGCCGCTCTGCCCCCCCCCCACCCTCTGGAACTCCATCCCGCGGTCCCTGCGCCTCCCCCCTCCCTTGCCTCCTTCAAGACCCATCTCAAGGCCCTCCTCTTCGACCGTGATTTCGATCACCCTCCTTCCCCCCCCCCACCCACCCACCCACCCACCCCCGCCCCCACTGCCCTCTGCCCTGCCCGATCCCGACCCGCAGCCACGTGTCCGAAACTCTGTCCGGCCGGCGCCTTGGGACGTCCACCCGACGTGAGAGGCGCCGTGCACGGGCAATGTTGTTGTTGCTGTTCCGACGTTACTGCGTGCAAAGCCGGCTGCTGAGTCACCGTGAGCGAACCCCAAACCGTGGTGGGGGGGGTGGGGTTGTTTGGTGGGGTGTGGGGGGGGGTGGGGGGTGTCGTGCCCCTTTTAATAAGGGCGGTGTGTAAAAACCCCTGGTGATTGACAGCTCAGGAATTCCCTGAATGGTAACCCTGGGAGACGGCAGGACCAATCAGGAGGAGGAGGGGGCGGAGACCAGATCGGAGGAGAGGGGGGGCGGGGCGTCGGCGGGGAGGGCGGGGCGTGGGGGGGGAAGAGAAGAGAGAGAGAGGGGACTCAAATGGGCGGGTGACGTCACAAAGGCCAGGCGGGCCGGGGAGGGCCCGCCCTCCACCTCCAGCGCGAAACGTCATTTGACTGACGGCGCCTTTGATCCAGTCACGAGTCAGTTGCCGCCCCCTCCACCGCCCCCCCCCCCGCTTGATTGAAAGGCCCAGAAGAAGCGGTGGAGGGAGGGGGGGGGGAAGGGGCGGGAGGAGGAGGGGCTAAAGGAGGAGAGTGACAGCGGGTGCGAACCGTGCGCACGTCACAATCGGGCTGCGGGTGGGCGGGAGGGGAACGGCTGAGCGAGGTGGGGGGCGGGGCGTGGACTTTCATGATTGACAGCGCGCTTAGCGAATGACAGGCGTGCTCCCGTGGCCGCCGTCCCACCCCCTCCGCCCCCCCGCGCTTTGTCGTGTCGCTTTGAACCAATCGGTCCGGCGCCCGGGGGGGGGTGGGGGGCGGGGCGGAGGGGCGGGGCGGAGAGGGAGGGAGGGAGGGGAGGGGTGACCGTTAGCGGCCCCACGCCACGCAAATGGGTCCTCGCGCGGGGAGAGGAGAGCGGGCGAGAGGGGGAGGAGGGAGGAGGGGGAGGAGGGAGGAGGGGGTAATGGGGGGGGGGGGGGTTGGAGAAGCCGTGCGCAGAGAGTGAGAGTGAGTGAGTGCGAGAGAGAGAGAGAGAGAAACTTGTCGGGTGCAAAAGTTTTTTTTTAAATGTACATAAAAACCGTCCTCCCGCACAGCAGTTCCGGGTATAGAACGGGGCCGAGGAGAGGAGAGGAGAGGAAGGAGACACAGAGGGACCGACCGACCGACAGACAGAGGGAGAGAAGGAGAGAGCGGAGGAGGTAGCGGGAGAGGAGGAGGGAGAGAAAGGAGGGAGTGAGAGGGAGAGAAGGAGTGAGAGGGAGAGAAGGAGGGAGAGAGAGGGAGAGAAGGAGTGAGAGGGAGAGAGAGGAGGGAGAGAAGGAGAGAAAGGAGTGAGAGAGACAAGGAGGTAAAGGAGGGTAGAGGAGGAGGAGGAGGAGGAGGAGGGGGGAACTTTCGATACCTCTCCCCCCACACCCCCCCCACTCCCCCTCGGGATCGTGATCTTCCAAGAAAGAAAAGAGAGAGATTTTATTTATTTATATATATATATAAACGTATATATTTTGAATTTTTTTTGAAAAATAACGGCCGTAACCGCCGTTTGGGGATTCGGTTGTGTGTGTGTGTGTGTGGGGGGGGGGGGGGTGGGGGAGGGAGTGAGGTACAGGGGCGAGAGAGGGACAAGAGGGGAGGAGGAGTGGGGGAGGGGGGAGGAGGAGGAAGGGGAGGGAGGGAGGAAGGGGTGGGGGTGGGGGGGGTTTGAAAAGAAAGTTTAAACGGCCGTTGGTTCGGCGATCGTTGTGATCGATCGATCGATTTTATTTTCTTTTTATTTTTTTTTCGTCGTCGTCGTTTCTCACCTCGTCATCGTCTTCCCCCCTTTCCCTCCCCCGCCCCCCCCCCCCCCCCCGCCCCCGCTCTCGGTCGGCGTCGGTGTCAGAGGGGGGGAGAGAGAAGAGAGAGAGAGAAGAGAGAAGACGGTCGAGTCGGGTCGGTGGTGGTGGGGGGTTGAGGGAGAGGAGGGAGTGAGAGGGGAGCGAGCGAGTGAGTGAGTGTTGTCGTTGTTGTTGGGGTTGGGGAGGTGCGGCGACGACTGAGCCTCACCCGAACCCCCCCCCCCCACACCCTCTGCCCCCTTCCCCCCCCCACACCGCCTACACCCCCCCTCCCCCCCCGCCCCGAGCCACCGCCATGGGGTGCGAGCCGAACCGGCTCCGCCTGATGTGCATGCTGACCCTGACGTTCGGCTTCTTCGTGGTGGAGGTGGTGGTCAGCCGGATGACCAGCTCGCTGGCCATGCTGTCCGACTCCTTCCACATGCTGTCGGACGTGATCGCCCTGGTGGTGGCCCTGATCGCCGTCCGCTTCGCCGCCAAGACCCAGTCGACGGCCAAGAACACGTTCGGCTGGATCCGGGCCGAGGTGATGGGGGCGCTGGTCAACGCCGTCTTCCTGACCGCCCTGTGCTTCACCATCGTGCTGGAGGCCATCGAGCGCTTCACCGAGCCGCAGGAGATCGAGAAGCCGCTGGTGGTGACGGGCGTGGGGGCGGCCGGCCTGCTCATCAACGTGCTGGGGCTCTTCATGTTCCACGAGCACGGCGGCGGCGGCGGCGGCGGAGGAGGAGGAGGTGGTGGTGGAGACGGCGGGGATGGCGGCGGAGGAGGAGGAGGAGGAGGGGGGGGAGGAGGCGGCGGGTTGCTGGGACACGGCCACTCGCACGGCCTCTCGCTGCGGAGGAAGAAGCGGAGCGACACCGAGAACCTGGCCGGCAACGGCGCCTCCAACTGCGAGCGGGAGGAGAGCAACACCCTGGTGGCCTCCAGCAGCCTCAACGGCGTGAGCCTCGACAAGCAGGAGAGCTGCGGTAGGTCAGAGGGACGGGACGGGACGCTCCGCGACAGGGAACCAAATACACATTACACACATATAGATATAGATACACACACACACATATATATATAATAAAAAAAGAGCGAGAGAGAGAGAGAGGGCCACCTGTGTGGTTCTGCCTCAGGTCCTGGCGGGACCCCCTATCGGAAGGCGGACTGCTTTCCCCTCTCTCCATAGTTGCCGCCTGACCCGCTGACTGTTTCTCGGCCACTTCCATCTATCTCGGTTTCCTTGGCGGTGGCACATACACACACACACACACACATACACACACACACACACACACACACACATGTGCCGAATGTACTGTAATCCCATGATGTTATTTCCTAAAACAGAACTATCTGATCTTGTGACCCCCACTCCCCACCCCACAGCCCCCGAATAAAGAACCCCAGGAGTGTCCGGGGAACGCCCGCCTAACCCTAACCCCAACCCTAACCCCAGGCAGCCCTATGGAGGGAGAGGAAAGCCAGTCAGTCGGTGTTTCCGGGGTCCACCGCCCTTCCTCGGGGCTGCGGTTCGTCGTACAGACGAGTTCCGCCGAAGGGTCGCGTCGCGGGCCCACGAAACGTCGGCGCTCGCTTTCCTCTCGCCGTAGATGCCGCCTGACCCGCTGAGCGTTCCCGGCCACTCCTGTGTTTTTGTTTCAGATTTCCAGCCTCTGCAGTATTTTGTCATTGTGACTCTCTAATCTGTGTTTGAAGGAATCTATTATATTCGTCGGAAAACTACAAGTAACGTGGTTGAGTGTGTGTGTGTGTTTTTTGTGTCAGCGTGTTGGCTTTTATTTCTATAACTTTTTTTAAAAAAGATCCCTCTAACCCCACGACCACCCCCCCCCCCCTCCGCTCTTCCACAGTTCTTTTTTTATTATTAACGTGAATTTTAAACAGCACAATTATTCCGATGATGATGAATTTGGTTGTATTGAGGGGCTCGGTTGGGGAGGGGGCTTGAAAGGAGAAAGATTGTGTTGTACAAAGGTTGTAGAGTTGGACCAGAATCGGTTCGTATTTCTTTTCTCATCATAACCACACACCGTGGAGCTCTCACAAAACAAACTCTTTTTTTTCTCTCTCTCCGTCTTGGGTTGAACTGGTAACTTTTTTAAAATTTTTGAAAAAAANCAATTGGATCATTGTGAAAATTTCAAAGAAAAAAAATGAATACCCATCAATTGACTCATTGTAACACTTGATGAAGAAATGTACAAATGGGGGAAAATCCCTAATCTTAAATTCTGATACTGTGTATAGTAGGAGGGAGGAGAGGGGAAAGGGATTGGAGAGAAATAAGTCAATTGTAACAGTGGATTTGCTTGACCTTACGAACACGGTTGTACTGGGAGCTGTTGTGGTGTCATTTCTTCTAGGCACGACCGGGATAACTTTCAATATCTAAAGCTTATTTAGAAGCGGACAGACATGTCTACATTCATTCTTGTTGGAAAATAAGTACAGAGAGTGATAAGTATTTGGATACTGGTGCATTTATTCAGTTACAGAAATGAGTATCAACGTATTGAAAGACTTTACGATCTTTATCCATACACGCATTCTAAATCTGATCTTTTTCTCCCAAAAAGCCAATCTTCACAGTCAGAAATCTCACACTGTGATACCAATTTCATTACCAAGGGAACAAATTGGGTAGAATTGGAACACCTTTAATTTAATTTGTTTCCTGGATAATCTGTATTAATTTTTATGCCCATCTGTATTATGGCTTTTGTTGAGATAAACCAAATACGAGGATCATGTTAATGTCTCAAATTACTTGCTGCTGAGCATTGTCATCACAGGAACACCAATAATAAATTCCTCTCCAAGGCATTAGGGGTGAGCAATAAGTACTGTTTCTGCCAGCATTGCCAGTGTCGCCAACATCCCGAGGATGCTCTAATTTTTTCGAATGCAACTCAGCGGGTCATCACTTAATAAGCAAACACAGTAGCTAATCTCCACTAACTGCACCCCTCAAATAATAGCAAATGTGAATATATTATTTTTGTCATCTAATAGTTAGCCACAATAGTTTTAGTTAGTTCTGAAGCAGCTTTTAAAGGTTTCCCAGATCTTGAAACCCTAAAATAGTGTTTTGTAGTGTTTTATTTCTTCTGTTCAGTCATCCACAGAATTATTATAACAGTTTATTTCCTGATTACTATCAAGCAGCTACAAAAGATTCAAGTGAGATGGCAGGGATGTCTAGACCTGCTGCTCAACACAGCAACAGTCCAAAACCTAGATTAACAACAGCAGAACTACCTGAAAAGGAAACTGAAAGAATCGCCAAGATTTTTGCAGGACACTTAGCAGATAAAAGCTGAATCCTTTTTTTTGGCATCTGTCTGTGGACCTATGTAGAAACCCATCAACTTATTTAAAGGAGTTTCCAAACCAAACTGCTGCGAGTTCAGTCTTGTTAATATTTTGAATGATGTATTTTAATTCAGACATATGAAAATAAATTCAATACAATGCTGTCAGCAGGGCAAAACCGTAGGCAAGTTTCCTTACTCCACACGCCTCTTTACCTATCAGTAAGTAGAAGCCCAGTTCCTAGTCGATTGCCGTATCGCTTTCCGGTGGTAGTAATCCCTTAACAAAATAATAATGATTTGGTCACTCAATCCACGACTGTTTGTGGGACATGCTGTGCGCAATTGGCAGCACACAAAATGTACATTCAGTTCACTATTCCTGATCCCAACTACCAGCTCGGGTATGGATCCCTGACTGTCGAGCGCCTTTGGACGTTTTCCTGACGTGAAAGGTGCAATACAAATGTAATTTGTTGTTCTTGTCTCGTTGATGTGCTAAGGTACTATATCAAATGCAAAGATTATTATTATTTGAACATTGACAAGCTCAAGTCACTTGAATGGCTTATTTCTATCCTTACTGAGTTTTTACTAGTTTCCTTTACTAACTTGATTACCTTTATTTTTTTTAACTTAAAATGTATTTAGTCAACTTTCTAGGTGCATGTGTTCTCTACTTCATTTGGAGCGATCAGATTACAGTTTTACATTGTCCATTTTGGGATGGGGTCGGGGGGGTGGATTTTTTTTTGGTCAGCCCAGTGTCTGACACATGCAGAAACTCATCACCGAGTATAAAAGTAACCAAATCAAGCTGAGATTTCCATGCATCCCACCAACACATGGAAATCCCAGAGATAGATTGTTGGAATGGAATGTAGACTCTCTGGAGGGACCCATCCTGCTTACATAATTCCAGAAAGTATTAGGCACAGGATGGCAAGAACCAAGGCTTGGGGACCCTAGGGTGTGCGTTGGGGTAACTGCTTTCCCACTGCTCTTCCAGCTAGGACCACCCTACTCATTGGGGCTTTGGGTTGCAGGGTTAACAGGAGCTGAGTGGGATGACTCCCTGCCCTCACTGACTGGTTTGCCCTTCCAGGTCCTGCCGATGAGCCAGGCTGGGCTGTACTATTATCAGCTGTGCCCTGGAATACTGCGGACCCACTGGCTCAGAAACCGGACTACTGTGACCGCCATGGAGGGCTGGCTTGGTTCTGATATTCCGTTGACAGACATGTCACTTTGGAGCAATTCAGCTCCAAGGAGATCCCATTTACCCCTGAAACCCCACCTCCCCACCCCCCGGTGGAGGGCAAGCAGTTGCTAAAGTGTGTAAATTGTCCAGTGAATTTCTTTCTAGTTGTTCCAAATGCTATTGCTGTAACCATTTACCTAATACCTAATTTATCCACAAAAATGAGAAAATTGCTATTCATTGTCCTCTACTGTTTTCATACACTTGTCAGTGTTCAACATAAAGCATGTGCAATTGTTACTCTTGCATCTTGCTTCAATTGTGTAAATTTATTGGTGGCACTTACATGTTTACATCAAAATTGGCTTAAATCTTATGTTGTGCTAAACCGAACAAATACTTTAGAAACTGTTGGAACTAAATCTTTCTTCAGATGCAGAACTCATGGCAATTCAAATTTTTATTTCAGATCTCTTATGTATAAAAGGTAAGCACACCTTGAACAAAACTAAGTTTAATCGTATTGATAAACTAAGGAATTTGGGGGTTGGGGGGGTGGTGGTGGGTGCGAAATGATAGGCAAGTTTCCTCATTCCACACGCCTCTGTTTGCCCAACAATGATTGGCAGATCTCGGATAATAATCCCTTTAAATAAAAAAGTAATCATTTTGATCACTCAGTCCACGACTGTTTGTGGGACACTCTGTGTGTAATTGGCTGCTGCGTTTCACTCATACAATATGCAGTCAATTCACTTAACAATATAGTCTGTGGCGCTTTGAGACGTCTCGAATACGTGATAAGGCGCTATATCAAATGCAAAGATTATTATTATTACTTTTAAACTATTAATGTAGCAAACTGTTCCTGGTATAGTGTGTTCCATTTTTGGTCTGCATAGTTTGTTCTCTCTAGTGAACTTGTCTGTTCGCAATGGTAATAGTCATCCAATTCAAATGCAGGTTAAACTAAGATGAACTGGGACTAAAGCTGCAAGGTTTTTGTGTAGTTTAAAGTGGGCAAAATTCATCATCTGTTTTGGGCCTCACGTCTAGTGAATCAAACTGGTCACATAATTTTCTTTGAAGAGTTTCTTTAAAATATTGCCCTGTATGTACCAATATTCTGATTTATTAAGCTTTATTAATGTTCTATACTAAATACATTTTTTAAAAAGTTTCTATTGAGTTTTCAATTGGTGGCATGTGCCATTTAGGCAACTTGCAAGATAGCACAGACAGGGCCCCCAACATATACAAGGTTTGTTCTCCATCAGAATTAGAGATAGGGTTTGTACTAACACAAGTCTGCTTTGCGTGTCAGTTCTGTAGTACCAGTTGTTCATTACCTTTGATCTTTTAGATAAGAGGTTATGATTCTGTTATTTAGTGATTTTTGGTTTGATTGATTTGTCTTTATTGCTTTCCACAGTCTTTTGTTTGTGAACCTTTTTTGTTTCTAATAATTCCTGATTTGCTTTACGATGAAGTCCACCAGACATTTATAGAATGGTTGATATGTGTGTACCATCACAGCAAGAGTCCTCTGGAGAGAAATTCCACCTGGATCTCTTTGTTTTATTAATGTAACATTTTACGGTGCTATATTTGTCAATTTTTTAAAATGAGTCTTCATTTTGAAGCTGATTTTATAATATAATAATCCTTGTATTTAATGTAGCACCTAATCACATCATCGACATCTCCAAGTGCTTCACAGAAATTACTGTAAAGTCTATTGACTGTATTTGTAGGGAAATCTGCAGCCAATTTGCATGCAGCAATTTCCCACAAGCAGTGGTGAAGTGAATGACCACTGTTATTTGGGGGATTGTTGCCTCGGACGCTGAGACACCCCCTTTTCTTTGAATAGTAGAATAGGATTTTTAACATTCCATCAAACTGGCAGATGAACCTTGGTTAATGTCTTATCTGAAGGACAGTACCTCTGACGAACAAATACTCCCCCAGCTCTGCAAAGGAGTGTCAGCTTAGACTGTGAACTCAGTTCCGACATAGGGCTCGAGCCTACTACAACCTTCTGAGGTGAGAGTGCTGCCGACTGAGGCAGGCTTACATTTTTGGGGAAGGTTCTGTAATTCTTAAAAGAACTTGCAGAAAACCAGCTTCACATTGAATACTGTATTTAAGAATTTGCCAAACCCCGGACACTTTAAATTCTATGTTGACAGAATAAGTCTAGACCCAGATGAATTTTCCACACTTATTGATAAAGATGTTGTGTCTAAGCTTGCAGAATTGCAATGTTTTCAGAGCTGCCAACAATGGTGCCCTTTCTATTTTATGACGATGTAGTTACAAAATATGCTGTGATAGAGAATAGAAACGAAATTGAAATCGTGCCACAAAATATTATTGATGTGATCATCGAGTTCTTGAAATTTGGGCATTTCATTGTGGTAAAAAACAAGTGAAAACTGAAAATGTTATTGGGAATCTTATCAGGACTTTAATAGTATTACATGAACTCGTTGGACTGTTTAATTTGGTTAGTGAGACTGGCTTGGTGCCAATGTAAATGCTGGGGGTGGGGGTGCCACATTGTCAGATGGGATGTTAAACTGAGTTCTGCTTGCATGTTCAGGTGGACAATAAAGCTCCATTGGCAATTCAAATTGTGAATTGTTAATAGGTCATTGCCGTTAAGATTTTGCCCAGAAAATATACTTTCAATTCACTTTACAGTATATTCTGTAAAGCTCTTTTACATATTAGTTATGAATCACGGATAGATAGCATATTACTGCATGTGGTATTTTCTTTCTGCAAGTGAAAAAATGCACTACAGTCTGATATAATCAACTTGTGCTTTTAATTGGAAAAATATGGAAGCTGAATCTGCTTTTTTTGTGGCTTAAAAAAGCTGATAGCTGAATAAAATGTTGGGTAAATGTTGAGGGTGCACACATGAACTAGGGAAATGACTTTGGTTGTCAATCACAAACAAGACAGTGCTAAGCAAAATCTACTGCACATTTAAATAATTGGAACAATATTGGTTAAATTTACTTAGAACTTATGGGTTAGTTGGGCTCAGAATACTGCTGAGTACTTCAGTTACATTCTACATAGAATATATAAATCTATAGCACCAAAACAGGATATTCATGCACTCCACATGATACTCCAACCATCCTAATATTCTCTGTGCATAACCTCTCCCCATGCCCCATTATTCCCTTCTCATGTGTGCATGTTTTGGCTAACAGAAATAAATATAATTAGTAATGTATGAAAGAAAATTGAGTGTTTGCTGAATGTTAATTTAATGGTGAATTAATATTAATATATACTGAACTGCCTCTCTAGTGTAAATCCTCATGGTGCTGGGACACAGAGCAAGCTCTGAGGGTCTCTAGCCCTGGGACGAGGACAGGTAGGGACCTGAAGTGGGCAGAATCCACACCTTGACTGACAGGCATTAGTGGTTTAGACACAGGAAGCCATTACCTGCTCCATGTTATAGTCAATAATGTGTGTGTATATCCATTACTCTCTCCTGTTAACTGTGTGATTCTCTCTCTCTACTGTGAGTCCCATTATACACTGTGACTATCTCTCTTTATCCTCTGCGATTCTCTCACTCCTTTAACTTTCTCTCTCCTCTTTCCATTATATTGTGTGTGACTGGCTCTCTTTGTACACAAAATGTATAAAGAGATAAATTAATCCCTTTAAAAAAGATTAATATGGTCACTCAATCCACGACTGTTTGTGGGGACGCTGCTGTGCGCAATTGGCTGCCGCGTTTCGCTTTACCGTATATTCTGTGTTGCTTTGAGACGTCTCAAATACGTGATAAGGTGCTATATCAAATGCAAGGATTATTATTATTATGGTGTTGCTGTTTGAGACCTGAGAATGTTTGTTGTTGACACTAAGTGTTTCAAATGGAAGAGGTATTCAATTTCTCAACACTGAACACACTTTGATCGCTAAATTGGCTAAAAAAAATTGAAACTTGTCAACATGCACAAGATTTATTTTCTTCTTTTTAGTAGTTATTGGTAGTCTAGAAACAACGATAGCCAGGTGGTTGTATTCCTGGGCTTGAGTGAATTTTGTTTACATATAGTCTTTTGTCAGTATCTGACAAATTTTATTTAGACCTTTAAATGTGATTGCAATTTCTGCAGAACTTGGGATTCTCCTGGATCCTGTCAATATTTTAAAACAAATGCATACTTTTGAAATCTATTGAGATTGCTCTAGATCCTTGCTATACATTAAACATAGTGGGGATGCTCTGGATTTTAGTTTTGAAATATTAATGACAATGCAGTGGGTAAAGATATGCATCACCCTTTGAAGATATTGAACAAGGTATATTGAGACAGATTTATTAGTGAGAAAAGAGAAAGAAAAAAAACTTGAATGATTTAAGGCAGAGGTCATGTGGGCTTACCGATGTGACTCAATGGAAAGTACAGTCAGCAGATACATTTCGATAAGAGAACAAGGTTTCTCTCGGTATCCTGGCCAACAAATCCCCCAAATGAAAGTTGGTCACTAACTCCATGACTGTTTGTGGGTCATTGCTCTGTGCAATTGGCTACTGCCAATGTAAAAGTACACAGTCAAACCACTTTACATTAGTGGGAAGTGCTTTGAGACATCTAAATGCAAGGATTATTATTTACTCTGTAAAAATAAAAAAGTACTAAAAGTATTCTGCAACCACTAAAGTAGTGGTTGATTGTAGGTTTTCTTGATGGTGAGCAGCTTCGACATCGGGGTTAATCCATTCATATAATCACTGCTGCCTTTTTATCATGAACGTACTTAGTCTTATGCTTTATTTTTGTGTTTCGTGAAAATAATGTATATAATACAAATTGGCTATAGTGAAAACTGGCATGTCTCCTATGTTGCATGTAATATGCAATTGTAGTATTAATCTAGGTGCAATTGAAGTGAAAGCCTTAATAATTGTTACACATTGTGAAAATTTAGTGGTCCATATTTTAGAGCGGATATTTTTTAAATACTTTTCTTTGTTTTAATAATTCGGAAATCAGTTTAGAAAAGATGAAACAGAAGACTGAGCTTCTGTTCTTCAGAGACAATATTTTGTTTTCTGAACTGAAAATAAGAATGTAGACCTTATTTGTATGATGTTTTATGTTTGGAATGCGTGGATGACGAGGAGAGTTTTTGGAACTATTGGCAAAGTAAATTGGGCAGTTTTTTTTGTTATTTTTTTAAATAACATTTATTTCTTCAGAATGCTGCGAAATGACACCCTGCTGACAATTTGTATGTTAGCCTAACAATGGACATCCAGTTTTAAAATTCCTGCTGGTTCTTTGGAGGATAGATAGACAGGCCACCCTTTTGCTAGTGGGTATCGATCTGTTGCAACTATACTTTCCCTAATTTGATACCAATTGTCAATTTCATTCAGAGACAAAGTGATGGATGTCTGTTGTCTGATGTGGGACATGGAAACTGTCACATTGGTGTAGAAGAAGTTGGCGATGTGAGGCGTTTAAAGTTTATTCTGCATCTTAGTATACCTGACCTTAATGCACGTGCACCGTTTCCCAGAACCGGCCTTAGCTTGATGCGCACAGAATTTCACCAAAAAGGCTGCAATGAAAGCTTGTTTAGATATTCCTTTTTAAGACTACGAAATAGTTATTTATTATATTTACATAGAATGTATATTAAAGTAGTAGATCCAAAGACTGGGGTCTGTGTTAGATCCTATATGCACCTTACTGGGGTAGTAATGCTTGCCATGTCTTGCAAGATATTGCCTTATCCATGTTTCATCACGGTGACTGGCTACTGGGTTTGCAGTTTAGTGTCAGTTTAAAATTGGTTTGTGAAGTTTTTCAACTGCTGCCTGACAGCATTGTTGATCAATTCAACATGGTTTTTTAATCTCATTTTAAAATATTCTCACAGTTAGGAGTCGTGAGCTGTACTCTTAGCTGATGATTAATGATTTATTATAAAAACAAATGTGCAGTGGGCGAGAATTGCAGCATTTGCTTATGTTATGACTTAATTTACACCATTTTGGGGAGGAATTGCTTGAAGCTTTTTGATCTGTGAAAGTGAGATACTTGAAGTATAACTTAAAAAATGTTTAGGTAAATGACCAAGTATTAAGTTTGTATTGGATGCGCGAATGTTGGCTTCTATCTAATTCATGACCTAAACCAATTGCATCATTACTGGTGTATTTTCTCACCGAATAGTAAATTGGTAACTAGAGGCCATTAATTTTAAGATCACCATTAAAATAAACACAGAGTGCACAAAGTTGTTTTTTAGTGCAGGGGTTTAGGATATGCAATGCCGTATCAAAAATAGTTGTTAAGGCCAAAATATTTTTTTACAAGGAATTGAGCAAATATATGGGAGGGGAGGGGGAGAAAGAATATTGGAAATGGGCAAATTAGTAGAATTAGATGGATGGGTCTTTCAGAAACGAATCATAAGCTGATTCAGCGTCCTGGGACGTCTATCCGACGTGAAAGGAGGTATACAAGTGTAATTTGTTGTTCTCGTTTGGTGCTATGAAATTCTATTTAGTGGCCTCCGACATTGCACGGTGCTAGTTCATAAAAGTAGAGACTGTTAGGACATTATTTTGTCAAACTAAAGACGGCTGTCAGAACACTATGCGCCTTCATTGTTGTAACAGTGTAAGGTATGTAGCTAATGAGTTGCAGTTAATGTGACAAAATTGCATCTGAATTTCTGTATTGTTACTTGTATTAGTGCTTTTAATTCTTGGCCTTGGAGTGAAAACTCAGACTATACTATTGTCATACTCCAGTAAACTCCTGATAAAATGCATCCCCTGAAGTAGAAATTCCAGAGATGGATTGTTGGAATAGAATGCACATTCTCTCCCCGGAGGGATGCATCCCGCTCATACTTCTGGAAAGTATTAGGCGTAGGTTGGCACGAGATGAGGCTTGGGGGACCCAGAGTATGCATTGAGGGTACTGCTGGAGTCTTTTAACCAGCTAAAGCCGCCATGCCATCGATAGCACTGTCTGTCTGGCCAGGTACCCTGCTGTTTGTGCAGCCAGGGTCAACCTACCTCTTAGGACTTTGCTTGCGTTTTTAACAGGAGTGGGTGGAGTGGGAGGTTTCCATGTCTCCCCAGTGACTGGTCTGCCCTTCCAGGTCCTAATGATGAGCCAACTGACTCATCTTTGCTGCTGAAATTATGGAGGGAATATGATGAACAATGGAACACTAACATTCCAACTATCAAACCAAAATTTTGCAAATGAGTTGTTGGAAAAATTATGAATGGGATATAAATTAATTTCCATAGATCATAGTGTCTCTAATAAATGCATTGTTGGTTAAAAAAAACATATTTAAATGTAAGTAATATGATGTGAACGGCATTTAATGTTTCCATTCTCACACAATCTGCTCTCCATTACATATTTTTTAATAGAGATGTTGCTGATATATTGGTTGTAAGATTTATTACATCTCTGTAGTCTGTGGAAATGTGAACAGTATGGACTGAGTACACTGTAAGGATAACGTGAATGAAATTACCAGAAGCTGCTGGCATTAGATATCTGAATTTAACTTGTATGTAACCACTGATCCTATGTTTCAACAAGGGTAGTAGTAATAATAATCTTTGCAATAATCCACTGTAATGTTCATAGGAAAATTTAGATTACTTACAATATTCTAGTTATGTTGTTTAAAAACATATTTCATGAACAATAGTAAGTTGTAATTCAGTCAGTGTGTTTTTATAACTGACCTAAATCTAATGTTTTTTTTACATTTCTAACATTTGCGTAACTGAACTGTAACAGTGGAAAATATGTCATTTTACCAAATTTTTCGTTCAAAACAGTCTACTTTGTTTTTTTTAAAAATGTAATAAATGGAAGGTATCAGGGGAAGGTATTAGGCTTTAACATCATGGTTCTTGACATGACTACAACAACTTGCAATTATATAGCGCCCTTCAAATGAGGTAGTGTCTAAGGAGGTTTAACAGTGACGGAGCTTGATGCCGAACTGGGGAAAAGAGGGGAGGTGTCATGGTCAAAGTGGAAAGTCTTTGAATGTGATCTGAAGATGGGGAAGGAGAAAGCAAGGTGGAGGGATTGGCAGAATTTCTTGGTTTGGGGCGTAGTGGCTGAAAACAGGCCGCCAATAGTAGGGTGGGGTAGAAAAGGATGTGCAGGAGCACAGCTGAGCGAAGGCTGTGGGTAGTAGAGTGGGTTTTAAGCAAGAGGAGAGGTAGGGAGGTGCTAGGGCATAAAGTAAAGTGATTACTCAACAATAGACATCCACTAATCTCTGGTGGAATCCCAGTTATAGGCTTCCACACTACAGTCTTGCTTGCGACAAGAAAGGCCCCAACTTTCATAGAAATAGAAATCATAGAAATGTACAGTGCAGAAATAGGCCATTGAGTGTACACGGGTTGTTGGGGCAATCCCACTGCCCTGCCCTATCCCCAAATCTTTCAAGCCTTTTTGTTTGATGTATTTGTCTACTTAACAGTGCTTGGGATGTCCTCCCGATGTGGAAGGCACAATATAAACTATTCCCTCTTGACGCCCACAGTGGTCACTGCTTCTACCAACTTACTTGGCAGGGCATTCCACATGCTAACAACTGTTTTAAAACCTATTTTAAAATGATCCGTTGTGTATATTAATAATCCTTGCATTTGATATTGCGCCTTTCACGTTGTGAGGATGTGATTGCAAAATTCCTTAGCTTGTAGTGTGCAAGATTGTAGTGTGCGATCTTATTATATAACTGGGATTCCACCATAGATTAGTGGATGTCCATTGTATTTATTGCGTACAAGTTCCTTGATTAATATGACATAGATTTGGACTCAGATCAATTAGTCAAAGCAGCACTTGCCATTTGTTCAAACTGTGTGCAAATTAAAATGCACAAAT
The DNA here is from genome assembly GCF_018977255.1 of Callorhinchus milii. Taxonomy (NCBI): domain Eukaryota; kingdom Metazoa; phylum Chordata; class Chondrichthyes; order Chimaeriformes; family Callorhinchidae; genus Callorhinchus; species Callorhinchus milii. The sequence goes on along the minus strand of NW_024704744.1, from coordinate 97,914,437 downwards.
AATGTAACCAATGCAGTAGATTCTCCAGTAATCTATTGCTAAAGACGCCTATAATTTTCTACCTTGGTAGAAAACTGCCACTCGATGGTATAGTTGACCTGGAATATATGATTATCAAAAGTGAGAGATCCAAAGTTGAAGAGAAGGCCATCTCATCCATGCCATGGCTCAAACATGTAATTGGGTACTTGCTGTCTTAAAGTAGAAAGAAAGTCTGATGAGACAAAAGGAATTGAATGTCAGAGATTAAGGGTGGAACAAATGCTATCGGTGGAAAAAAAATGCTTACAATATTTTGGTGTTTGCTTTGAACAGATCTACTAAGGGAGAACAATATGGAGAGAAGTCTGCAATTGAATGGCATTGCTATCCTCGACGACAGTCGTGATGGATTTAATGACGCTGAAGATGCTGCCTCTCAACTCAACATGCGTGGTGTCTTTCTCCACGTGCTTGGAGATGCCTTGGGCTCTGTCATAGTGGTGGTAAATGCAGTGATATTTTACTTTGTTTGGATCCCATGTCCTGAAAGTGGTCCTTGCATTAATTCATGTGTGCACAATCATTGTAGTGATGAACATATAAATGGCACAAACACAAACTCGTCTATAAGCATTCAACAAGCTGGACCCTGCTGGGTTCTGTTCTTAGATCCCACTTTATGCTGTATTATGGTTTGCATCCTGCTCTACACAACCTATCCTCTCCTGAAGGAGTCTGCTCTCATCCTATTACAGACTGTGCCTAAACAAATAGATATGCACATGTTAAATGAGAAGCTAAGTCATTTGGAAGGAGTCCTTGCAGTACATGAGCTGCATGTCTGGCAGTTGGCTGGCAGTAGAATAATTGCAACAGCCCACATTAAATGTCGTGACCCAACTGCTTACATGGATGTCGCAAAACGCATCAAAGACTTCTTCCATGATGAAGGTATCCATGCCACGACCATCCAACCAGAGTTTGCTTCAGTAAACGCAGACTCTCGCACTTCCATTTGTGAACTGCCATGCAAGACTCAGTGTGCCTTAAAGCAGTGCTGTGGTAATGGGGAGAAGAATCCCATCGATTCCTTGGATAATGCTCCTGGTATTCCACTTAAGCCTGGAGAAAATCGTGACAATTCAAGAAGAACGTCAAGTGAAAGTGAAAAAAATGCAGGAGAAGGCAAACGAGAAGGCAAAGATACACAATACGAGTCAGCTGTTTAATTGCAGCTTGTTTCAAATGACTTGGTGTTTTGCTGACTTCAACTTGGGGTTGTCAACTGGAATTGACTGGCACTGAATTGAAGTTACTGTGGCAGATAGTCATTCTTGAGCTTGTTTCACAGCTCCTCGACTTATATATGGCACATTCCAAAGCAAACACTTGGACACTCACTAAAATCTACTTGAATCTATTTTCCCAGCTTTGTGACGAGCAACCTGGGTAATGCATTGCTGTTGACAATGTCAGCAGAAAATTGTATTTAATGATTACTAAAGGTGCATTGACATTCTTTCATGTGGGAAATTACCTAGGTTTTTATAATAGTGGTTTTATGTAGATGTAGCAGTTTTGCATCAACCTTCAAACACCTTTTATCCTCATCCTTTTGAATTGCTGCTGTATAAAGTGTCAGGAGAGGGGTTGTGGTGTGAAAAGTAACCCAGTGAATCCAGAGTGTTGAACTTTATTGGTGTTACACTTGGGTAAATTTGCTTTGTGTGCTAAAATGTGCTAGTTTCTTCCCTCCTTCTCCATCCCCCTCCCCATCTGACCTTGACTAGCTGTAACAGTGCATTTATTGTAATTGTGTAAATTAGACAGCAGAACTTTTCTGCTGAAAAGAATAGTTGAAGTTGTGCCTCAATCTTGTTTAAATTTGGCAACTGTAAGTAGTTCAACGTATTGACTATTCTAACATGCTTTTGTAGCGCAGATGATTACTGTGCATTTCCCAATCTGAGGAGGTTCTATGGTTCTATTCTGGACCAACATATTGCTATGTTGAAACATACTGAAACATGGAAGAAAAAGTGATATTGGGTTTATTTCAGTATTTTGTTGTTAAAGATGGGTAAACATTTTTATGAAAGTGTATGTTACTGAATAGTACATTTTTGCTTTGAAAGACAAGCAAACGGTAAACCAAAATGAGAATGAAACCAAGTACTGTTCAGTAGTTTTGTTCAAGACTCAGTCAATTTCATTTTTGGAGTCCTTGATCCTCTGGCAGCCTGTCTTTTGAGCTGTCCTTTGAAACGATCCACCAGCATTACTTTCTGCTAATTTCGATCAGAATTAGATATCTGATGCGCTTTCTCAGTGGAGAAACCAACATGGAGGTGTTCACGGTAAATGTGAGGACAGACTTAGAAAGGGCACACCTCAAATAAGGTATCAATCGCAACACGCAATCTTGTTACTAGGCTGTAATGTAGAAATCCTTAACATACTCTGATTAAACCTTTAATAAACATTTCTAAAGCAGACCCGATGGATACCTGGAGTTGTCTTAAGTGAAGCAAGTGGTGATTATAGTCAATCAAATATTTTCTGTGAATACTGTAAAATGGTAAATTGGGTTCCATTCAAAGCATGTGCATTGTCGAGGAAAAAATCCGTACTTTTGGATGTAATGGGATGGCCACCACTGCTCCAAAACAATTTTATAGAAATTCAGATACGATTGGCTGCTCATCACTTTGCTTCAGTATTTTTGCACATAGTAACTTTCAAGTTTTCCTTTTTATATAGGTATATTTACTTATGCCAAATGCAATCCTATTAGTCTACCACTTTACAATTAATAGAGCACCCTTTACATTGGGCAAGCTTTATGGACTGTACACAGTCCAACCGACCTTGAACTAATGATCCCACTTCATCAGAGTATTTAATTGAAAATAACTGCTTTGACACTGGCATGAAGGGATAGATTTATTGAATACATTAATAGGGTTGTGAATTTCAATCCTACTTCAATCAGTTGCCCAGTTGGTCTTTCAGAATGTTTCCGAATTTGAAAGTAGTGCTTTAACTGAAAGGTGAATATCAAATTTAAAAGGATACCAAAAATGTGATGGCGATTCCAAATTCTCTAGGAAAAAGTATAACATGGTTAGCGAATATAGCGTATGCAGTGGGAAAAAAATGTATTTGTTAAAAACCCAAGCCATCTGATCCCAAGTCACCTGGTTCGAGAAACAATCCATTTAAGTTCTGTAAGTCTGGCTTACACGTTTACAAGAAATACAGTTTTTAAAATCATTAAAGGCATTAAAATACAACTTTGCCCCTTATGCACGCTTTGTTTTGCTTTGTTCATGAAAGCTTCTGCTATGTACATTTTGTTGCTGCTACATTTGAGCTTGGTTGCGTGACCCGTCAATATATTTTGAATGCTTCAGAGCCTGACTCCACGGTAATTTTGTTTAGCGTGCACTTTAATAGCTGGTTAATTCATTTTTCAAATTTGGGAAATATTTGTCGGTGTTCAATTGAATGGAATCTATTCTGGGGCAAAATGATCCAATCACTACTAACTCAGGATTACTTCCTCTGAAAGTGATCTTAACACGTTTAGTTTAAAAAAAAATTGTGCTAGACACAATTTTAACTTGAGTAATCGCATTTTTACAAAAAATCCTTAAAAGGCCAAGTGTTTCTACCACATCTACTCCAGTTGTAGTGCGTGCTCCTTGTGATGGGTCTGAGATTAATGTCTGAAGGCAGTAGTTTTCAACCTTTTTCAAAATTGCCCTTTCTGTCTTGACGATTTCTGCTCAAGTACCCCTTTACAATTTTCACTCCAATGAGTGGTCCCACAGTTGCAATAAAAGACAGAATAATCTGATTAACAAATTATATTTTTTGCTGTCTCTTTCCCCCCCCGCTCCCACTACCCCATCAGACATTCATGTCCCATTTACACCCCCTCCTTCTAAGGCACAGCATTTGTGTATAGAACACAAGATGATTTTATTTTCTCAGCTAATATAACACATTTGTTTAAGAACAACAGCAACATAAATAGCACAGGGCCACTATTCTACTGAATATCTCTTCTTGACTCGAACCTATTTTACAACATATTTACCATAAAAAGCAGCTAATATTTAATAAAAAGGAGAATGATAAAAATACATTTACCATTACATAAGATAAAATTAACTCCATGCAGAGATACAAACATAAAGACTTATACAGTGATATAAAACTTAAGTGGTGCTAACATAAATACATATACAATAATATATAACAATGCTTAGCAAGTACTAATAATTACTTATTGTTATTACGACATAGGGGAAGGAAGTTTCAAACATTGACCTACCTTTCAACACAAAGCCGTTCATGCTCTTTTTTTTTCCCCCCAGCGATGATGAACACATAGCCTTGACCAGCACCTATGGGCTCGTCTCGCTTTGCCATCCTGGGTGGCTCTCGCATGCTTCCCGGCACCTGGCAAGGGAATGCGAAAACAGCCAGGGCGATTATATTAAAAAAAAAGCCAGGTGGAAACCCAAATGCACCCCCTGCTCCTCCACCCCACGTTACCCCCCACAGCTTGAAACTACCCATGAGCTGTCAGCTAGCCTACCCCCTATGATCCTTAGAAGTACCCCCAAGGGTATGCTGACCACTGGTTGAAAACCCCTGCCTTAAGGTGAATAGTGATGCTTGTAAACCTGGGGCAGAAGCTTGATTTGCAACTGAAGTGTTAGTTAATGACGTTTAGTCAACAAAATTAGCAAGGTTATATAGTCAGTAAAGGTTTGCTTTCGACTTAGTAAAATTCACAGCAACCAAGTTGATCTTCTGATGCCATGGAGGAGATGGAGCAGTCGACGTTTTAGTGTGAATCGGTTTGTGTCAAGGATAAATTGTCCCATAGCAGCTGCCTGGCCTGCTTCCTATGCTCTTCTGTCTTCTTGCTCTTCTTGCTGTTGGCTTCCTTTCTTCCTTTCTTGACAGAAATTTGATCCTTATACTTCTGGTCAAGCACCCCCATTCTGATCTTGTCTATTCCAGTATCTCTAAAACAATCCAGGTCCCATAGGACTGATCTTGTCAACGGAAGATTAACCTTGTTATCTTCCATCACCATTGTTTCTTCTGAAGTAGTCTGGATCTTAAAAATCTTTCCTCTATTGATCTTGTCAATGGAAGGTTGACCTCGTTGCCTTCATTCACCATTGTTTTTCACCTTTGGCTACCCTGTCTGCCCTCCACCCTCCCCGATTCGGACCCCCAGCTCAGGTCCAATTCCTTGACTGTCCAGCGCTTTGAGATGTCGTCCAGACGCGAGAGGCACTATACAAATATAATTTTGTATTGTATTGTTTTCTCTGTTCTCACCCGAAATATGGGACACATGGGAGCCTGGTCCAGTTCTTCTAAATCAGTGGCTCGACTGGTAGTGTAGTGAGGATCATCATGGGCGTGGTAAACTTCCTCATCTAAATCATCCCAGTCTACCTCTTTACTGTGCCCCTAATTTGATGAGAGAAAAGATGAATATCCTTACCTGGCCAAACCTTATTCTGTGGGAGTACTGAAAGTAAATGTGTTAAAACATTGTTAATGGTAAAAAGATTGGATGAGGCTAAATGGGAAATGGTTATCACCAATTATTCTCAAAGGGGCGTACAAAGGATCTACCATTGTAATGTATATTAGGTGGGGGAAATGTATGTAGGATGCGAGGAAAAGATGCATGGATTGTACAGTTCAATTGACTAAAGCAAAGAGTTACTGAAAAATATATATGTAGAATGGACAATATTGTGTTGTGACGACTGCCACAACATTTAGGTATGATAAACGAAGGTGCCCAATTGATATGGCAATTTTGATTCACACTCATTTATGAAGTATGCAATAATCAAGACATAATCTCGCCAGTAGCTCAATATATTATACAGAAAGTAAGGGTGGAAAACTTGATTCACATTAATAATTATTTATCTACTTTCACAATACCCATCGCTCCCCTTACACTCAAAATGTTAGAAAAGCTAATGCAATGTAAAGATCAACACCTAAATCTCGATTTCTATTGACATGATGCAGGCAAGGGAACAAATAGACAAATTATTGTCAGAGGGAGAGTATGATTTGCTTATTGCAGGGGCGTGGGCGGAATTGATTTTTGAAGGCTTTGTTATTTCGCAAATTTGAATGCTGTTTTCCTTTATTTGCTTTAATGCATATACTGTATATCAACAGAAGAAACCCTATAAAGCGGATTTGTATTTTTGATGTGTTGATGTTTATACTAGAGTATGCTAATCATTCCAGAATTTTTTTTTTTTACATAGGATTTAAATGTGGTTTGGATGCAAGATTTTAAACATTCTGGGATAGGTGAATGAGGCCAGGGGCGACCAAACATTTAAATGTCTTTGCCCGGACTTGGTTCCTTTTGAATAGTACACGTTGTGCACTCTGGTGAGAAATCATTCCGCTTGATTATTGAATGATCACCATTCAAGTTAGTGGATTAAGTGGGCGAGGGCTGTGGGGGTGGGGGTGGTGCCCTCTTTTAAAGTGTATTACCTCTGAAAATAGTGCCAAATCAGGACGCCCTTGTCTAGTCTGTACTGTACTGATAACCGAAGTACTGATATCAGTGTTTGTGTTGCTGAGGTGAATTAAGACTGGGGTAATCGAAGTTGTGCAAATTTTATTGAGATAGTGCAAAGGTTATGCTTCCAGTCATTGTTTGTTTAAACACGTTTTTAAATGGTGCAGTGGGATAAAAAGTAAATAAGAATCCTCGCATTTGATGTAGCGTCTTATCCCAGCGTTGACATGTCTCGAAGAGCTTCACAGTACATCTGTAAAGTGAATTGACTGTTTTTTAGGCGAAATGCGACAGCCAACTAACTGTGCACAGCAGTGTCCCACAAACAGTCGTGGATTGAGTGACCACATTTTTTGGAGGGAGGGATTATTAGCCCTGGAAAGCGATCCATCAATTGATTAACAACCGGGTTCTTACTTACTGCTGGGTAAACAGGTGTGTGTGCGGAGTAAGGAAACTTGCTTACGGTTTCATGGACAGATGAGGTAAATGCGTTATCCGGCTTTCATTGAAAATGTCTGTTGGGCTCCAGTTTTGTAATTGTATTTGCATTTGGTATGTGAAATCACTAATTGAGCACTAACTAGATTGTTTTGCATTGAGTATGTTGTGATGTGTAGATTTGTGTGGTTAATATAGTAATATTTTTAAGTTTTATTTTAGCACTGTCGCTGGGCTAACTTTGGCTGGGATTCTGGTGCAGTTCTATGCACCCTTTTTTTGTCTCTGCGAACATAAGTACACTCCTCAAATCTGAAATTTCATTGTCTGCTATTGTGTAATTTGTATTTTGTAATCATTTTTCCAAAGTTGTTCAAACCTCATAGAGGCTGTCTAAAATATTTAATGTATTGATGCATTATAAACTTGTTGTCGACAAAAATTGGCCTCTGTGTGTTTAATATTGCTGGTTCAGATGAAGTTTTGAATAACTGCCTGAAAAGCATTGATTTCAGCTGCCCTACTTATAAATGGAGAGTAGCTGAAGAGATTATTAATTTCCTAATTAGGCTGCCGGCTCTAATTCACTGGATTGCTTGCCTAATTTTTGGAAGCGTCTGTAAAACTTACTGGCAGAAATGTTAACCTCATTGAGGTTGCGTTGCGTTAACCTCAAACTGAAATTTGAATTGAAAGGTTGCCGGTTATCAAATGTATTTTCGAGAATTGATCAGTGTTGTTTATTTGTTTGGAGTTCCGCGGGAGTGTTCAAAAATACCATTCACGTTGATTGTCCATTAAACCAACACATTCTGTTAAAATTCATATACAGCGTATAATGCTTTGAATTGACAAATCAACAAGTTGTCTTCCATCACTTTGGTAATCTATTTTCCAACTATCTTGTTGGATTGTACTTAACTGTAAACAAAGGTAACGATAAGTCTATTCAACTCGCAGTTGACTCGCAGCCAGTTGGGCTCAGCAGTCGTGGATTGAGTGACCAAATTATTCTTTTTTTGGTAACTTTTTGCACAGCATTTTTTTAAAACTTTTTTTTTCAAACTGAAGTTATTGTTACTCCGGAAAGGCGATCCGCCAATCGAACTAACAACTGGGTTCCTGCTTACTGCTATATAAACAGGGGTGTGGAGTAAGGAAACTTGCTTAATGTTTTGCCCTGCCCGGGAATCAAACATAGGTCCTCTCACTTGCGAGGCATGTGTGCTAACCACGAAGCTACAGGGCTCCACAATTTTAGACCAACCCTACTATCTAGTCTAAGGGGCATGGCAGATAGGTGGTGGAACCAAAGAGAGTAATGTAAAGGAGTCGATAACTGCCACCGACAAAGGGCTCTGACGACTGGAGCAGCTGTGAATCCATTTGCAATCTCGAGCTGTGGAAGAGGAACTAACCCATCTTTTCTGACTGGAAGAGAACGTTTTGCCCTGCAGGGAATCAAACTCAGTAGGTCCTCTTGCTTGTGAGGCGGGTGTTCTACCCACCAAACTACAGAGGTAAACCATCAGACCACATCCGTGCCGTGACCTGCTTTGCCTCCGCAACTTCACACCCATAACATGGTCTCCTTACTGCAATGGAACAAATTAATTTAATCTTAATTCTGCCTCATTTCGTCTTGAGCATGCAAAGGCATTTCCGCATAAGCCACTGGAGCTGGATCATTTTTTTTTAGGATAATTGTTTTAATAGTAATGAAACCAATAATAATCGGTTTTATCCAACTTTTGCAAGCAGTTTATACAAGTTTTGTAAGAATTAAAATACTTGGGGGACTGGAGTGAAGCAGGGTCCACTTAATTGAAATTATTCCAATTTAATAAAAGGACCCATATCCAGGAGGTGCCCAGGGAACAGGCCAACTACGGACTGATGGCTACAAGGATCGATCAGATGAGGAAAATAGATTTTAAAGAGAATCTTGAAAAGAATCTGTCCAAATACACCATAAAATGTGAGTCTATATTTCCCCTGATTTTGAAAGTTCCCAGCCACAAAGCGTGTCTGGGGCAAACCTGAGAGGCAGTTCCAGTGACGTGAATAGTACTGAAAGATCTACACTCACAACAGTAGGTTCAATATACTGCATTGTCAACAGCCCCAATTTTATGTTTTGAACAAACGTAATTGTTAGTCCTGAAATATGCACTGATGGTTGACTTAACGATCAAATCATCTCAATCTATTACCGAAAACCAAAGGATGTATAGTGGCAAGAATCCGCTAGATCTCCACCATATCTAGGATATTCTCCTGAGGTGACCCAGTGGAGATTATTACAATAGATGAATGATAAAGCAGTTTAAAACCTTTAAAAGCGGTCAGAACTTATCCATAACAGGACTGGAGACTAAAAGGCTCCGGTTAGCTGATGCGCTGGAAGAGAATGTCTCCCTAAATTTGGATTCCGCTTTGATTATTTTTTTTACATTTTTTTCCTTTAAAACTGAAAAGATTTAGCTGTCACTATGTATTTCGTCAAATTAGGCCCTGGAGGAACTCCAGCCGAAGCAGTGGGGGTATGTGCAGAATTTACTGTTATGCTTGTCTCTTTCCTGTTTTTAACTCTACTCTTAATAAACGGGGACTTTCCATTAACTTCCAATGACCTGTTGTGAAACTGAATATTGCAGAATTATCTCCAGCAGCAGGATATGGTGCGAAGCTTCGATGAATTCTGGTGATAGCTGAACGCATTAGTTTTTCGCTGAAGGTTCATTTCGTAAGACCTGCTTCTTCTTTTAGATGGCATTGTTCACAAAGTGAATGCAGAAAATCACAGTAATCTTACTCCTAACGAGATTGGGAGTAAAATATAGTGGTAAAAGAATCAGATTCTTAGTTTTTTTCTAACTCGGCTCATATTCGACACATAGGGGACAGTTTCTTCCACTGCTCTTTCCATCCCCGTTCAATCAAAGTCCTATTTAAGCGTATTTGGCATTGTCCCGAATGTGGGGCTTAAACCCACGACCTTTATGAATTAGAGGCAAGGTTAGCCAGGCCGACAGGCTAGCCAAGCTCAGTTTGATTGTAAAGAACAGTTCCCTTTTACGAAAGTTCCTGTCACTGCTTTACCCTCGATTCGTGTGCACTTCTGACCATTTTGAGAGTAGTTTAAATCACTTTGAGTCACGTAAGTGAGTGCACGTGCTTTCTGGTAAAATTAGTTTATCTAACTTGTCACAGAGGATACAGTTCAAGATCCTGGTCCCTCACCTTCAAAGCCCTCCACGGTCTTGCTCCCCCCCCCCCCCCCCCCCCCACCTCTCCGACTTCCTAACCCCTTATCCATCCTGTTCGCTCCCTCCGCTCAGCGGGCTCCGGCTGCTTCATGTTCCCCGCCTTGCTCGCCCGACTATTGGTGGGTGGGCCTCTCACCACTCTGCCCAAACCATCTGGAACTCCATCCCACAGTCCATCCGCTTCACCCCATCCCTCGTCACCTTCAAGACCCATCTCAGGACCCTCCTCTTCGACCGTGCTTTCAATCTCCCTACTTCCCCCCCCTACCCCCTCCCCCACCCTGACCCCCAGCTCGGGTCCTTAACTCTGTCAGTCCAGTGTCTTGGGATGTCCTCCCGACGTGAAAGGCGCTGTACAAATGTAATTTTGTGGTTGTTGTACTTAGTATGAAAGCTTCCCTACGATAGCTTTGTTTCTTGGGACTCAGATTAAAGGCTGGTGTTTCTTTTTTTACATTCACAGATTTATTGTTGAGATCTACATTAGAGTGGGGATGGAAAGTCCTTTGCCATTATGTAATGCCAGTATCCCAATGGAATTTTGCCAGGAGAGTGACTGTTCATTGCTTAAAAAGCTTGCTTCTGTCTTTTTGGCTAACCTTCAAGTTGGAATGTAATACCGTGGTGAATTGGACCTCAGGTCAAACATTGAGGTCTGTCACACACTGATTGCTAATGGCAATGATCATTTCATTACCGTTTCAGAACGAAAATCCTAAACATGGAATGAGAAACTTGTTTGATTTGTGTATTCTCTCCGCCTGTTGCAGAGTAGCATCAACAAACATCATGGAGGAACTTCAATAGTCCAACCTTCTCCCCCCCCACCCCACACCCGACCCCCCCGTCCCCCACCCCAAGGCTTGAAGGAGAAATGCTTGAAGCCCAAAGTGAAGAAAACAATGTGAAACTTTGATTTCTTCTATTTTAAAAAAAACATGTCTCACTGAAGAAACCTGAGTAGCTATGTAATAATAATAATAATAATAATTCTTGCATTAGATATAGCGCTTCTCACGTCTTTGAGACGTCTCAAAACGCTTCACAGAATAGACTGTAAAGTGAATTGACCGTATATTTGTGGGCGAAACGCGGCAGCCAATTGCGCACAGCAGCGTCCCCACAAACAGCCGTGGATTGAAGTGACCAATTTATTATTTTTTAATATATATATATAAAGTTTGAAGAGTTTTGTCAGTAAGTTGTAAACTTAATATAATATAGCAGCCTGACGTGTTACATCCCCTCTGTGATGGTACTTGACCCCATTTGTGTTTGAGCCAGGGAATGGCCTGGCTCTGTCAGCTATTTTGTATTTCGGAAGAACAATCTGACAGACAACCTTCTCAATCGGACTGCGTATAAATCTGTCTGCTCAAAAACAAGGAATGTACCAACATACTTGTTTCTTGCCTCCTCTGGGAATGTTTTTATAAATTGCTGGGTTCTCCCCTGGCCCCTGGACATAGGGAAATGGCAGATTTGGACAATGTATTTCACATCGTTCACTCTTGCAGTGTTTACTGACGAGGATGACCCTGAAGAATGGTTCATTGGGTCAGGTACGAGGGGCTGCCTGTAATGAGTCAGTATCTTCGGGAAAGAAGGGGAGAAAACTACAGGCTGTAGTGGGGGTGTGGTGGAAGAGGAGAGAGGAAAATATTTACGGTAGTGGTGGATTGTTCCACACAGCTGCACGGTTAAGTACACAGACACAAGATTAAATGCAATCAGTGTTTCTCCAACATCAATTGGGTGCAAAAGCCGCCAATTACGCAACGACTAAAGCAACCAGAATTCAAAGTTCTCTCTGAAACTCTAAATTGCTTCACTTTGAAGTTAAGCAAACGCGAAAATGACAGCGGGAAAATCTGTTAATAGACGCAAAGTCGATTAGGTGTGAATTTGTAAAAGGGGCACCATTTTTTGGTCAAAAAGAAACTAAAATAATCCTTCACACGGGGCTGGCGTCGCGGAGCTCTTCACAGTGGCGGAGTCCGACGACGAGCCAGAGGGAGTGGGGAGGTGACTGTAAGCACGATAGAGGATGGTGTTTAGGTGGGATTTGTAGGTGGGGAGGGAGGGGGCAAGGAGGAGGGATTGAGGGACAGAGTTCCGGAGATTTGGGGCGTAGTGGCTGAAAGCACGGCCACCGATGGTGGGACAAATAGGGGGCCGGAGGCAGTGGGTGGTGGAATGGGGGGGAAGCAGGTAGGAGAGGTAGGGAACTGCGAGGGAATGAAGGGTTTGAAAACGAGTGGGAAGATCTTGAAGTCGAGATCCTTCCATTTGATATAAACAGCCTGGATGTCAGGAGGACTCCTCAAAGCACTTCGCGTTATGTGAAGTGTAGTGACTGTGTTTTGTGGGCGAACCCGGCAACCAATTTATGCGCAGTCCCACAAACAGCCATGAAGCGGAATTTGAATTCAGCAGATTCCCATCGGTGGCGAAGCTGCCTGAGTTTTCGAATGCATCTCCTCAGCATTCGCTCCCTTTCTTTTGATAATGGGAATCGCAAAAAAACATACGCTACGTATTTCTGTCCGCAATGACATCAACATCTCTGTGTGCTTCAGGAACGTCATTTACAGGGGCCTCGGAAGCTCCAGCGGCGGTAGCTCCAACTGTGCTTGATGCTGCATTTCGAGTTTAAAAATGGCATTAATTAGATCAGTCACAAAGAAGCTGTTTACCATTGCTGCCGTAGATGTGCGCTGATATAACCACTACAACCCATCTGAGATGTAGAAGGAAACATTTGCAACCAATGACTTCCCCACACATACGTGAGGTTTGAGGAAATACCAACGGAATAAAGAAAAGGGTGAAAAGACATTAAGTCTGAAATGAAGCGTTACAAATTTCACCCCACGGTATTTGAATCCTGGAAAATAAAAGTGGTCTAATATGTTGGAAGTTCCCTTCATTGGGCTCTGGGATTCGATCTCCAGCTGTGAATGACACAAAATTCAAATAAACAGTAAGTCGCTTCCCAGTCCCAGCATCTTCCGTCTTTGGAGGTGAGGTTGGAGCAAACGTTATCAACTTGTACTCCTATAAGATGTCCACCTGCTTGAACTACGCCAAGACATTTCCCCGTCTTCCCACTGAAACAGATCCAAATCAAAGTAGAGGGCAGTGATAACATTCAAAATAAAATTGCAAGTTAAACTAGTTTCAGAAAAAAAGGGTTGAATTACGTAGGAAACTGCACAGGAGGATTAATTAGGTCCAAGACCAATTGTTTAACAGAAGCAATTGTAAAAGGATTTTGTTCTTGTTGAGTGATCCAAGTACATTGTGCTTTGGTTGCCATGCATCATGTGGTTAACTGCTCTTCAGGGATATTTATATCTTGATAAAGTTACCGGTGGTGAGAAGGTCAGAGGGTTTGAGCCTGGTTTCTGTGCGGTTGTCAAGATTGGGACGCAAATGATGTCAGATGAGTGTACAACGAGGCCAATCTGAGTGACTGCCCTTCAGAACTACAAAATGGTTGGCACGTATTGTAAAAGCTGTTGATTCAGTGCTGATTTCAGCAGCTTTAATCGCTCTGGGGATAAGGAACTTCTTGTTAGTCAGATTTCATCCAAAGGGTTTCAAAAAGAGACGTAGCTTTATCTATCTCTATTAATAAAGACGAAATGTCTGTGTGTCTGTCCGTGTGTCTGTCCGCCAAGAACTCAATTACCGATTGACGTCGAGACATGATTTATACCTCGTCGGAAGGGTCTTGCCCCTGGGAGTGACGTGGGCATATTTGTTTTTCGGATATTTCCTATCGTTCATGAGTTATGAAATACTAAAATGTATTCCGGTTTTGTGTTTTTCGCTGCGGTTATACCTGGTGGCTGCCGAGTCAAAGTGGCGCTGTGCTATTCCAGCGTCACAGAGCACGCACGTATAGCCAAGTGGCAGCGGGAACAAAATAAAGAACACAGACAAAGCTAAGCCTCAGCAGCAACAGCAAAATTACATTTTTAAAGCGCCTTTCATGTCAGGAGGACATCCTAATGATTATAAATTATACATTCATATTGATCATTATAAAGATGCCTAAGCGAAAATCAATCCTTTCAAGGATAAGTAAATGTGTCTGTCTGTGTGTCAATCTACATTCCACGTTGGATCCTTTGGTTGCAAGCGTAGCTGCAATGGTTACAGCTGGTATAATATAAAGTATAATACTATAAAATATAATCTCTCCAGTGCGCTGATCTTGGTAGTCCGGTTCCTGAGCCAGGTAGTTCTGCAGTATTCCAGGGCCATGCTGATGACTGACCAGCCAGTCTGGCTCATCAACAGAACTTGGAGGTACAGGGATTCTTCCCACTCGGTCCCTCTTAAGCCTGCAAGCCAAAGCCCTAACGGATAGGGTGGGCCACGCAGCGGGAAAGCTTGCCAGATAGTTCTTTCATTGGTAAGCTGTGTGGTTTTAGCTGTTCGAATTCTCGCAGTATCCCAACGCACACTTTGAATGTAATGGGAAGCTCCCTCTATGCTGTGCTTTAACATGTCTTCTGTGTGCCGTTCCCATTTGTCACATCAGTCATCTTTATGACCTTTATAAAGGAGCTGGGCCCAGTATAATCCTGGTTTATGGGGATTTTTGTGTTATAATTTCATGCACTTTCTTGGAACTGGGACGAGGCTAACGAAACTCATTTGCGGTAGGATTTGTATAGCTATCAGTGTCTGTGATCAAAAGCGTAGCACAATGTTCAACCCATGCCAGAGGTATAGATTATTGTAAATGCACTTACCATATGATGTTTTAACATGCAGTAAACTTTACAGTGAAATGGTTACATTAAGTATTGGGAAGTGAAAGTGCACAGCACATCAGGAATTTTCCTTTCCGCTTGTCTGTTTGAGGGGGAATTGGTTAACAGTAGCGTTTAAAAGCAGGTGAACGTCAGGCGAGAGAGTAATGCTTTACCACTTCCCGCTTCGAATGCAATCGTTGCTGCCGATAATTCCATTAAAGTCCCTAACGCACAATCTCAGTTTAAACTCTAGCTCTGGAACACTAATAATAAAACAATAAGTCAATAAGTAAATCATTGCCTTCTCTAATGTTACGGTAAGAAAGTAATTGACTTGTTGCTCACTATAGTGGGCGCGTTCACTTAAATTAGTCAAAAAATTTATCAGAAAGTAAATAACATCCTGCCTTTGAGTTGGTTCTTAACAGTGGCACAAATTCATTGGAAATGTCAACACAGAAGGCTCTTTGTGCCTGCGTCATTGCTGGCTCCCACGTTAATAACCAGTGTGTACAATGATACATACTATAACGTGCAATTCATATAACATCCTGATTGTGCAGGAGTTTTGTCCAACAATAACTTCAGCTAACTTCAATGTTGTGTGAAAGGCTTGATGTAGCAGAAGATTGCATTTAACTTTCCAACAGATTGAATTGCTGCCGCACAGTTTCATCCTACACTTGGATTCATATCAAAGCGACGAAGCATTCCAGGCTTATGCTTCCGTAATCCAGAAGAAGGCATTTTCAGGGTGTGAAGGGCAATTTACGAATGCACCGGAGAGTAATGAACATCTGAAATGAGTTATCAAAGAGGAGGATGGAGGTCAAGAAACTGGACTCATTTGAATTAATTTGATCGGTAATAATAAGGATAATAATAATCCTTGCATTTGATATAGCGCCTTACCACGTCTTCAAGACGTCCTCACAGAATATATTGCAAGTCGGAGTGACCATATTGTGTGGGCGAAACGTGGCAGTTACAGACAAAGGGGAATTTACACCGGTTTTCCTGACGCCTGAATGATCCACATTGTAGTTTCGCCGTCTTTGTTGGAATGCCGCTCTTAATGGCATTCAAAAAAAAAAGAAATTGGATAAATGCTTGAGGAAAAATAATATGAAAAGATACGGAGAAAGGGTAGACAAATCAAATTTTGGAGCCATTGGTGAAGCCAAATGACCATCGCAGACATAATACCCCTGATGCCCTCTTACTATCCTACAATCCTATTATACAACATGTAATAAAATAACCTTGTTCGTGCATAAATGTGCACTGTGCATCCATGAAGAATAGAATGTACTTCGGTCAGTGAAAGTGCTTATTTTTAAAGCTGCAATGGGTATTGAGTACTTAATGGGTTCAAAATGAAATACCGGTTAATTGTAAGTTATTAAACTTTGGAATAAATGTTTCCTTGTTTGCCAAAGCGGAATTGTTCTCTCGCATCACGTTCCACATTTTTATTTGCCTGTAATCTTGCAATCGGCCTTCCTCCAGAGATTATGGAATTTAAACTGTTAATTTCTAGGAATGTAGGGTGACGTGCAAATTAACATGCGGTGCTAATTAACACATCATTGCTAAAAGTGACCGGTCAAAGGATTATTAAATTATTAACTAGTCCACATGTTGTTGAAGGCGCCCCACCACCCCCTCCTCCCCGGAGCTGTCAATATTGGTACAGATGCGAAACTGACTGCGAGACTGATCACGGCATTAGATTGCCAGATGGCGGGACACTGGCTTAACTCTAAATTAAACTAAACAGCAGTCGAATGCCAAGAGTCCAATGAGTGACATGATTGCCTCTGCGCGCAGAGCGATTGCGAACAGTTTTGGGGAGGAGGTTGGGTCGCCAGTTGTACCAAGACTGGTCACTTTCTGCAACGCCCAAGTGTTTTAACCCCAATTTTAACCCCAGAAGCTGCTGTGTGCAAACCCTTAGAGTGACGACTGGTACTTACAATTGCATTAAACGTAAGCCGCATTCAGACATGGTCTTGCCATGTGTAATCTTTCCAATATATGATTAGATTTATTGAATTTTATCTCAACGAGTATTTGACCCTTGGTAGAATACGGTTACAGGATAAATGAGCGTTACAGTACAGGATCAATACTTCTGCTGTTCCCTTCACTCGCCCAGTCGGCAATTATGTATTAAATTCTGACAATTTTTAACACCCAAATTTTTTTTAACTCTCCCTCAGCGCATATAGTTCCTTTTGGGAAATTATTTTCATTGTTGCATCTGCTTGTTCTTTAAGGTGAATGATTTACAAGTATTTATGAGCTGTACTGGATTATGGCAACTCAGTTTTTATTGTAGTGACACAGCAGCCTTCTTCGAGGGCACTGAGCGGATCAGATTCGACTGGAGCTGAATAATCTTTATTATTCTGAAAAATTCCTGGAAAATAGTTGAGGGTTCAAAGAGAATTACTGAGGGATCAGTTAACGGCTGATAAATACATACTTTCAAAGTCTTTCCATTGGGAATATATTAGTACACTCAGCTCCTGAGTAAAGAAGTTTGTGAAAATGCGAGACTCTTGACAGGAACCTTGTCATAGCTGACAATCCAGTCCAGCAATGGGGGGAGTCATACCTTTGTCGCCGGTGCTGTTCTTCACACGAGGTGGTCTGTCTGTTTGTTCCGGTGGACGTTAATGATCCTGTGATATTAGTCGAAAAGCGAAGGGAGGTTCACCCAGTGCCCTCGTCAGCAATCTCCGGCCAATTTGTCATCCACCGCCTTCGCCATTTGTGGGACATTGCCTGTTTACAAATTGATGGCCCCTACCTTTGTCTGCAAATACGAACATTACACTTTGCAGAAAACTCCGTGAAGCACTTTGTAAAATAAATATCTTGATGTGCTTTTACAAATTGAAGTGAATTAGAGAGTAAGTGGACATTGTCAAACTGGGGAACCTGCCAGCCGACATGTACCAGCATCGTTCCACAAATATAAATGAGATGAGTGGCCAATTAATGTAGGGGTGAATGAGGAGATCAGGAATAACTGGCAGAAAAACTGAAAGTTTCTTTGAAATGGTGGGTGGGTGGATGGGGAGGGTGAAGAGGGAGAGTTTCCTATAATATTCATCTGATGAACTACTGTGCAAGTGTGTATTCAAAATAATATAATAATCCTTGCATTTGGTATCTTGTCACATCATTGAAACACTTCAGAATGCTTTCAGAATTTACTGTAAAGCATAGTGGCCGTATTTTGTAGACGAACGTGGTTCCCAATTTGCACACAGCAATGTCCCACAGACATCCATGAAATGAATGACCAATTTTATTTGGAGGATTCTTGGTCAGGGCACTCCCTTCACAGGATCTTTACCATGTATCTGAACAGGTAGATGGGACCATGGTTTAATGTCTGAGTCCTGTTGCTCAATGGTTAGAGCACTTGCCTCGCAAGCGAGAGACCTGGGTTCGATTACCCGCATGGTGAAATGTTGGGCAAGTTTCCTTACTCCACACGCCTCTGTTTACTATCAGTAAGCAGTAACCCAGTTCTTAGTCAATTGGTGGATCGCTGTTAGGGGGGTAATAATTCCTTCAACAAAAAAAATTGGTCACTTCCATCCACAAACTGTGTGTGGGACGCTGCTGTGGGTAATTAGCTGCTGTGTTTCGCCCACAAAATACGGTCAATTCACTTTACAGTATATTCCGTGAAGCGCTCTCAAAGATGTGATAAGGCGCTATATTAAATGCAAGGATTATTGTTATTACTTTTTATTATTTGAAAGGTGGCAGCTCAAGCAATGCAGCAATCCCCCCCCCACCCCCCGCCCCAAGCGCTATACTCTAGAGACAGGCACGATGGTGAGCTCAAAGTCCCAAGTTAGGTATTAAACCCACAACCTTATCCCAGAGTTCTACCAACTGAGCCAGGCTGATGTGTACTAAAGTCACACAGATGGTTGAAATTTCAGCAGATTTTGTTCTCCAGCTGCAGCCAGCAAAATACGAGCAGTGAATCACTTCCTCGCATTAACTGGTACCATCTTATCAGGCCTCGACCACATTATGTTTAAGACTGCTGTTTCTCCCCCACAGGCGTGTGGGTGGATAATTGCTGTGTGAAACAGGCAGGAAATCAAACAGGCAACAAAAGTGGTTTCTTCTTCCATTAGCTGTTACTTTACACGTCTCCAGTTCCAGTGGTCTCCAGTTCCAGTGGTCATGATCAATTTTATCTGAATGATTTGTGATACGCTAAGGATTATTTTAGTAAGTGATAAATTGGAGCTGCGGTTCTTAATTCAGGTATCGAAATGTGAATGGAGTCAGTGATGTGAAGGAGGTTGCAGAGGGGGATGCGCTCCGCGTGTGTTGAGATTGGAAAGGAAAGACAGCACACGTCACCAACCTGCAGAGAGGAGAAGAGGTGTTAGCAAAACCAAATGACATACGAACAAGACATCCAAGTGATAAGGCGCTATACCAAATGCAAGGATTATTTTATACCTGCAATTTTGTGGTCAATATGCAGGGTGGGATCTCAACTGGTCTTCTTCTGGGTTGAGACACCAAGGCAACCTTTCGCAAAAATTGTTTTAGGAAGCCACCTCGCTGATGAAGTCCTATGTCCCTTCAGATGGAGTCCTAGAAATTGACCAACTCTCGCATTTTACTTATTGTAGCTCCTAGTCTGCAATATCGTGGATGGTGAAATGTCTTCAAAATGCAGCCCAGTATGCTGTTTGAATTTGGTGGCATGTTATGGCTTAGACAGCTCGTATTTTCTTGTGGGTACAAGGAGACCTGCCACTGTGACCCACCTCACACCCCTTGATTATTAGCCCTCCCTTCAGTCTTGCCTTGATCTGCTTCTCTTCGACCCCTTCTCCTCTCTCTCCGCTCTCTGGCCACCTTCCCGTCTCTTTTCGCCCACATCCTCGTCCCTTCGTTTGTTTCCTTTCCTCCTGCTCCATTTCTTACCGGTCTTCTTCCCGGAAGGGAAAATTCTCTCCAATTTCAACTGTTGCACTTTTAGGAGAGAAGGAAATTCAGGGGGAAGAGATTCCATTTCATCACGGCATTTACCGCTTTCCTCACCCCCCCCCCCCCAACCCCCGAAATTGTAATGAAGTTCAAGCGATGAAACCTAGAATGCAGATTTAAAGCTGTTTAAAAGTTACAGAGGAGTGTGTAACATGATAGCTGATTTGCCTCTTTTGCAGAATGATCTTGCCTTTAATGTTATCTCCATTGCTGGTTCAAACTTTGTTCAAGGCCTTCTATTTGACTAAATGTGTCATCAGCCCTCCAGTGGAAACTGCTTTGTAAGTAAACTTGAAACGTTTATGGCATGTGCTATGGGAAGATGACCAGTCTAATCAGTAATAAACTTTGCTTTGGTAACTGATAAAAATTAACAGACTTCAAGCTCATGATCTTCAGCTGTTTTAACATTTGGTACAAATAACTCGTGAAGTGTTTAAAGGAGTTATCTCTCTTCCCCTGATATTCTTCAGGAAAGGCTAAAATTTGTTTGGATCTTATTTTCTTTTTGTGGTCCCAATTCATACACAGAAATCCACTTGCAGTGAAACAGGATTCCTATTAACCTGTAGTCCTGTAGAATAGAGGTGAGCGAACTGTGTAGTGGTTAGTGGAGTGCTATAGGTTAGTGGGTAGTACACTCGTCTCACAAGTGACAGGACCTGGTTCAATTCCCGGGCAGCGTGAAACATTGGGCAAGTTTCTTTACCCCACACCTCTGTAAGTAGGAATCCGGTTGTTAGTCGGTTGCTGGATTGCTTTTCTGGGGTAATAATCCCTTCAAAATATATATATATATATATATATATATATATATATGTAATAATTTGGTCACTCAATCCATGACTGTTTGTGGAACGCTGCTGTGCGTAATTGGCTGCCATGTTCGACCCACAAAAAATAAAATCAATTCACTTTACAGTATATTCTGTGAAGCGCTTTGAGACATCTCGAAGACGTGATAAGGTGCTATGTCAAGTGCAAGGATTATTATTATTATTACTCCCCTCTCCTGAAAGCATTTGCCTTACTTTCCCCTCCTTTATACTGGGATACAGTTCCACAGGACTCAAATATCCCAGGAGACAGGGAACATCGGAAGCTGCTTTTTTTTTCCTGGTTGCAACAGTTCAATCATTTACGGAATATCTGAAACTCTCTGGGAGCCTGTGGTTGAAAGATATAATTTCTTCCCTTAGCAGAGCATGTATATTTCCTTGGATAAATAGCTGTCTCAATTTTGTAAAAGCCAGCAATCAATCAGTACCACAGTCTTATTTATCACACTGAAGCCCATCAGCACAAAGCGTGCAGTCACTGGGATCTGAATACAAAGAACATGACACACACACACGTATCATCATGTGGATGGATCCATCTACTTGACTAGTTCCAACCGCTATAATTGGAACCGTTTTACTCCTCTGAAGTATGATCTCCCTCGTAATATTTTCTCCATTTTTTTTGCTGCCTCAACGGACACAGTTCCACAAGCGCTAGACACATTCTGGTACTTCCCCAAAAGTGGCCATTCATCACGTGTGAGCTCAGTCAGCGAATTCTGACTGGCATCACAACCCGGTCTGATCCTATCCTCTCCAATAGCCTCAAATTCCATCTAGTCTTAGTTAGGCTGTTTGACAACTTTAATAATAATAATAATAATACTCCTTGGATTTCATATAGCGCCTTATCACGTCTTCGAGGGCTCTCAAAGCGCTTCACAGCATATACAATAAAGCGCATTGACTGTATATTTTGTGGCAAAACTTTGTCTTAACATTGAAGGTTGAGCACTTCTGTGGAAAATTCTTCAGTTCAGTTTTCGTTTGGAAATCTGCTCTTGTTTAAGAACCACAGAACCGCTGACTTTTCAAATCAAGACAGAGATTAAAAATGTTGACAATTCCGCGTTGATCTTAAATTAGCAGCAGAATGGACGGCACGGTTTCACATTAGGCAAGTACAGTGACCACGTGAGTTATCGGAGGATGTTTCTAACAACGCATAGCCCGTAGGAGACGCTAATCATGTAGATTTACAGGCAATCTCGAATGTTAACTTAAAAAGATATGAGCTGAATTAAAATCGGGCTGGGAAGGATGGGGTAGCGAGGGATTTAATCAGGAAGTGGTGCTATTCTTTGATTTTCAGTGCTTTTCCTGGCGCTGAGTTCACATGGACAAAAGGTCAATACATTTACTGACAAATGAAGCATAACTCCCTCGAATCTCATCCGTGATAAATGATGATTAAGTTACAACAACATCATCCTACATAAGTGCTGGGCAGTGGAGGGAGACAAATGAAGGGGGTGGGGTGGGGGAGGTGGGGGGTGGTCTGACAGATTTGGAAGGTTTTTTGCGGAGTCCTGTAGCTTAGTGGTTAGAGCACTTGCCTCACAGGCGAGAGGACCTGGGTTTGATTGTTAGTTGACTGGCAGATCACTTTTTTTGGGGGGGTAATAATTCCTTGAAAAAAACTAATAAAAATTGGTCCCTCTTTGCGGCACGCCGCTGTGCGCGATTGGCTGCCGCGTTTCCCCCCAGAAAGTATAAGCCAATTCACTTTACAGTCGTTTCTGTGAAGCGCTTTGAGACGTCTCGAAGACACGATAAGGCGCTGTATCAAATGCACGGCTCATTTTTTTTATTATTATTTCAAACTGACGAAGATGCCTCCTTTGAAATAACACACAAATGCTTAACATGAGAGTGAGGGCCAAATTCATAGGTCTAACATAAATCAACCACCACCACCACAACAAAATTACATTTTATATAGCGTGAATGCCCAGAATACTGGAATACTGGATTGCGGGATGAGTTCTCAACATTAAAAATCCTTTTCGCAGCACATTTCCTGGCTCAGGGTGGAGGTTCACGTGTTCTTGTCTGTCCAGTTTTCTGAGATTTCAATAGGTTGTGGTGAGGAGAGTGAAACTGAGAGGCTGCGCTGAGGTTGTGGGTTATCTGGTGAGCACGGTGAGACATGAGGGACTGAGTCGTTTGCCCCTGCAACCTCTGGCAGAGATAAGTGGCTTCCTGGTGCGTTGCCAGGGCTAATGCATTGTTGAAATCATACCTGTACACTATTAGGCTGTTTCTGGGTCGAATGCTGCTCTGCTCTTAATGAGCAATAATAATCCTTGCATTTAATGTAGCACCTTATCCTCCGTGGCCTTGCTCCCACCCACCTCTGTGACCTGCTAAAAAGCCCTACCAACCTGCCCATTTCCTCCGCTCCCTGGGCTCCGGTCTGAAAGCCCTCCTTCCTCTTCGACCGTGCCTTCAGTCACCCCTGGCCTTCCAACCTCCACGATCCCGACCCCCAGCTCGGATCCGAAACGTTGATTGTCCAGCACCTCGGGGACGTCCGCCAGCCTGAAAGGTGCTGTACACGCGTTATTTTGTTTGTTTGTTGTTGTTGTTATCATATGGTTGAGGCTCTCAATGAGCTTCACAGGATATACTGTAAAGCCGTTTGACTGTGTATTTTGTGGATGAAATGCGGCAGACGTGGGCAAACTGAGATGGAGTAATAATAATAATAATCCTTGCATTTGATATACTGTACTCTCCCAGCACTTCAATTACTGTCTCAACTAAGATCAGCTTCCTCATCCTAGACTGGGATCTGAAACTTAACAACAGTCTGGGCTGTATAGCCCTGTGATCGAGGGAGATTTTGAATGTGAGCCAAAATGTATTATGTAGTGAGTGTTTGTCTAGTGGTGCATCCTCATAGAGCCTTTATTTTAATGGAACAATAAAAACAATAATAACAATAATAATAATAATCCTTGCATTTGATATAATGGCTTATCACGTCATTGAAATGTCTCAAAGCGCTTCGCAGGATATACTGTAAAGTGCGTTATCTGTATATTTTGTGGGTGAAACGATCAGCTCTCAAGGATAAAAGGCTACAAAATCTTTTCTTCTCCATTGCACTCTAATCTTTCCTATTTTCTGCATCACCACTGTGGCACAGATGATAATATATATATTCCTGGTGAGGAAGATTAAGATCTTATCATCTGTCAGTGGGAAGGATTGTTATATTCCCAAAGGGGGTTTACAATGCTTTGATCCCTAAAAATAGCCATCTTTATGCTACGTCCTCTTATAATGGGGATTTCTGTCAGTTGTTAGTCATAGCTATTTTTGTGTCTGAAAGGCTTCAGTGGAGGTGGTGGTGGTGGTGGTGGTGGTGGTAGCAGTGGTGGGGAGTGGTGTTGGGGGGGAAATTCCGTCCTTGAAAAGTGTAAAAGGATCAACAAGATTTGGCAGAATCCTAACCTTGAACCACTGGGACTCAGAGAATATTCCACTCAACCATCTAGAAGGTTCAACGTGGAACCGACTCTTAAGATAAAAATATTATAATACTTGCATTTGGTGTGGCCCCCTATCGCGTCATTGACAAGCGCTTCACAGAATATACTGTAAAGCGAAGTGACTTTGTGCTTCGTGGGTGCAACGCGGCAGCCAACAGCGCTGATCCACAAACAGATCGTGGATTGGAGTGACCAAATTATTATCGATTTATTTTTTGGGAGGGAATGTTACCCCCGGAAAGGCGATCCGCCCAATCGACTAACAACCAAGTCCCTACTTACTGCTGGGTGAACAGAGGCGTGTGGAGCAAGGAAACCTGTCTGAGGTTTGTTTAGACATGCCTGAACCACATCCCGCCCGGATGAAACACGGAGAAAGGAAAGCAGCCTAAGGTTTCGCCCTGCCTGAGACCCGACTCTTGCAACAGAAACACTGATTTTCTGAGAAGGAGACATCAACATGTTCTTCCGTTGCATCCTCTGTCAGCATAATAGCCCCTGGAGGAAAAACTGCTGAGGAGCAAAGCAAACTTTTCCAAGAAGGAAACAAATAGAGGATCTGAAAGCAGCCAACTGTTGGTGACCGAACCGTTTTTTTTTTAGAAAAAAAAATCCCTATAGTTCACATGATTGTTTTCTTCAGTAGGTTTGGAATGTTTCATCTCATAACGTCCACCCACCCACGAGGAAATGATCAGATCCAAGTGCAGCAATAGCTTCGCTCACGAGTGCCTGATTTTATCTTGACCTCCACAGAGGGTCCAATTGGCTGCCCCGTTTCGCCCACAAAAAACAGATGTTTCGTTTAAGAGGTCTGTACGTAGCAATGTGCGTGATACGGGAAGATAATTTTACGGATCTGGGGAACAGCGGTAACTTGTGTTTTTTCCTGCTTCTCCCTCGTCTTCTTCTTGTGAGTCTTCTATCTTCCCCGGGAAGGCTGTTCCAACCTTAGGCTTCTCCTCCGGTCTCACCGCTTTCCTGTTTTTACTCCTCACCTAACAAAGACCATCTCATTTGAACGTCTCGCGAGGCCACCGTATTATCGCACTCGGACACCACTCCTTTGTCTTGCTTCTCACATAACACATAACACAGGCCATCTGTTCCACATTCCTTTCCGCGCACAACTGCGCCAAAGCGAGCAAGGGCATGAGATAAGGGAAAAACAGCATCGCGCAAGGTTACAAAGCTTACCCAAGTAGCCGACCGATCATCAACAAAATTTCACCGAAAGGTACAGCAGTACAAAGGTTGAGTAATGTTCCATCAAAGGCAAAATGCACAGCGGTACAACAGCTCACCCAAGCATCCGAAGGCACTCATGTCAAGCACAAACTTATGCAACTCATCCATCTTATTTCAAATTTTATTTTGCAGGGAAGTGTGGGGGTGGGGGCGGGGGGGGGGAAGTGTGGGGGTGGGGGTCTGGCAGAATAGGGGCTGATAGAGATCAAATTTTTCTGCAGTTCCCTCTTTCGCTAAATGACCTGCAATTTTTGGCAAATATTTCGCCACTTTTCTATTGGCCCAGGAAATGACGAGCTCGTTCTTTACTTTTCCACCAGCTCCGCAGAGTAGGGGCTGGTAGAGATCAGGAGAAATTATCCCGTGGAAGGACTTATGCCTTTCCTATTGTCTTCTGTCCCTGGAAAGGGCTGTATAGCGCAGGAACATCAAACAAAAAAAACCTACATCGTGTCCATAGCTCACTGTGTAAGTACTCAATGGATCATATGTGTACCGCACAGCAAGGCCAATGGTATTCTCGTTCTGCAAAACTTCCCCCTCACAGTGTGAGTTGATTTTTTTTACACACACACACCTATATTTTGGAATTAAAGTTGTAAAGCTTTATTGAGACGTGTATAGATGCACAAACTTTCAAGGGTGGGCCTAGCCTTGAAATAATTGCACGATTGGGGTAACGCATGAATGATTTTAGAAATGTTTGTACGCGTGTGTGTGTGTGTGTGTGTGTGTGTGTGATGTGCGTGTGCGTGCATGTCGTAGAATCATAGAATTATACAGCACAGAAAGAGGCCATTTGGCCCATCGTATCTGTGTCGGCTCTTTGAAAAGAGCTTCCAATTCAACCCCACTCCCCCGCGCTCTCCCCGCAGCCCTGCAAACTTGCCCTCCCCAAAGTAATTATCTACTTCTCTCTTAAAAGTTGTTATCGAATCGGCTTCCACCGGCCTTTCAGGCAATGCACTCCAGATCCCAACAACTCGCTGTGTAAAAACATTTCTCCTCACCTCCCCTCTCGTTTCTTTTAACACCTATTTTAAATCGGTGCCCTCGGGTTACCCACCCACCCGTGTGCGTGTGTTCGCATGGGATGGTGGGCGGAAGGTGAATCGTGATGGTTTGCAAAAGCAAACCGAATTAAAGTAAAAGAGAAAAACACAGGCACAACTGTCTGAATTTTGCATTCGAGAAGATAAAGAACAACCAAAAAAAGTCTGTTATTAATTCTCAGCCTGTCATAAAATCCCTCATTACTATTCATAACATTGGTTTGTAGCCGTAGTTTGAAGAGCATTGCAACTATTCAGCACGATCGGGTGCTATAAAAATGCCATAAAGGTTATTTCTTTCTATCATATTTATCCGGCGTGATCAACTTTTATTGACTGCTACTTTGCGCCATAATGATCTTTATCGCTTGATTTATTAATTATTAACAGCACCGACTGTGAGAACCGCGTAGAACCGCGAAAGGCGGCCCGGAAGCTCCCATCAGTCGCCCCGTCAGCATCACAGTCAAGTAAACGTGCTCGCGTTCGAGCTGCCGGTACCACATGGCGCTGAGATGTCCTCCCCGATGCGAAAGGCGCCCCATCGTGTTGACGAGCGTTGCTTACTCCAGTTCTAACCACAAGGTGGCAGCAGCGCACCAAGGTCCATGGATGCAATCGGTGCACACCAGTGGCCGTGTTCCTCAACGAGTTGGGCTCGTGTTCTGCGGGTGCGGACACGGGCTGGAGGGGAAGCTGCGGAAAAGTACGTTGGCGGTCGGGCTCGTGAGGAGTTTGCAGCTTCCTTGCTGGGGAGGCCGGAGCCAGTCTTGGGTGGAGGCAACTGGTGGTGGGTTGAGGGGTGGGGGTGGGTGAGCAGGTCGGAGAGGTAGGGGGGTGCCAGAGCGTGAAGGGATTTTGAAAGGGGCCGTGAGGATCTCGAAATCCATCCGTTCGGTGATAGGGAGACAGCGGAGGACTGGTGTGGTGGGGGATTACAGAGTTCGGTCGTCAATAATTATGACTGACTGTATTGATTGTGCTGATGGTAATGTGTGTGCGTGCGGGGTGGGGGGGGGGGGTTGGTTGGTGGGGGGTGACGGGGGATTTATTTACTGACAATAATATCAAATCCCATAACGTTGATCTCCTAAAGGTTCAAAGGCGTGAAAAGTTAATTTGATGGCACTAAACTCATTCTTTCCGTCGACGACGTGGCTCGTGTCTCGTGGATAAGTTCCGGGGATTCTTCCTGCGTTCAGATATCACGCAAGCTCATGCATGTGTTTTTTGACCTTCTGCCAGTGTCCCCAACTGCACTCTGCAACGCAACCGAGGGACTACGCTGTGGAGCACAGTGTTCCGGTGGCAGCAGCCCTCTGGTGCCTTGCAAACCAGTTCTTAATTATTGTGCAAGTGAAAGGCAGTGTTACACTTTCCAAAGAAAGGTCTCCAGCGGCCTCATTTCCAGAGGTGGCCTGTGTGCCAGGGGCTGTGTAGCATGAAAAAATTGCTCAGTTTGGGGGAACCCTGTGTACTTCCAAAGTATTGTTTTATTCCCCTTCACAACAGTTAGAAATTGACATTCGGGTTAGAAAGTGCCATTAAAAAAACCATCGGCCCTCGACTGCCACTGTTTGATGTCGCTGAAGGGTTCACTCACCTTTATGCCGATGAGTGCCACACACGCAGCACATATTCCGCTCGTAGGCGCTCAGGAGCATTTATACGTGGTCTGACTGTTTTGCTGAGACCTTTTCATTTTGCTTCAATGCCATTATCTAATCTCGTGTTCAAATAAAGCCCGGAGTCCAAAATACACCCAGAATAGCAATTGCTATGTGTATAATACAGTCTCAGAGGGTGCAGCGCCGAATAGCTCCATCGAGTTAAACCCCCAAACCCACTGCTCAGAGTTTACCAGTCGATTGACTACACGGTCCTTGCCCTGATATACAGTCAACTGTCCCACAAAAGTACACAGTCAATTCACTTTACAGTATATTCTGTGAAGCACTTTGAGTGAGATGTCTTGAAGATGTGATAAGGCGCTGTCTCAAATGCGAGGGTTATTATTTCTGCTCCTCGGCTCCCCAGTCAGTTTATGACACCCTCCCAACATGAAAGATGCTGTAAACTAATCCTTACATTTGATACAGCGCCTTTCAGGCCGGGACCAACACTTTCAAAGCGCTTCACAGAATATACTGTAAAATGCCTTGACTGCATGTTTTTGTGGGCGCACAAGAGTTGTCGAAATAAAGTAAAGCTTTTGACAGGAAGCCATTGAAGTGTTTCATGTTGAGCGGGAGAGAAAGAGAGCTGCTCCTTTCTTTCAATCAGCGTCATGAGATTCTTTAACATACACCTCAGCAAGCTGGTTTAATGTTTCATCCGAAGGATAGCACCACCGACACAGGAGTGTAGGTTGTTCAAAGACAATCTGCTGATTCAGAGCCAAGAGTGCTTCCAACTGAGCCACACTGACTCATAAGATTTGCTCAAGTAATTACACCCATGGCCAAAGTATTGCAGTTAAATCTAATGTACAAGGATCATGTGCAATGGGGTGAAATTTTGTGGCTATTCATAGTGCGTTCTTTGTCATCATTATCTCAAAGAACACATTGTGGAACCTTGTAAATGCTGCCTCTATGTTTGCGATTATTAAACATTTCAAACTACAAGAGGTAATGTGTGTATCAGGAATCCAGGATTTAAAATTCACTCCTATTTTCTGACAGGACCTCTTTCTCACCACAAAAATAAAAGGAGCAAAGTTCAACACTTATAGCATTGCTGTTAAATAGCACTGTGGCTTAAAAAGTAACTCCGGAATAATTTATTAGTGCGTGGCCACGAGTGCATTTTATTCCTCCACAAGATGTCCCCACTAGGTTTACGTGGATGTCAAAAATCCACGGCACTGTTTGTAAAAAGAGAAGCGAGTTTTTCCTGGTGTCCTGGCCAACAATTCCTCGGATTAAAAAAATCCAGCTTTCGTTTCCTGGCTGTTTGCGAGACATCGCTGTGTGCAAATTGGCTGCTGTGTTCTCCTCGACGTACGCAGACACCTACACTTTACAAGAAGCTCTTTGGTTTTTTTTCACAAAAATGTGTTGGTTTGAGAAGCTCCCTTCGGCTCATTTGATCTCATTCTTCCAGGTCACCCAACCCGCAGTCTCCCCATCGCAGCATCAAGATTTTTTTTATATGCAAGAAAACCCTCGAAGAACTGCCTTGTTTGTTTTGTAATAGTGCCGTAGGATCTTTAACGCCCAACTGAACAGGCGGACGGAACCTCGGTTTAAAGTCTCACCTGAAGGACGGCATCCTGAGCATTCAGGACTTCCCCCACCGTCGGTGAGTCAGACGTTCGTAGGCAATAATGACAGACGTCTTGCTTGTTCTTTATGTTTTTCTACAGCTCTGCTTGAGCGCATTACACAGTTTCTGCAACTCAATGTGTGTGCCATAACCGGCACATGACAAGTTACCGGCTGCTGTTCGAAGATCCAACTGAGCTGCTTACCTCTCTGCTTTAGGACAGGCTGATTCAGGTGATGTCGAGCTGTTGTAAGATAACCATCTAACAGGATTACAGGCTTCAAGGGCATGTTAGCAACGCCGAGTGAAGGGGCTGTTTTCAGTGAGAGCTCACAAATATAGCAGGAAGCACGAGAGACCGAATTTCTCAAGTCTACATCTGTAAAGCTGAGTTCTGCCAAAAAGCGTCACCGCACTTAACAGCGATGGAGTGATTCAGATGTTTCAATGGGTTAAAACGCTCTAAATTGCACGTTCTGCCTTTTGTTACTTCAGAGCATTTTTTGTTCAAATCAATACGGTGGCGTGTTCAATAAGAATCACATTTTAAATCTATTTAATTGCATTTTATTGCTTTGCTGGTAACAGCCCAGCCTATCAATCATGATTGTCAATATTCATTTTTTTTTCCTGTCTGAATAAAAGATTGTTGTCTTGTTGTCTTCTGTGATCATTGTTGGTATTACTGAACGGCGGTTTCTCTCTGGGAGAAAATCGAAAGGAACTATGCCAGGTTTTTTAAAAAAAAATTAAATTTTGCTTTTCCGGGGTTAATAATTCCTTGAAAATAAATCAAAATAATTTTGGTCACTTCAGTCCACGACTGTGAGCAATTGGCTGCCGCACTTCTCCCACAAAGTATACAGTCAACTCACTTTACAGTATATTCTGTGAAGTGGTTTGAGACGTCTCGAAGGCGTGATAAGGCGCTACATCAAATGCAATGGTTATTATTATTATTAACCTCAAATCTCTTCCTAAACTTGGCCAGCCTCGTCTGCTGCTCCCTCCTATTCTCCTCGGCCATCTCGAAGACGTGATAAAGGGCTATATCAAATGCAACAATTATTATTATTATCATTTATATAGCGCCTTTTATGTTGGGAGACTGATTCAAAGTGCTTCACAGAATTGGCTGAGTATGAGAAGTTGGGGGAGCTTTAAAATTGAGCATAAAAACTCTTGTAATGTGGCCCTCATTTAGGCAATATCCTTTACAATTACAATTACGATGGAGGATACCAATGGACACTTGCTTGTATTGTGGGCTATTTGTTTTACTACTAATACACATGTTTTCGAAGAGCGCTTGACCACAGCCAACACCAGCATTTGCAATCTCTTTGAGATGCCAAACTCCGGTTACAAATTCCATCGATGGTGAACCATTATGTAAAAGAGCACCTGGATGCAGTCTTGAGCCAAAGTTGTGAACCACAAAGCTTTGGCCTGAACCAGGAGATGAATCAAGTTGGATTCAGCAGCACAAAGGTGCCGGTGGAAACCAAACAAGATGGCAATGGGAACTGAAATGAAGAGACTGGGGCGGGGAGTGATGAACTGTGCCATGGAATCTTTAACGTCCATCACGACAGGCAGACGGGACTTCCTTTAAAGGCCTCATCCAAAGGACGGCACTTCCAACAATGCAACACACCCCCAGCACTGCGATGGAGGGTCAGCTTAGACTACATGAGTTCAAGTCATGGTGGGCTTTTTAAGCAGTGGGGTGGTGATAGCAGTTTTCGAGGAGAGAAGGCAGGGAAAGGTAAGACCATTTTGTCCTATAATTTCAATTCTGACCATCAGTCTTGATTTGGAAACTGATTTAACATCTGCCGAAAAACAACTTGCCTGAGGTCCTCTTCGCTTGCGAGGCGAGGGTGCTATCCACTATGCTACCCAGTGTCCGAGTAACCGCTAATTACTCAGTAGTACAAGGGGAACTCTGAGAATTACAAGGGAAAAGAGTACAGAGGCTTCACTGACAGCGAAATTCAAAAAGCTTATGGTGAGCTTGAAGCAGTCTTTACAGAACAAGTCCAGACTAGTTCTACTCAGGCCCCCAGTGTACTTGCTGTAAACACGAGAAAAAAAAGTACCAACCGCAGCTCAGGATGTCTCCTCTATGTTATAGACAACCTCAACAATGAATACAAACAATAGTTTTTGATGGTTCTGAATCCCAGTCCGTAGGCAGAGGGAACAATTGCCAGGGTTTTGAATATCCAGTGAACCGTGGCGGAATGAATGCTTGTGTGGGTGTGAGCGAGGATAGCATTAGGCATTTTTAGCAATCAGCTTATGACAGACCCCACTGAGGGTTGTCTAGAGCAAACCTTTCTTTCATTCTAATGCTCAGGGCCTTTATAAAGTAAAAAAAAAATCACCGATTGCTCAATTAGCAGTTAGGATACAGTGAAAACCATTAACTCACACATCACCCCTTATTATTATTATTTTATTATTATTCATTCGACGACTTCGGTCCAAGCGATTGAGCTTCGAGGGAATTTAGCACGGCCTGGGAATAAGTTACATGCATTATTTTTTCAGTAATGTGCGAGTTGGTGTTGGTAAGGCTGGCTTTACCGGTTCTGATTGGTTTTGTCGGAGGACCTTACACGATGAGCAAAATATCAAGGTAGGGGTGGAAAAATGGGTGTAACTGGCACATCTGAAGAACTTGCATTTCACATCGCAGAGCTGAAAGGTGTGTCGCGGCAATCTGATACTCACCCGATGGGCGTAATTAAAGCAGACCCGCCAGCAACAACAATTGTTTAAAATCGAGCTCACCAACATATCTTTTACGCTCTAACATACCCCCCTTTCGCCGCGAAGATTAGTGCGCGTGTTTTTTTTCCACTCAACCACGAAAGCGAAATTCACAACATAAACATATCCCCCCAAAAAATCCAACCGCCTCCGATGTGGCCACAGAAAAAAAAAACCCACCTTCAATCAAAGAGACCAGAGCCTTGGAGAAGGATGCGTCCGTGTTTTGCGGCAGTTTTCGTCAACCGTTACCGTCACCGGAATTCTCCCTAATGGTGGCAGACTCGTATAAGCTACCGACCCAACATTGCCGCAGCAAGAGAACATTCCTTGAGAAACGGGGGTTCGGACGGACGTGGGCAAAGGCACTCACTTGGCCCTCTTGTACGTTGTATGTTCTGGCACGACCGGAGCAGAGGCTGTGGGCACGACTTTGCAGAGGCCGCTGTCGAATCGAACTGTGCTGCAGACACAAAAGCCTCAGTTTTTTTTGTAGGATTTGAAAGCGAACGCACTACCGTGGGGAACAAAAATCGCAAGCCAAGCCAACAAATATAATGAAATGCTTTAACACTGCGTGACTCACTTCCATATGGAGCACAACTGTGTTAAGTATTAACACCATTAAATGCAAACCTCGATTATCCTGGGTCCACTTTCCACCCCTCCCCGTCTCTTTTTATTAAGCTGATTTAAAATGTTTGAAGCAACCGCTCGTATCATCAACTCAATTTATTCACCTTTTAAAATGCTCAGTACATTCGGGGATGAAGAATATGATATTCAATGTTTCGCCCACAAATACACAGTCAATTCACTTTACACTATATTCGGTGACGCACTTTGAGACGTGAAAAGCGCTGTATCAAATGCAAGGATTATTATTAATATATATTATTGTATTATTCTTATAATTGTCACATCTAATGAAGCGTTGGTAACTTCTTTGTTAGCGAGGCGGTTAACCTGCTTTTGCAAATTGTTTTCTGTTTGAAATTTGGAATTGGCATCGGTAGAAACGATTGGATTTAAGTATATTTAGCGGCGTGCTCTTACTCATCAGCGCAATAGTGCGTGGCCGGGAGAGTGGGAAAGTGCTGCATTGTCAGAGGTGCCATCGATCGGAATAGGCCTTACAATCAGGTCCCGTCCGCCTTGGCCAAGTGGCTGCTAAAGATCCAATGCCGCTGCAGTATTTGCCAAGAGAAGCGAATTTCATCTGGTGTCGTGGCCAGTAATACCCCAGATACAATCGGTCATTCGACAGGGGCCTTCGGGATATGATCTTACATCGTTTAATACAAAAAGATGCTTTGTTGGTTCCTTTTGCCGTCTTTCATTAAAGTTCCTCTGGTTCCCCGCTGGCTGTCTGTTGCACAGTGCTTAACCTCGGAAAACCTTGTACTCGTCTGCACCTCATTTACTTTCTTTTAATAATAATAATAATAATAATCCTTGCATTTGATATAGCGCTTTTCACGTCGGGAGGACGTCCCAAAGCGCTTCACAGAACACACTGTAAAGTGAATTGACTGTATATTTGTGGGCGAACGCGGCAGCCAATTGCGCACAGCAATGTCCCACAAACAGTCGTAGATTGAAAATGACCAATTTATTATTGTTTTTTGGTTTTGGAGGGATTATTATTAGGCTCTGTGTGGAGTAAGGAAACTTGCCCAAGGTTTCGCCCTGACCTGCCGGGCTTTTCTAAATGAATCCCAAAGAAGTGAGGCGCGTGGTGCTCACAGAATAAATCATTCCATCTCCCGCGAAGCGTGAGAAGCCGAGGGGAAAATGCGTAAGCAATAAACGTGGATAGAAGCAAACAACACGTTTCCAACATTGCAGTTATCATCGCAGATAAAAACAGAACCGCAAGGGCAGACTGCAGCATGCCCGGCCGCTATTATCACAAGCCGGTGTTTAAATGTTTACAGGTTCCTATCGGTTTTGCTCGCTGGATATTCCGTTGTAACTTAAAGCTAACAGCCTATAAAGTGTCCTCTGGCTTCCTTGCACCTTCTCAGCTCTCTCTTCCTCGCGAGAGAGCGCCAAAGAGCGAGGCGAGGCCTGATCTGCTCAAAGTGACCCGCGTTCATGACTGATTTCCTGCGTTGACTAACCTTGCTTCTCGCTGGCTGATTGATTTGAAACCTCGCTTTGCTTTGCTGACCTTGTGCTCAGACAGTGGGTCAGAATGTGTGGATTTCCACTACAGCTGTTCATCCGAGTGAATTTAATCAAGCGAGGCAGCTACTGTTAAATTACAGATAGTGCTCCCTGTGATTAATATGTGATGATGATTGGCAGCATTGTTCCTCCTCCCTTGCACTGTAACAGGAACCGCTTTGAAATATTGATTTGCAAATAGCTTCGGTTCAGTCCTGGTTCAAACGATGTTTTTTTTTTATTTCCCTCTGGCTTTTTTTTTAATTAAACGCGCCTGGTTCTTTTTTTAAACTAAAATTAGTTCAACACCAAGAGCGATAGAAGCAAAGAGGCGGACTGAGTACAGGGACTAAATGATAATCCGAAATAGACTGCGTCGCTAGGCTTTTATGTAAGAGCATTGAGTGCAGGCGAGTCGGTAAATACAGATCATCAGTTTAAGATAGTGAACAAGCGGATGAAAGGTTAGGAGAAATTTTCTCTCAAGTCCGGGGTGGTTTGGATGTGGAATGCCCTGCCAGGGAGCAGTGGTTTAGGCAGAATCCATGTGGATTCAGATTCCAAATTGGATCTTACAAGAGGGAACCAGAAATGACCTTAAAAAAAAAGGATCAGCTCCAGGGGTTTGAGGAAAAGGCAGGTAGATGTGACTGGAAGGATTGCTCTTCAGGGAGCCAGCACCGACACGATGGGCTGAATAGCTCGACTTCTTTGCTTATTATTATTATCATTATTTACTATTATTATATCACCGGCTTTGACCTGATTTTTAAAAAAAAAAAAATTGGCTCTTAGCCGGTGATGTAAACGTGACTGGGCTGTGAAATTACTATTAAAGGGGTCTTCAGGTGGCATTAATGAAGCGTCCACATAGTTGTTTTGCTCACTTCTTTGGAAGTGCCTGGGGGAGGTAAGTAGAGAATCCTCGGAGCTGAATTGTCTCCAAAGCGACACGTTTGGAAATGGAGCGTCAGATAGTGCTTATAATAGCAAACTCTGCAGGTGGAGGTGGGAAATTCCAGCAGTACCCCAACGCACACTCTGGGGGTTCCCAAGCTTCGCCCCATTGCCAACCTGCGCCTCACACGTAATTAGGTCTTCTGGGTAAAGACAGGAAATCGCAACAGGATATTTTCAATGCTGTAATAATAATAATAATGATAATGATAATGATAATCCTTGCATTTGATGTAGCGCCTGATCACGTCTTCGAGACGCCTCAAAGCGCTTGACGGAATATACTGTAAAGTGAATTGGCTGTGTATTCTGTGGGCGAAACGTTCTGCAAGAGGGAGATACTGCAATATCTCCGTCTCGCAGATGCAACAACAACAAATTTACAGTTATATAGCTCCTTTCACTTCGAGAAGACGTCCCAAGGCACTTGACAGTCCTGACTTGGCAGCCGAGGAGGTGATGGGAGCTGCGGGGGATGTCATCCTGATATGAAAGGCGCTATATAAGTATGAATATAAATATAATTTGTTGGTGGTGGTGGTGTCTGATTTTGCCCTTGTTTACTGTCAGCCCTGACAATCTGGTCACAGTCGAGATCTATTTTACTGTCACATGTAACAAACGTAAATGCTCTGCAGATGGTAACATGTGAAAGTAATTACACTGGTGACATGGGTAATGGTTAGGTGTTTACTGGGGCACTACCGCTTTCATACAGCACTCAAACCAGAAAGTACTTCCACAAACGCCAATCATACTCCCGGGAAGTAAGTACCGGATAAAGCATCTGAATACCAGTTACAGTGTTTATCTGACTTGGTTAACATTTCCGTCCAAGCGCTATTACAGGTTTTATGCTGCCCAGATGTTGAGAAATGGGAGATCAATTTTCCTGTCACATATAACAAACTCAAATGCTTTGCAAATGGTAACTTTGACTTGCCATGGAGGCCGCTGCCAAAATCCTACCAGGCTCCAAATTATATCCAAAGAGCAACAACTATGAGTCGCTTGGCAGATCACTTTTCCGGGGTAATAATCCCTTCAAAAAAATAATAATAATTTGGTCACTCCATCCACGGCTGTTTGTGGGGACGCTGCTGTGCGCTGTTGGCTGCCGCATTTCGGCCACAAAATGTACAGTCAATTTACTTTACTTTAGTTTATTCTGTGAAGCGCTTGGAGACGTCTTGAATACATGATCAGGCGCTATGTCAAATGCAAGGATTATTATTAGGATTATTACTATTATTAAATTCCAGCCATCCTCATAAGTGTCAATTACGAGAGAATTTGGACGGACAGACATTGGCACTGAGATGGTTTGACTATTATTTTGGTATGGAAATCTCCTTCGATTGTGTGCACACCAAGAGCAATTTGGATTTGGTAATTATTGGAAGATTTGGAACAGCAGCCACGCACTTGTCAAGTAAGGGCTTTCACGGTAGGACTGGAATAACACACACACTGACCGCTCAGATTCCAACACCTCTGATTTCAAGGTGTGAGCGGAAAGCTGAGAAATTCATTGTTGTCCGACGCTACTATTTTTGTTGGTTCGTCTCTGAGAGAACATAACGTGAGGTAGAGACGAGCGGACGTGTAGAGTGATAGCTCCATTTGCTCTCTTTATATACAAGAAAATTCACAAAGAGTGCATCTGGTATCGAGATGATTACACAAGCCGAGGGTGCAAATGGGAATAGCACCTGTCAGGAGATTCATTGTCACCTGCTTCGGCTTCTTATACACACGGGGGAACGAACTGAGGCATTAAAAGCAAACAACAAACTATTAAACAATTTATTCAGCACTGCATGTTGAATCAATCAGACCATTGAGCACAATTCAAAGGGTCGTGTATTATAACATTAATTTGCAGCTACGAAACTGGACATGAGCCATGAGAGATTAAGGGCTGAGTTTTTCAGTGTTACCTTGTTTATGATGGGGGTAAACCAGCAGGTGTTGAAGCCACACTGCTCCAGGTAAACGGTTTGTTCTTTAGACGTTCCTAGCGCTGACAACCTGGGACAAAGATTTTTTGTTTCGTAAACTTTTAGGCCTTTACGTTGACTCCAAGTTCTTATTTTTGTTAAGTATTTGTTTGTGAGCATTGATCTGCTGAGCAGGGCAGGAAGTCTGCACGCTCTTTAGCCGAAGATATTAACTTTAAGTAATCAATCCAGAGAGGGCTTTGGGCCAAGCTCCTCCGATCCCTTGAAGCTAAATAAAGAAGGATCTGGCA
Organism: Callorhinchus milii; assembly: GCF_018977255.1. NCBI lineage: Eukaryota > Metazoa > Chordata > Chondrichthyes > Chimaeriformes > Callorhinchidae > Callorhinchus > Callorhinchus milii. The sequence continues at coordinate 97,876,283 of NW_024704744.1, read as the reverse complement.
TTGTCTCGACAGAGGTTTAAACCACTACAAGAAGCAACTCAGATTCACCATTTTGCATCAAATGTAAAAGTCACGGCACGAAGGCATTCGTAGTAAGATGTACTGACAGCATAATTCATCGAGGACAGTGATACGTGGAGGAAAGGCAAAGGAAGGAATCTAAAGGGAAAACACACAGAAAGCACGATTGGGTACGACATAAAGAAGTAAAGGCGAGAACCGAAATGGAAAACAATAAAGGAAAAGATAATAATATATTATTATTCTATATCATTGAAATGTTTCAAAGTGCCTCACAAGATTTATTGCAAAGTAGAGTGACTGCATATTGCGTAGTCAAAGGCAGTCAGCAATTTGCGCACAGCACAGTCCCACAAGCAGCCATGAAGTGAATGCCTTTTTTTTTGTTCACCGGGACAAGGGAACTTAGGGGGAGATATTTAAGTCATCTCGTTTTCTTAACAACACCGATTAAATAATCAAAGCGAAGGTGGAGATACCAGAAAAAGAAAAAGGGAAGTACGAAAGGAACGGAATCGCCTGCAGCTGCGAGAAAAGTAAAAGGTGAAATATTAGAGCTAACAGGAGAGAGAGAGAGAGAGAGGGCAGTGTAGTCCAAGTCAAGTCTCTGGGTGTTTATTGTACCCCTTTCTCCTCACTCGGGTCATCAGTTTGCCATTTTTTGATGGGTTGCGCAATTACGTTCGAAAATAATATAATAATAATAATCCTTGCCTTTGACCCTGCGCCCCTTCGCGTCTTCGAGACGTCTCAAAGCGCTTCACGGGATACGCTGTAAAGTGCAGCGACTGTGTATTTCGTGGGCGAAACGCGGCAGCCAATTGCGCCCGGCAGCGCGCGTCCCCGCAAACAGCCGTGGATTGAGGCGACCGATTTATTATTGTTTCTCCTCCTCTCTCTCTCTCGAGGGACTCCTATCAGAATGAAAATGAGAAGCCAATCAAAAGGGAAACCTGCCGCACCTTCGATCCTGTAGGAGAGAAACACGAGCGCAGAGGGAAAGTGTCGGCGGAGGGGTTTAAGCGGTTTGTTCGCGCTGGTCCAACTCTGGAGGTCATCAATTGACTGACTGGGTGGGAGCGTGTGGGATTGCTCTAAACTCTATGCACCGCCATACCTGGGCTACACTGACCAGGGCTCTGTCTCTGTAGAGGCTGCGCTCTCTCTCTCTCTCTCTCTCTGTTCACAGGCTGTGCTCAAACCTGTCTGGCTTTGGACGCAGCCTCTTTATTGTCTAAAGAGCTTTTAAGACAGTCTCTATGGCAACTGCTAATCGTAATCGGGAAGAGCCAGGGCTTCCTCAGTGAATCCTCCTCCCTGATTATAAAACTGAGGCAACAGGTCGAGAGTAAGAGCCTTCTCTCTCCCTGTGTGTGTCTCCGTCTCTCCTCTCTCTCTCTCTCTCTCTCGCTCCCTTTCTGTGTGTCTCCCTCTCTCTGTGTGTGTCTCTCTGACCCCCTCTCCCTCTGTATGTGTGTGTCTCCCTCTCTGTGTCTCTCCCCCTCTGTGTGTGTGTGTGTGTGTCTCTCTCTATCCCACCCCTTCCCTGTGAGTTCAACACCCACCAACCATTTCCAGTTTCACCCCAATCTGGAACACGAAGGCGCTGTTCACCCAAAGGAAGCGCTGCCCTAAACCGAAGCTATTTCATTTCTAACCCGCGGAGAGCCCAATGCTTCGGCGTTTGTTTCAAGCGGGTGAGGAGGTCCGTTTGCACTAGGAAATCAGCCGGGAGGGAGCGAGAGAAAGAAAGGAAGAAAGTAAGAAAAAGAGGGGTTCGTGTCGGCGACAGTAAGTAAGACACTTTGTTGTTTGTAACGCTCGCTTGTATTCTCGGGGTCTGTGCCCTGAAGGTCGGAGAACACGGGCACTTTGCCTGTCTTGTACTGATAATTTGATGCAGGGCATTGTATTTTTTTTCCCCCACCGACTGAATTTTTTAATCACATCCATCATCACCAAAAAAAAGGTTCAGACAGTGATCTCAATGGCGAGCTATATGTTGTTTTTTTAGCTGGTTAGACTCCAGGGGTTATTATTCCCCCCTACCCCCACCCCCAACGCACACTAAAGCCTTGGCTCTTGCCAACCTGCGCCTAATACTCTCCGGAATTAGGTAAGCGGGCTTGCGTCCCTCCGGGGAGAGAGTGAGCATTCCGCTCCGACCGTCTATCTCTGGGATTTTCTCGTGGAGGTGGGATGCATGGAAATCTCCGCTCGGTTCGGATATTCTTACTCTTACGGCGACGGGTTTCCGCAGTTGTCAGACTCCCGGCTGACCCCAAGACACGAGGTACGGAGTCAAAGGAATTCACCGTGCAACCCACCTCCGCCTGAGGGTGTCGAGAGTGTTCAGGAATGAGTGTAACATTTATGATTTTATCCAACAGGTTTGAAATACGCAGAGTAGTAGATTATCCCTGTTGCTGCGCCTCTTCATTGCCTGGTGGAAGAAGTTTGAAATAAGGTATGAAGAAACGAGAGAGAGAGAGAGAGAAAGAGAGACAGAGAGAGAGAGAGATGATTTATTTGGTTGTTTTTGTTCAGGTTTGTCATGTCGGAGCGAATTGTCTCTCCATCAGGGGTTGCACTGTGAAAGTTGTTTTAACCTTGTTAGGACAGCAACAGTCTTGTAAGATGAGAAACCCCCTCCTCCCCCCCACCAAAAAAAAACAGCGAGCCAAGATATATAAGAAGAAAGGATTCTCGCCGGTGTTAGAGGAAAAATCACACTGTTTTCATTCCGATATTAAGGGCATGAAGCAATTTTAGAAACAGCCCCATAATATTTCCTGTAACTCAGTGTCAAAGCGAACCCGGCACATCCTCCATGACGCGTGCGATCGTACTTGGCGTTTCGTGTCCCAATTCTCGCACTTCCTAAGCGGTTATGCAACGTGCAATCCCATGTCTTTTCGGATCGCGTGTCAGGCGGGGTCTCGAAAAGAAAAGGTGAGCAACGTTTAGAAAAAAACAATCCCTGAAGCTTATTGATGGCTTTGCGCGTAGCATAAGCGACAACAGATACGTGGTCAGTTAGTTTAATAATGATTACAACAGTAGCATTTGCATTTGATGCAGCGTTTTAACACATCGTTTAGATGTCTCACAGTGCTTCATAGGATATACCCTAAAGTGGATTGGACTGTGTATTTTGTGGACGAAATGCAGCAGCCAATTCCACACAGCAATGTTCCACAATCTGACCGTATCCACCAACTTACTTTTATCAATTCATTTTTATTTAATAAAATAACGATAACAAATAAAAAGGTAAGTAGTAAACCAGCTTTATGCCACTGCTTTTCTCTTCTTGGACGCACGCCTTTGAAGTACAATTAATCTCCAAGCAGATTTCTATTCACAGAATTTAAATGTTTGGAAATTAATGAAAACTTGAAAGCGTAAGCTGATTTCACCGAAATCAAAGAGAACGGAGAGTGGATTTATCATATCCAGAAAATAACAGACGTAATATAGAAGAAGCATTTTTTTCCAATGGTATAATTTGTTTTGGTGTTATGATACCCGAATTTATTCAGCAAACCAGATTTACACTTCAAAAGTAAGATTTTCTCATATAAACGATGGTGGATCACTTTACACTCGTACCCTGACGGCCAGAACTAGGTGTGCCTTGATTATGAGGTAGAACGTATTCAAGTAACAAATAATAAATAATAAAATAGGCCAAGGGAAGGTCTCAGAGGGCTGGCACCGGCTTCCAAATTAAGGGCTGAATTTAAAACTTTCCACAATTTTGGACTATTTTAATTTTAGTTTTAGACAGAATGATCTTCAGGCCTTTAGGTGAAAATTTCCGGCCTTTAATAAAAGCCTCTACGTTTTTTGAGATTATTTTGCCTGTTGGCATTCCTGGCCTGCCTTTACTTTCTTCATATTATTCACGCCCTCATCCCCTTCGAGCATTTTTCAAGCTCATTTTACTGATATTCACAATCTTAGCCCTCTCTTACTTCATATGGCATCACAGACAGGTGGAACATAAACACAAAGGTGCTACAGTTGATCTAATTCTTTGACATATATATTTTTTTACAGTGGTGAAATTCCTGCGTTAAAGAATCGTTCTTCAATCCTCTTTCTGTGCGCTTTCGGATTCAAAGGCCATCAGAGTGAACAAAGTCAATGGCCTCCTGGTTTAAGTGGAGTGAACCTTACCACAGGTGCTCTGAAAGAAATCCAGCGGACATGGTAGTGGACACCCTCATGATGGAGCTCAGCTGGCAGATAAAACAAGCTGAGAAGATGCAGAGGGAGCGAGAGAATGAATACAGGAGGATAAGAACAGGCGTGGACTACAGCTGGCTGGTCAGTTACCCCAAACACAGCTATGATATCTCCCCAGTGGAGAGGCTAGAACTTGAGTCAGCTTGTGCCAAAATCCACCCTTCGTATTGTGGACCAGTGATACTTAGGTAATGTCTTCTGCAATATGATTATTGATTTGTACAAGCCTTTGTGTGGAAAAAGTGTTTGCTAGTTTCACTCCTGAATGGCCTACTTCTAATTTTAAGATTATAATAATAATAATAATAATAATAATAATCCTTGCATTTGATATAGCGCTTTTCACGTCGGGAGGACGTCCCAAAGCGCTTCACAGAACACACTGTAAAGTGAATTGATTGTATATTTGTGGGCGAACGCGGCAGCCAATTGCGCACAGCAATGTCCCACAAACAGTCGTAGATTGAAAATGACCAATTTTATTATTGTTTATTTTTTGGGGGGGGGATTATTATTAGGCTCTGTGTGGAGTAAGGAAACTTGCCCAAGGTTTCGCCCTCTGCCTGGAATTGAACTCAGGTCTCTCGCTTGTAAAGTGAGTGCTCTAACCACTGAGCTACAGGACTCCACATTATGCCCCCTTGCTCTGGGTTCCCTCACCAGAGGGTGTTGTTGTTTCTTGGTATCGGCCCTATCAAGTCACCTTTATCATTTAAACACCTCAATCAAATCACCCATCAACCTTCTGAACTCCAGGAAATACAAGCCAAGCTTGTGCCGCGTGTCCTCCTAATTTAACCCCATTCACCCCCCCAGTATAATAATATAATATAATAATAATAATAATCCTTGCATTTGATATAGCGCTTCTCACGTCGGGAGGACGTCCCAAAGCGCTTCACAGAACACACTGTAAAGTGAATTGACTGTATATTTGTGGGCGAACGCGGCAGCCAATTGCGCACAGCAATGTCCCACAAACAGTCGTAGATTGAAAATGACCAATTTATTATTGTTTTTGGTTTTGGAGGGAATATTATTAGGCTCTGTGTGGAGTAAGGAAACTTGCCCAAGGTTTCGCCCTCTGCCTGGAATTGAACTCAGGTCTCTCACTTGCAAAGCGAGTGCTCTAACCACTGAGCTACAGGACTCCACTAATGTATAATTGACGTTGTTAACGCTGTGACTATTTGTGGTGTCAGAAATTGCTTGCCCTCTATTCCTTCACGGATCAGTGGAATAATTATACAGTATATTATATGTGGTTTGGGATATCAGCTGCATTATAAAATAGCACGTTTTATATAATCTCCTGGCCCAGAGTGCGACAGGATCACACAACCAAGAATTCACACTTATTGTTTTCCAGAGAGCTTCAGAGAGACTAATGTTCCTATCCAGAATTTCTAAAAGAACAACGATAATAAGACATCTCTTTCGATGTTAGGATTCCAGAATGGGAGTTCTAAAATCTTTTGTTGCTCCTCAATACAAATAGACAAAAATCTGGAAGATTGATACTGAGAGACAGCTCTGTGTGGTACAAATCAACTAAACCACCTTCCCACATTGCTACCAAATTATCTTCTTTTATCTCAGCGATCAAACTTACTTTATCGAACAACAGAACTTAAATGACTTCTTTACAAATGTAACAAAGGGAAGAGCTTTTACTATGCGGTTGGAGAGATTTTACCCGAGAACTGTCGGTCTGAACTATTCAATTTCACTGTCAACAATGATTCTATTCCCATCTTATTATCCAAAATGTCAGTCTGATTTGTCAGTGCCACCGACTTAACAATTGTTGCTTTGTGCATATGTCTGGTTTGAAGGGAACGCTGTTCCGGTGTCAGAGTGCAGTAGAAGCAGATAAATGCTTCCAGCTATTTTAAAATTACAGCAACGCCTCTCTTCAGCAATAGAGTGAGAAGCGAATGCCTTTACCCTTTGTCCACGATTATGTATATCGGTTCAGCAAGTGGTTATATATTGGTAATTCCTTGTTTAATGTGTTTGATAAAATCAACAGTCTTTATAATCCACAAGTTTAACCACCTTATTACTCTCCTGAAAAGTTTGTAAAGCTGCAATGGAAAATGCAGTTGTTCTGTGTCAGTCTTCATTTTCTAAGAATAAAATGAGGTAAGACATCTTATTTAACAAATGATTTGCCATTGGCTTTTCCCAATTGATTTAATCTGAGAGCAGTGAATAACAAAAAAAATTCTCCCTCGAAGATTAATCTGTTAAAGTTCCCCGATTCCCAAAGTTATTGGAAGTTATACATCTAACATGACATCCCGGCAGGATTGGAGTCGTAGTTTCACACAGAGTTTTTGATCATATATTTCTATAATTACTTTCATTTCAGCTCTTTTTCAAATAAACGAATTGACGTAGCATTGATTAATATTGGAACTCCATTTCTAAATCTGTTCTTCCAGTCTTGAGGTTTGTCCTCCAATCATTGAGGTCTATCGCCTTCTTGGATTTACAATCACTTTATGCCCTTTATTTCTCTCCAATTCCGATGTCGGATGCTATGAGTCTTTTGACACAGCAGAGATTTAAGCCTCAGGATCATCCTGTTCATTCTTCTATAAACTCTCTCCATTGTTTTGATGTCCTTCGGAAGTTGCCAAAGGCCAATATTCTAAATAAAGCAATTCCATGAGCAAAAATGATAATATTAATCCTTGCATTTGATATAGCGCCTGATCACGTCTTTGAGACGTCTCAAAGCGCTTCACAGAATAAACTGTAAAGTGAATTGACTGTATATTTTGTGGGCGAAATGAAGGGTTTAGAATAAGTTATGGTAGTTGCAACCAGATGTTGTTACAATGCATCGATGGCAAGTTTTTTTTCATTAATTAACCTCACATTCAATGGATGATTTTAGTGAACGCTGCATGATGTGGGAGTAAATTCCTCCAGCGTCTAGATTTATTCTATTTTCTTAGCATTTCAGAGCGGTGCAGAATTTGGCAATTTGTTGAATTTCAGTCTTACCATTGAAGTCAGTTTCCTGTAGCTCTTAGAACTTAACAAAAAAAGGCTTCATAACTAAGATTGCCAGACCAGTATTCCGATTGACTGTATTGAAGAATTTGCCAAATTGCAGACAGGAACAACTTGCATCTATACAGTGCCCTTCGTGTAGGATAGTGTCTCGGAGCGCTGTACAATGGTGGGGTTGGACAACCCGGCAAGGGAGAAAGGGGAGGGAGAGGTGACCGAAAGGTGCAACCGAAGAGATCGGTCTTAGATGCTCTGAAATACTGAGAAAATAAAGTAACTCTAGACCCAGGTGAGGTTTCTCTCCCATAGATTCTAAATATACCACAGGCTGACTCACTGCAGCCATCCTTTTTCACTAGAGATCTAATTGTTCCATTAGGGAACGTTCATGTTGATGAGCAGCTCCAGCAAAGCCCAGTGTTACACAACTAAATAATACCGAATGTTCTGTCTCCTCCTCAAATGTCATCTACTTATGTGCTTGGCTTTGTTGAAGTGATGGTTTCGTTTCGATTCACTGCGTTCGCTTTTGAGGGCCGTGGATTTAAGGCCAAGCAAGGCACCTAACGTAGGCCACACCAAGGCAGACAAAAAGATGAATTCAGAACTGGTGGTTTCGGTGATGCTCAACGTGTGTGTTTCTTTTAAAAAAAAATCTTGTGATCCGTCACACCGTCGGGGTTGGGAACTTTATAGGCTGCATATTTGCGGGAAGAAGAGACTGAGAGAGGTAAAAGGTTCCGAAATTTCGAGGTTCATTTGAAAAGAAATAGGCTGGCAATGAATCTTAATTTCAGCACAGCGGAGGAAGGAGTGCTTGGAGCTGTGACCTGTTCGGAGCACGGTAGGTACCAATGTTAGAGAAGAGGATGATAAAGACGAGCTCGAAATGGAGGGAGAGGTTTGGAGGTCAGGCCTGACAAAACACGAAGAACAAAACACAGCCCGTGACAGCAGTGACTGAGATGATGCAGTAATAGGGATAAACAAGTGGAGAAGCTGCCTGAGCAAAGGAGTAGCTGTCTGGGTGCGTTGGCCCCGGCCTCAATCAGCCGACGTCACATCAATTGGCTGAAGCAAATTAGAAATAATAGTCTTATTTCTTAAGACTCGTCTCAAGTCTTTTGCTATTTTAGAATTCGGATTAATTCTCCAAATACGGAGCGATGGCTCCCAAGTAGAGACGGAGAGCGCAGGCTATGCTTTTGGGGTTACAAAGCACGACAGTTACTTATGCTGCATGTTACAAACACTGTAGTTCGATAGCAGAAGTCACTTTAATCCAGTTTGTTTTATTGATATACAGGTTTCGACAGAAGGTCGTCGAGTATGAGCCTGAGGTGAAGGAAGTATCCCAGTTATTTCAGTCTGTTCTACAGGAGACGATGGAAAGGATGAAAGACGAGGAGGAGGCGAAGAAGTTGACCAGGCAGTGGACCAAGAAACGGACAACCAGTCTGTCCACGTTTAAATCTCGAGTGAGGATTTTTCCCTTTAGTAGTAATATCAAGACAGTATCGGAGGACGTGGAGCAATGCAATGTGCCAGCCCGACGGCTATGGAGTTTACCGGATTTCAGGAACACCAAAAATTGCTGATGGATCAGGACCTTTTTGTGACTTTCCTGTAGAAATTATTTCATGTGGAATTGTAGTGGAATTATTCATTGTTCAATTTTAAATTGATCTTTAATTGGACGAACCTTGGAAGTGTGACTGTAGTGAGTGTGCGTAGACCTGCAGAACAGGCGCCTTTAAAAACATTTGCACTTGTGATCTCAAAGACAATTGTGGAATTAGGATTCATAGAATAATATAGCATTGGTGTATCGGGGGCCGCCTGTGGAGAAGAGTGAAAGGTTTATAAGCACCTCAGTAACTTATAAGATAAATATAAGACATAAATAAAAAAGGCTCTGCTACAATTATTAAAGTGATGTATAGTTTATTACATAAATATCCTTTCAAAGTTGTTCTGATTTAAGCCATTAAATGATAAGCATTTAGCAATCAACATAGCCAGCAGCTGTAAGTAGGGGATACAGAAGAAAGCTAATTAACTCTTCACTTCGCATGAATCCACTTGAACTTTATTTTATGGAAGTCAAGCAAAACGGACCAAAGCACCTAAGGAGAGAATGGGAGGGGAGGAAATTGGAGAATGCCCCCACCCTATCCCTACTTGTTTCACTCTCATAATTGTTGCATCAACTGGTAAGAGAGCGGTCTTCTTCTGAAAGTTTGTACCACTGCATCTGCTGTCACAATGAACGCAGTCCTTGTTTTGTTGAAAAAATTATAGTGCGTTTCCACAGGGAATTAAAAGCCACCGAGGAATTGATGTTACCCAGAATGGAGTGCAAAAACAGGAAGGAATTCTGCGGTAATATTACAAACCAATATTATTCGTAACCCACCCAGCATTTCAAGGAATAACAAATCTTACTCTGTCAAGCGCTTTGAGACATCGCAACGACGTGATACGGCGATGTAAGATTATTATTATGATTATAATGTCTTTATGACCATTTGTGTGCAATGTGTACAGTTGCCATGTTGACAATAAGCTTGTAACATTTGAAGGGTCTTTATTTTTCTGGCTTTCCTGATTGAGCAGAGATGATGCTGCTAAATGTAATGGTTAGAGTGAGGATATTCTGCACGAAGTGGAAGCTGTACATATTTCAGAATTCTGAGCAGAAGATTGAATTTGTGAATAAACTAATGAAATTTACTTTCGTATCCTCCCCGTGACCAAGGATTATGTTGACGAGTTATCAATCCAGTTGAAGTTATCAATCTCAATTCCATCTGGCCACTGCGGTCACGGTCGACTCAAAACAAAAGTGCTGCCGACATTAAGCAGAAAAGTAAATGGAACAAATCTGATCAGCGTATCTGACGATCCTGATTTGTTGATGAGCTGAGCGAAAACCGGATCAAGTGTGTTTGCTTGGCTCCAATCGGTAACGTTCTTAGCTCTGAATCAGGTTGGGAGTTCAAGACTCTGGTTGGGACTTTGATTGAATTCCAAGTCTGGGCTGACTCTCCGAAACAGTGCTGGGGGTTACACCGCATTGCTAGAGGTGCCATCCTTTTGGATGAGGTATAAAACCAAGGGACATTGCTGTGTGCAAATTGGCTGTTGTGTTCACCTACCAATACACACTCTACAGCATACCTTGGTGAAGGTTTTGAGATGCGTTACCATATGCCATTGTTATTTATCTTAACTGAAGCTTTGATTCTGACGGTCGTGGATGAAGCTACGGTTCCTGGGATTGTTGAATGCAGTACAATGAAAGTAGTAGAAGCAGCAAGTTAATTGATCCCAGTCTAACGTAGGGTCTTCCTTTAAGAAACACTGTTTGAAAGGAGGGGGGTTGGGTGTGTGTGGGGGGGGGGATAGGTTAAGGATCTTAGATTAGATTAAATACAGTAAAATAATCTCAATTCAGTTCTCAAAGGTGCAGGAGACAGTAAGAGCCCTTCAGCTATGGCTGTTGCCTTCAGGTTCAGCGGCACTTTCACTGTGTACTGCTGTTGGGAGATGCTCAAGGCTCCAAGATCATCATCACCAGTTCGACGTGGCTTTGGCTAAGCCATCAGCAGCAAAGACATATCGTGAACGGGTATTTTAAATACCACCTGGATGAATAGGGAATGTGTTTGGAGCGAGCAGTTTTCTGAATTTTAGTCCTTGAATTAGTAGCGGATTCTGACAGCTTCTGGGGGAAAAAAAAGGTAGAACGAACCATTTCAAAGCAGGATTATGGTGAGGATACATACATTAAGAAGCTAGAGGTTTCAAGCAAGATCTTGTAGATATCTTTAGCATTAAGTTACGTTAAGGTACATTAAATTGATCTCTCATACACGATCTTCCATGTTTTGTTAAAAGCGAGTGAAACTTCTCTCATTCCTACTTCAGGACACAATATCCAAAGAGTCACAACCCATATAGTCACTAGTTGGGCTCTCGTTAAAACTGCTGCTTCAACTTTTACCTTTCTTTTTCAAATACAGATTCTTTCACGTATAACTAGAATGTTGCAGGTCTCCTCCATAAGAACATAATGTTATTTCCTAAAAGAAAACTATCCAATCTGTGTTTGAAAGAATCAGCTTCCTAAAGAATCCTTCGTATCCGACATTATTTTTAAGATAGTTTTATTGCCTTTCCGCGTTTACTTACACAGCCGGGGATATCGTGCCGAAACCCCTCGAATTTTACGCCCACTTTGATTGTCAAGTCAGAAAGGTTTGATCTTTGATCTTTAAATCCAGTGATGTACGTTTATAGAAATCACGCTTCTCGAAATGATGCAATATCTATCTACATCTCGATTTCCTGCTTTTTTTATTAATCAAGATCGATGCAACTCAAATTTTTCCGAGCAGTTTGGAATGTGAGCATCGCCTGTGCAGAACAAAAAAAAAAAAAATCCTTATCAAAATATCTGTCCAAAACGAGCAGGCAACTTTCCGCAGTCATTACGTGAAGAGCTTTCCTTCCCAAAGAAGTCCTTTGATAAAAGCAGTCAGGATACATTATAAACGGTGTCTCAAGTCCCCTTCCTGTTACAGGAGTTATACATTTCTCAAACAATCCAGATGGTCACAACGTCAGAGCTCAACAGCAAAGCAGACAATAACACAACCTTCCTCGGTGTCCACAGCAGAAACGTCCACCTGATCTGGATTTGTGAGGTTTTTCCCTGAGTTTTTCCAATTGAAGACACGGACAGGTCTTCAGTGGCAAAAGTCCAGGCTGATGACAGATCCTGTATTTCACGGTTTACGAATCCCACTATTCATCGCCTCTACATGGCAGAGTTCAGGAACTGGAGGAGTTCCGCTCGATTTCGGTCTCTCTGTGGGATTGAAAATAAAAGAACCTTTTGATGACACCGGGCAGAGCTGCAGTGGTAATCCTTGCGTACAAGTACAGACATTTCACACTCAGGACACAGCTCAGAACATTCCCTACATGGCTGATGCTTGGTTGCAAAAATTCATTATAATCCCCTCCCTCCACCTCACCGTTCCCAGTTATTTTGTAGCAGAGTATTTATCATTGTTTTTCATTGCTTTAACATATTTTGCATCCCCCTTTCTTCAGTCATCTTGCCCGGTCACCTGAAGCTGAGAAAATGGACGCATGCTCTCGGCAGACGGCAGAAAGCGGTAGAGAGAAACCAGGTGGGACCCTTCTGCTCTAATATTCCCTTCCCGTTAGGGACTACACTGTATGTGGTTCTGGTCTGAAGGATGGTGGAGTTTGGATTTTAATCTACGTCTTTTGCCACTTCTTGATACTGAGCATCTGTACACATTCAGTGCATCTGTACCACTCACTCTCCTTCCTCAAATTATCTTAGGGAACCGATAATAATTGCTAATATCCTGTGTGTGAAAGAGAGCTGGGAGATAGATGTTAATGCTTCGCACCCACTTACACCCATATATCTCTTTTTTTAAAATACACTATTTATTTGGAGAACGCAAAGCAAAAGGATACTCTTCGTGAAACGGACTATTATTAGACTGTCTCCTAAGCAGCAGAAATATGAGAAAACACGTTAGTGACCGCAACAAACAGTCTAAGCCTTTAACAGTCTACGCTCTTTTTCAGCATTTCAAAATTTGAAGGCAGCACCTTCTATTAATACGGAGGAACTCAGCCACTAATCCCATTAAGGCATTCTCATATCCTCTTCCAAAATTCTCCGTCGTGTTGTTTATTAGTTGCAGACAAGCGCAGAAGTGCTATTTTTGTTCTTGCAGCCCTGGGAAAACATGGCCTCTGAATAAATGTTGCAGAATGTGCAGTTCCACGTCGCAAGCTATGGGGGGAGGGAGGTAGGGGAGACCGAGTGGGGACTGTGATGTCTCAGGTTGTCAACTTTAAATCTTACAGCAGCCTTGATGAAAAGCACAGCAATGTTTAATTTGCAAGTCAAGTAAACCATGCTTAAAACCTCTCTTATGGCCAAGGGAAGTGGTTTCAAGGTGAGGGGGTTGAGTATTCCCACACAATGATGCATGGTACTTGTGAAACATAAGGCAGTTGCGAAAATGAAGCCGGATTCGGAATCAAACTGGCTGCCTTAGTCGCTATTCTATTAGGCGTCTGTCCAGTGAGATTGAGGAGGAGGAGGCGGAGAGAGCCAAGTGATGAAAACATGCATCCTCCGAATGCTTTATTTGATCGAAATTATGATCGGAACTGCTTCCTCACAACTGCGAGGAGACCGAACACCTCCGGTCAGCTAAAGAATCAGATTTTACTCAGGATGCGTATGCACAGTACTACTGTTGAAGCTCAATTGACTGACCTGCGGCAGATAATAATAGAGCACAAATCAAGACCTTGAACGTCACGTCTCCCCGAGAATAAGGTATATAATTTCTCTTAACAGGTCAATCGCATTTATTTATCAAATCTCAGACTAAAAGTAAAAAAAATTCCGCTCGTCATGAGGTTCTCCTTGGAATAAAATGAACTTTTGCAATGAGTTCACTTTACCTGTTTATCGCCTTTTGTCTTTTTGACTTTCATTTTGATTTTCTTCCCTGTAATCGTGCTGTATTTACTACTTTTGTCTCGGCCTTTCAGGAACTGTAACAGAAGAACAGCTCTGGTAAGCATAGCCGCCGTCAACAGGGCCAGAGGCACCGTGATCACTGACCACCATCTTGTGTCAACAAATGGAACTTCTAATGGTTTGACTTCATCCTTCTGAGTGAGATACTGAATACCGTGTGTTAATAATAATAATAATAATCCTTGCATTTGATACAGCGCCTTATCACGTCTTCGGGGCGTCACCAAGCGCTTCACAGATTATACTGTAAAGCGAACTGACTGTATATTTTGTGGGGCAGATCTATTGTTGTGGGACAACACAAAGCAAAAATAAAAAAAAGTCCTCCAACATTTTGAAATGCTTCCTGACGCAGATCGTCCAGCTGTAAAAAAAAAAATCCTTTTACCTCCAGCGGGGTCTTTGGCTCAGGCGGCCGCAGTCTTTCCTCCGTGTCAAGTGTCGTAGATTCAAGGCCCACCCCAGCACTTCAGAATGTCTGCAAAGCCCTTCGTGCTGGATGGAAATACTTCATGATCGGCCTTCAAGAATTCTCAAAGAATTACACGTCGCCTTACACAACATCTTTCACCACCTTTGCTGAAATGCGCTGAAGGAATAATTGGCGTATTTTGGGGAATTGTGTATTGTTTCTGCTTCAATGAGCTGGATTGCCTAATTTAGTGTGACACCCAAAGTCTTCAAAATGCTTTGTTAAACTTTGGAATTGTCAGTAATTTTTAATATACATTTAGTCAATAATTAACAGGCAGTTGTCCAATTCTTAAGATGCAAGTGTTTCGTTGCAAGACAAAGTCAAGGTTTATATTGGGTGCTGCTTTGCTTAACTTCTAAATGCCTTACACAGTGTTTTACCTCTTTAACAAGTAAAGACCAACAGCTGATTTCAGGGCTTTGGTAAATGTGGAGGCTTTTGTTCATTCCATACTATTATATCAAAATATTTTAAGGATTCATTTCCAATAAGCTATTTTCCATTGAAAGTATCATTTTCTCGTTCGATGTTGCTGTTAAGTTTCAAATGTCATGTTTGTGATTTTTTTTGTCAATCTTTAGTCTTATGCAACAAACAAAAAAAAAGGTTTCAAGCATCCCGATAATGCTGCGACTCCTGATTAATCTGAATTCTTCGTATGACTTGACATGGGCTCTATTTTAAAAAAAAGAGTAGATTTTGTGCAACTATCTAATAGCTCAGATAAACTGCATAAGAAACAGTTGAAAGCCTTCTACCTAATTACCTTTGGCAAATTGTCTGCTCAAACCAGTAAGTACTTATATGGAAAAATTCCACCTTAGTCTAGTTTTACTCTATGTTTTTTTTTGGAGCGTCCAGAATTTTGGCAAATTTTTACATTTAATTTTGAAGCTGTTTTTCTATAAGTTCTTTAGAAACTACTGAGAATCATCTTCAGAGTTAAGGTTAAAGTCACCAATTTCCAATTGCCCTTGCACTATCGCTAAAAATACTTGCACACCTGACAGCACAACAACAGCTTGCATTAATGTAGCGCCCTTCACTTAGGATAACGTCTTGGGAATGCTTCGCAGTTGGCGGGTTGGATGCTGAGCAAGGGAGAGATGGGAGAAGTGACCATGTGCATGGTTGAAGAGTTAGGTTTCCAAGCGAGATTTGAAGGGACATAAGGAGGGGAGATTTGGGGAGTTGGCGGCAGGATGCTCAGCGGTAGTGGCTGAAGGCACGTCAGCTGAGTGAAAAGGCAGGCGGAAGAGTGGGGTGCGAGCAGGTCAGAGAGATAAGTCGGGAGATGATAGAGAGATTCGTACGTGAGTGTGAGGACCTCAAGGTCAATCTGTTCGGAGTTGGGAAATCGGTGGATTGGAGTGATGGGAGTGCCGAGTTTGGTGTCGGGGTGAGGATGAGGGTAGCAGAGTGTTGGATGAGCTGGACTTGTGGACGGCGGAGCCGGGATGACCAGCGAGGAGGTGGGTCAAGACAGGATCTTTGACAAATTCGAGAGGGGAAGCGGCACGAAAGTGGAGATGAGGGTTTTCGGTAGCATTTTGGTGTGAGTGAGTGTTGCAAACAAAACAACGCGCTGAAAGCCTGCATTACCAGTTCAGCATTCACATTCTTCCCCCGTAACCATGGAGGTTAGGAATGGCATTTCTGGGAACGTCACTTATCCTTTTTAAGCCTACTTGCTGCTGTGTTTCCTGGTGCTTGTGAGGGGATTACCCTACACATTGTTAGGAAGGTGCAAGTTAAAAGATTCACTATCTGGTCTATGTCACGGAGGGAGAGGCATTGAACTGAGACAAACAACCCTGTTTCCCAAAGTGAATGATGATCTTTGAGAACTCTTACGTCTTGAGGAAATGTAATACGATAATACACATTAATAATAATCCGTGTATTTGATGCAGTGCCTTATCACATGATCACAACATCTCAAAGGGGTTCACGGGATTTACTGTAGATTGTAATGACTGTATTTTTGTTGGCGAACACACAGCCAATTTGCAGAAGCAGTGTCCCACAAACAGCCATGAAGTGTGTGGACAATTTATCTGTAAACTGTATAACCACTAATTTCAACGCCCGATTTAGTTTGCACGTGCTTGTGTTTCGTGTCTCTTTATTTTTGTGCAACCGGTGTGACACACTTCTGCCACAGACTTTATTAAAGGCGAAATGAAATTAAAAAAAACACTTTTTGCGTATCGTTTGCTTCAACGCAAAACCGTTGGATTGCAAAAATATTAAAATGAAAGGGTCTGCAGAAAAATATTGGTTTATACAGCGTCTTATTCACAACTAATGCTTTCAATGTGAAAATGATTAGATTTGTAAAGCTTCAAGCATTTAACGCAGTCACAGGGTATAACTGTGACAGTGTTACAGTGTGTCCCACATATAATGTATATTTCCTATTATAATAATAAAAGAACTGTCCCCGGGGAAACAGCACCTAAACATTTCACATAGAAAGGCACAAATGATTAAGGTGACCTTTGGGGGAAATGTGAGTGGAAGGAAAGCATTAGGAGCGAAGTTAAAAAGGAAACAAATGAGCAAGAAAATAAAAGCTGAGTGTAGTAATAAAATATAAATAGTGAAAGACAGATTATGAAGCAAAATTGAGTAAAAGGCCGAATAATGGAAAGTGAAAGGGGTGAGCGTGCGAAAGAAAACTTAACAAAATGGAATTGCTGTGTACAATTTCTGTGTACTGTCTAGAGATTACGATTTCTTTCTGGTGAAATTGGCAATAGAACGGGAGAAATATGGGAGGAATGTAATCTCTGCGTGGTACGGAAACACTCCTCAAAACAAACGAGAATCATGAGAACCCAAGAAGGTGCGGTGAGCGCTCCAAGGATCACGACAACTCTTGAGTTCAAATGTAATGAATACAACAATGACAACAACAAGAACTTGCAATTATATAGCGCCCTTCAAGTGGAGGTGGCGTCCTGGAGCTCTTCGCATGTACCTCAAAGCAATATTTTCAATGATGATAAACAGAAAACGGACTCCCAGCAACAGCAACAACAACAACTTGGATTTATGTAGCGCCCTCCACACCAGACGGCATCTCAGAGCGCTCCCTGCAATTTCTGATGTTAGTGGCACTCGTGTCCGTGACTCACATTGCGGCTGACAACGCACAGGAAGCGTGTGCGCTTGATATGTAGCTTTTCTATCAAGAGGCTATGAATCATGGATACTCGTTGCCTAGAAACAGGAGGAGGCCATTCAGCCCCTCGAGCCTGTTCCTCCATGCCCTAAGATCACGGCTGATCTGTACCTCAAGTCCAATTACACCCCCTTGGCCCAGATCCCTTAATACCCTGATTTAACCAAGGTCTATCCACCTTAGATGTGAAGATGTGAATGTATCCAGCATCCGCAGTCTTCTGGGGGAGAGAGTTCCAGATTTCCGCTGCCTCTGAATCTCCCTCCTAAATGGCCTGGCTCTAATTTGAAGATACTTCCCCCTTGTTCTGGATTCCCCACCAGAGGAAATAGTTTCTCTATATCTACCCTATCGAATCCCTTTGTTATTTTGAAAAAACCTCAATGAGATCACCCCTCAGCCTTCTACGCTCAAGAGAATGAGACCGAGTTGATGCAACCTTTAACCCTGTAAGCCCTGGTGTCACTCTGGTGAATCTGCGTTGCACCCCCTCCAGAGCCAACATATCCTTCCTGAGATGGGGTGCCCAAAACTGAACTCAGTCTCCAGATGGGGTCTGACCAAGGCTCTATGTGGAGTCCTGTAGCTCAGTGGTTAGAGCACTCGCTTTGCAAGTGAGAGACCTGAGTTCAATTCCAGGCAGAGGGCGAAACCTTGGGCAAGTTTCCTTACTCCACACAGAGCCTAATAATAATCCCTCCAAAACCAAAAACAATAATAAATTGGTCATTTTCAATCTACGACTGTTTGTGGGACATTGCTGTGCGCAATTGGCTGCCGCGTTCGCCCACAAATATACAGTCAATTCACTTTACAGTGTGTTCTGTGAAGCGCTTTGGGACGTCCTCCCGACGTGAAAAGCGCTATATCAAATGCAAGGATTATTATTATTATTATTATTATTATTATTATTATTATTATTATTATTATTATTATTATTATTATTATATGTAGTTGAAGCATCATTTGCACCCCTTTATATTCCAGCCCCTTTGAGATAAAGGCCAATATCCCATCAGCGTTTAAGACAAAATGACTCATTTTGACGCGAAATTATTACTCGACCACTGACCATTTTAATCACCAAATTGATTGAGTCTAATTTAATGCCCACAACAGACCCAAAACGTTTTGTTAGTCAGAATTTTACTTACTAGTGACATATTAACATCGGACAAGGATCACAATTTATAGTAATGTTTTTAAAATCCCTCGAATAGTTTCTCTTTATTTAAAGTTTCGTTGCAGTTTTTTTTTAAAAAAAAACCTTGCTCCGAATCCATTAATCAAAGGTGTTATTGCTGTGGCTGTGTTGCCACTACATTAATTTCCTTTGCCTATAGAATTTCTCACGTTGGCTTGTTATTTATTGTACGAAAGTGGTTTGAATGAACTGTGTAAAGTATTTTGCCAGAGAGCCAGCACCGGAGATACAATGTTGGTTTAATTTTGAATTAGTAGTGTGGTGAGACGTTTAGCCCCTCCGCCCCCCCCCCCCCCACCCCCCAACACCCCCACTCTTCTTCCTTCTCTCGCTCCTAAATGGGATTTCTGTTACTTTAAGTCTCAGTTTACCAGTCAGGTAACAGTTATACATGAACCAACAATAACAGGGCTTGGATTTCAACAGATGCTTCAACAGGAGGACAACGCCAAACACAAAGGCACTTTTGTGTTTGATATTCAATGTAATGATTGCCCAGGCGTGCATCATCATTTTCACGGGAGGTAACCTTTTTTTTTTAAAAGTCACTCACAGAAATAAATCCACAGCACTTCTTTGAACTATTCATTTGATCGGATTATCCCCCAATTAGCCCCGTGATTACATGTTAGAGGCCAGATACATTTCCCCATTTGTACACTCGTCTGCAACAGTTGTAATGAAAACACCCCACTGCGCGGTTGCAACTAAATAGCCATCAATTATTTGAATAAATAGAGTGGCCGATGATTGAAAATAAACCGAACGTTTTGTCAACCAGATGTTAAGTTCAGTTACGGTGGTTTTGGTGTTCCATTTACCTAGCGAAAGAGCGCAGTAACAGAAATTTGTTTTTAATGGGACATTGAGTGCATCGAACTAACCTTTCAATTGTCGACTTCACTTTAACAATGAATAATGTAATCATTGGAAATATTTGAGAAAAACAAACCCATGGAGTTGACTGATGAAACTGATCAAACTAATCCAGCACTTGACTATTTGAAACCCTTTCTCATGTTACAAATGTGCACAGGTAAAATGTTGTAAGCTGGATAAACACTTGCACGTGCAACTGCAATGTTCAGTGCAGTGTAATCTGCTAACAATAAATATTAAATCAAATTTCATTTTCTTGTTTCAGGGTGTGAAAGTATGTGAAACAAGGTCTTGTTTGCCAGAGAGACATTGAGCACCACGAGACACATCGTAATAATTTACTACATGATTGGGTTCAATGTGCACAATGAGCTAGTGCTAACTAACCAACCTTTGAACATCTTAATGGCTTAATGCGGATTGACTCCAACTTAATGTCAAGTGACCAGAAAAACACTAAGGATTATTTTCCGTTTTGATTTAGTCACCAGCAAAATAGTTAAGAGCCCTAAATTGTAAAGTTGGCTAATTTGAGATTTCTCCAAATATTACTTGTCAGGGTCAGTGGGAGATTTATTTTCCCTCTCGAGTTCCATTATTAAAATATGTGTTTACGACTGAGTCTTTAGCTTTTGAGAACATTGTTCAGATCCATTGTACATTAAACAACATCCGCTTTGTGCCTGAAGACTTTAACTGAAGAAGCTAAACACAATTGGTTACTGTTTATGTTTACGTGTCTACTTGAGGCAAACAGTTATGAAACGTTGAATTCAAAGGGGAAAAAAAAAAACCACGCAATAAGATTGAGATATATTGGGAAGTTATAGATACAAAGAGGCCCATGACAATAGGAAAAAGGCTCTGTGGCTCATCAGTTCCATCTCTGGGTGAATCTCCACACTCCACCTCCCATAGAGTATTCACCCCCACACCTCTGCCAGCGCTGGTCACTTCATAGGGGAAGCAACAAAAACAGAGCAGAGAAACCCACGGCCAATTTGGGAGACAAAAGGGGAGAAAAAAACGTTATCTGGAAAATTCCTCCCCGACTCCCGAAAAAGGAAACTAGAATATGATAAACGTGGTGCAAATGGGTGGAACGGAAAGATGGGAGAAGCAATAATGTGCATTGTCGTAGAACCATCAGGCTCCGTCTTCATCTTTTCTCCCATTCCATCGGGGGCTCTTAATAATGATAATAATAATAATAATAATTATTGATCTCAGCCGCAGTGTCGAGTGGAGCAGTTCCTATCAAATGCTTCCTTCTCAACAGCCATCCGAAAAATGCCATTTTGTGGGAGAGACACGGCAGCCAATTGCGAACACAGAGGTAAGTCTTGATCTTGATGGCGGGTAAGGGGAGGGAAGCTTCCACATAAAGTCTATCAGATCTACCGTGGGTCCTTTATGAAACGTTACTGACCAAAGCCGTGCAACTTTGGCCGCCGAAACCAACTCCGATTTAGATACCGGTAAACTTTCCGGTCCCTTACTGTCTTACTCCCTTACTGTCTTACTCCCTTACTGTCTTACTCCCTTACTGTCTTACTCCCTTACTGTCTTACTCCCTTACTCCCTTACTCCCTTACTGTCTTACTCCCTTACTGTCTTACTCCCTTACTCCCTTACTGTCTTACTCCCTTACTGTCTTACTCCCTTACTCCCTTACTCCCTTACTGTCTTACTCCCTTACTGTCTTACTCCCTTACTGTCTTACTCCCTTACTGTCTTACTCCCTTACTGTCTTACTCCCTTACTGTCTTACTCCCTTACTGTCTTACTCCCTTACTGTCTTACTCCCTTACTGTCTTACTCCCTTACTGTCTTACTACCTTACTGTCTTACTCCCTTACTGTCTTACTCCCTTACTGTCTTACTCCCTTACTCCCTTACTCCCTTACTGTCTTACTCCCTTACTGTCTTACTCCCTTACTCCCTTACTGTCTTACTCCCTTACTGTCTTACTCCCTTACTCCTTACTCCCTTACTGTCTTACTCCCTTACTGTCTTACTCCCTTACTGTCTTACTCCCTTACTGTCTTACTCCCTTACTGTCTTACTCCCTTACTGTCTTACTCCCTTACTGTCTTACTCCCTTACTGTCTTACTCCCTTACTGTCTTACTCCTTACTGTCTTACTCCCTTACTGTCTTACTCCCTTACTGTCTTACTCCCTTACTGTCTTACTCCCTTACTGTCTTACTACCTTACTGTCTTACTCCCTTACTCCCTTACTGTCTTACTCCCTTACTCCCTTACTTACTATTTTACTTACTAACTTACTTACTTATTAACTTACTCACTGACTGCCTTACCATCTCACTGTGAGCGTTGGAATGAGGGCTGTGGGGGAGTGAGTGAGTGAGTGAGTGAGTGAGCGGAGGGGAGTGAGCGGAGGGGGAGTGGGAGTGGGTTTGATTGGCTGTTGTTGGCGGAGCTCCTGTGAGTGCGCTCCGCACTGTGCGCTCTGCGCTGCGTCTCCAACCGCGGGCGGGTTGCGGATTGCGGGGGGGCTGCAGATTGCGGGGGGCTGCAGATTGCGGGGGGTCTGCGGATTGCGGGGGGGCTGCAGATTGCGGGGGGTCTGCGGATTGCGGGGGCTGCAGATTGCGGGGGGGCTGCGGATTGCGGGGGGCTGCGGATTGCGGGGGGGCTGCGGATTGCGGGGGGCTGCGGATTGCGGGGGGCTGCGGATTGCGGGGGGGCTGCGGATTGCGGGGGGGCTGCGGGGAGAGGGAATGGACCGCTTTACAGAGGCTTTGGGGCTGTTGACCCCCAAACGCACCGCCCTGGTCCTGATCGCCGGCTGCGGGGCGGCTGCGGGGCTCGGGTTGGCCGCGGTGGGGGGCAGCCGTCTGCTGCGCCACCTCCGCCCCGACCCCCACCCCGACCCCCACCCCGACCCCGACCCCCACCCCCACCCTCAGCCCCACCCTCAGCTCATCAAAGTAGCCGAAGTCTCGCAGCTGTGGATCTACCCCGTCAAGTCGTGC
This sequence comes from Callorhinchus milii, assembly GCF_018977255.1. Classification (NCBI taxonomy): domain Eukaryota; kingdom Metazoa; phylum Chordata; class Chondrichthyes; order Chimaeriformes; family Callorhinchidae; genus Callorhinchus; species Callorhinchus milii. The sequence continues at coordinate 97,853,636 of NW_024704744.1, read as the reverse complement.
CGAGGGGCAGCCCTGACCCTGGCGGAGTGCAGCCAACTGGGCCTCGGGAGCGGACCTCTGAAGGACAGGTACTGCAGTAATAACAGCAATAATAATAGCAATAATAATAATAATGATAATTATAATTGGGTGGGGGGGTAGCGGTGGGTGGGGTGGGGGTAGCGGTGGGTGGGGTGGGGGGTAGCGGTGGGTGGGGGGGGGTTAGCGGTGGGTGGGGTGGGCGGGGGTAGCGGAGGGTGGGGGGTAGCGGGGTAGCGGTGGGTGGGGTGGGGGGGGGTAGCGGTGGGTGGGGTGGGGGGTAGCGGTGGGTTGGGGGGTAGCGGGGTAGCGGTGGGTGGGGTGGGGGGGTAGCGGTGGCTGGGTGGGGGGGTAGCGGTGGGTGGGGTGGGGTGGGGGGTAGCGGTGGGTGGGGGGGGGGGGGGTAGCGCTGGGTGGGGTGGGGGGGGTAGCGGTGGGTGGGGGGGGTAGCGGTGGGTGGGGTGGGGGGGGTAGCGCTGGGTGGGGTGGGGGGGGGTAGCGGTGGGTGGGGGGGTAGCGGTGGGTGGGGTGGGGGGGGGGTAGCGCTGGGTGGGGTGGGGGGGTAGCGGTGGGTGGGTTGGGGGGGTAGCGGTGGGTGGGGTGGGGGGGTAGCGGTGGGTGGGGGGGGTAGCGGTGGGTGGGTTGGGGGGGTAGCGGTGGGTGGGTGGGGTGGGGGGGTAGCGGTGGGTGGGGTGGGGGGTAGCGGTGGGTGGGGTGGGGTGCGGGGGGTAGCAGTGGGTGGGGTGGGGTGGGGGTATGGGGTGGGGGGGTGTGGGGGTTTGGTGGGGGCGAACCCACTCAGCGGGTCAGGCAGCATCTATGGAGTGAGCAAAGCTTTTCGAGAGGGGGTCCCGCCACCCTTCGTAATAGCCCCTGCGTAATAACACAGCCCCGTGTCACGTCTTCGAGACGTCTCTGCGGCGCTTCGCAGGATAGACGGTAAACCGAATTGTGTGTGTTGTGTAGTGTGAGGGTGGGGGAGGGGGGGGAGCGGGGGGATTTTGGAGGGGTGGGGAGGGTGGGGGGCGAAACGTGGCAGCCAGTTGCGCCCGGAGTGTCCCACCAACAGTCATGAATTGAGTGACCAAATTATTATTTTTTTTTTTGGAGGGGTTATTACCCCCGGAAAAGCGATCCGCCAGTCCCAACCCACTCCTGTTAGCCTTGCAAGTCCAAACCCTAATGGACAGGGTGGTCCTCGCTGAACGAGCGGCAGGAAGGTTGCCAGAGAGTGGTCCCAATAACAAGCCATGCGGTTTTAGTGGGTTAAACCCCGGCACTACCCTCTGCAGACTCACCAAACCTTGGCTGTTGACAGCAGACTGGCGTTAGTTGAGCGGGTTGTCTCTCTCCAGGGAGGGATTGGGAACTCCGTTCCAGATACAGAGAGATTTCCTTTGGTCGGTGGCAATGAATACGCTGGATCTCCGTCTCGTTTGGGTACTCTTAAACACGGTGCAAGGTTTCTGTGGGTGACGGACAACTGGCTGATAATAATAATTATAATAATCTTTGCCAAACGCAAAAACACCGCAGAGGCTGGAAATCAGAAACATAAGACAGAAGTGGCCCGGGGGTGGGGGTGTGTGGGGGTTTGGGGGGGGCGAACCCACTCAGCGGGTCAGGCAGCATCTAACGAGTGAGGAAAGCTTTTCGAAAGGGGGTCCCGCCACCCTTCGTATTAGCCCCTGCGTAATAACACAGCCCCGTGTCACGTCTTCGAGACATCTCTGAAGCGCTTCGCAGGATAGACGGTAAACCGAATTGTGTGCGTTGTGTTGTGTGAGGGGGGGAAGGGCGGGGAGAAGTTATAATTTGAGAAGTTATAATTTGAGAAGAAAAAAATGAAGAACCTCCAGCTTGGGGGCGTTGTCAAGCACCTCAGGCCATCCTCTTGATGTGAAAGGCACAATATGAATCTAAATTTGTATTGTAAGATCAATTGAAACGCCTCACTCCTCCCCCATGGACCATTGATTCAAATGGGAAGATAGTAAAGTTCTTCCCCTGTTCAAGTTTGATCTTGACTTTCACATTTACTTACAACTTCTGTCAAATATTTTGCCGAAGTCTGTTTACTGTAAGAAATTCAACAACCCCCCCCCCCCCCACCCGCCCGCCCTCACACAGACACACATTGCTTCATAAACTGTGTTCAGAGTTTGGCAAAAGATGGACACGTATCTGTAGTCATGGTCAATAAAGCATGGGTTTATTATTTGCTTAGTTTAAGATTAGTTACATATTAAGAACATTAAATGAAATGTTATTGTGCTAAGTACTAGTTTAGTAACAAATAATAATAATAATAATCCTTGCATTTTGATACAGTGCTTTTCACGTCGGGAGGACGTCCCAAAGCGCTTCACAGAACACACTGTAAAGTGAATTGACTGTATATTTGTGGGCGAACGCGGCAGCCAATTGCGCACAGCAATGTCCCGCAAACAGTCGTAGATTGAAAATGACCAATTTATTATTGTTTTTGTTTTGGAGGGATTATTATTAGGCTCTGTGTGGAGTAAGGAAACTTGCCCGAGGTTTGGCCCTCTGCCTGGGATTGAACTCAGGTCTCTCACTCGCAAAGCGAGTGCTCTAACCACTGAGCTTCAGGACTCCACGAGTCCTTGCTTGCTTAATAATCCTTGCTTTGGAAATTCTAACACCAAAGAAAATTCACCATCCTGATTGGCTTGACAGGTTCAATCTTAACAATTTTAGCTGAGCTCCAGCACTACCCAACCTGCACTCTGGGGTCTGGCCCTGTGCCTAATCCTGTCCTTCTGAGATGAGATGATTAGGGTGTGTCTCTTCAGGGAAAGGGTGCATTCTGCAGAAGTGAAGATTCCCACTCACAGTTGGAACTTTCAGTGGTTTGCTTTGGGTACTGTTAACCAGGATCATAGAATCATACCGCACAGAAAGAGGCCATTCGGCCCATCCTGTCTGCGCCGGCTCCGCAAGGAGCAAACCAACGTAATCCCACTGGCCCGCTTTCTCGCCACAGCCCTGCAATCCTGTCCTCCCCAAATACACGTCTACTTCTCTCTGAAAAGTTGTTATTGAATCGGCTTCCACTTCCCACTTAACTGTGTACTCTATTCCTATTTCCCATCTCTTTCGATAAACAGCTCGCTTGTGATGAGGAAACCTGAAATCCTTACAAGATCGAGGTTTTCAAAAAACTATGTGTCCCGTTAATGGTTAGCAGTACAAAGGAGACTGATGTACTCTCTCTCAAGGTTTTTTGGACCACAGGCTGTGCTGGAATAGCTGTTTGGATTGACCTGGATCCTCCTAACCAGCATTTTGTTTCTATATTCTAGGCACTGGATTATAGTGGATGAAGCTTGTCATATGATTACTGGCAGAGTGCAGCCCAGTTTGGTGCTTGTCTCTGTGTCCAAGAAGAATGATGATCTCTGCCTTAATGCCACAGGAATGCAAGAACTGAGGATCCCTTTTGAACTACCCAAGTCAAATCCTGTCAAGATGCTCAGGTAGACTACTCATCACTGATCTTCATATTTCTTTATGTCATAAAGGCAGTCACTGGTGATAAAACCGACGGGTCTAGTCTGTGCCTGTAATGCTCAGATGTGAAGGTCTAATTCAGATTTGTCTAATCTCACCCGCGCACACATTATACTGTCCTGCAAACTTTCATTCTCACAGGCATTTTATTCATCAAAAAACCCAACTATCACAATAATCTTTCCCAGATTACACTGGCATGGTGTTCGCATTGGCACCAGTTACATTGGTCAGATGCTTGGGTGACACGTGGTCACGCCACACTGTGATGCCAACAGTTAGATTACGCCTAATCCGCTACTTGATATAAGTGTGGCACCAGGTCCCATTGGAGACTTACAGGCTTGCATTGGATTGATACTGGTTTGACCGTGCTAGACACGGTTGGCCGGCTATGATTGTGTTACTACACAAAGCTAGAGTGTGGTGACACGGACAAAAAGTAAGATCACTTTGCCCTACTGCAAGTACAGCAATGCAGTATCATAAAATAATGTATGTGATCACCTTTCGCATTCGTACTGCTCTTTCATAACAACATCATTCATTCTACTTATTACTCTTAAGTTGCTGTGTTCGAACAGTGGACTTCTCAGGCCTTACTGCTGTAGCTATCCATTACGGGCAGTTGAGTTTACGAACGGTTTTAGCACCAGGATTTGTTGCGTGTTAACAGGAATGGCAGCGTAGCGGACTGTAGCATGATTTGGCAGATTTGAGGCACGGTGTACAACCCGCTGGTGCGGCGAGAAGGGTGGGTGACATGCCTGCCCAGGGGAGGGAACAGACAGGTTGGTGGGGTTTAGGAGGTCGCATAGGGTAGGAGGGGAAAGACTACGTTCGGGGTTCAAGAGCAAAAGCCCGAGTTTTGAGGTGCAATATTCAATGCACCTGCATCTCTTTCGCAGTTTGCAAAATGCATAGTTATTGTTATCACTGGCAGACAAATTGACCGACATTAATGTGGTCAGTGCAGTGGAGCCAAGAAAAATCAACTGTTTTCTAAAATCACAATATCTGACGACTTAGTGACATCTGGGTGTTGAATGATTGGACAAATTGTTCGTCAGAAATATATAGAAGGCTTGCTCAGCTGGGCGCTCGATTGAGTGACTTTGGCATCTATTTGTATTAAGAGCACATGTTATTGTAATTTGCGTTATGCTGCAAGTCACACAGCCACACTCTCAAAAAAACGAAATGCTCTTTTTTTTTGGCAAGACCAGAATCTTTGCTGATCCCCCTCTAATGGGAGCGCAATGGGGGCAGTGAACCGAGAGTAAAGCTTTCTGTTGCTTTCATTGGTTTTAATGGCAGTGTATTAATGGATGCGTCTCTCAAATGATTTTTTTAATCAATCAAAGGACTCTGTGATCTATGATTAAAAACCCATTTTGCAAAACTTTCGGGAGATTTTTAAAACCTATGCTTTCTGTAGAGTTTTTCAAACTGATATAGAAGGGCGAGACTGCGGGGACAAAGCTGCTGATTGGATAACTACTTACTTAAAGAATACCCAGCCATTTCGACTGATGTCCTATGAACCCACAATGAAACCAAGACGTTCAAAGAATAATGCTCCAGTCTTCAGGGACAGTGATCAGGTAATTAATTCATAATTTAAAGTGGCCGTGGAATTTGCCAAAGATTTGAGGCATGTTGTACACTTATAGTCTACTTTAATTGTGTTCATTAAATACATACTCATGGTAATATATATTTTCTCATCCATTGTCCTCATTCTGGTCTCCTGGTTTGCACCCCATCAAGCCTAGCTGAGAGGCCGGGAAAGTAATCTGCCTCTGTTCTGTACCTTTGCTGCGAAATGACCGGACACTGGAGGTTACATGGTCATGGATCAGGTCGACTTATGCTCTCAATTTTCCTTCCTATCCATTGGGAAGTATGTGAGCTCTACTCTGTGCACCGCAGCTGAGATTGGGGCTGTGCGTGTCCCATCGCAGTCACACAGTACTGCGCATTGGATGTGCTGCCCTCTGTTGTCTTTTCTTAGTCATGTTTGCGTGTGTTTCAAATGACAGGATTTCACTCCTCGGTGTTTTCATCGTTAAAGCTTGATTTCTTTAGGATGTCTGTTTGATTCATTTTTAGATCTTTGCTGGTTCTGTTGAATGTGTTCGGTTAAGATGGGGCCGAACCTTCTGCTTCAGAGCAAAGCCTTTTAATAGTGACAAATGAAGGTTCGAATCCAGCTCCTATTTACAACAATAGATGAAGTGGTTTAGCTGCTAACTGGCCTCCAGATGCCAGAAACATGCCTGAAAGGAGTTCCTGTAGAATTTGTGGGTCAGCCTGGCTCCTTTGGTCACCTATGAGTCAGATGGTTGTGGGTTGAAAGCCCAATCTAAAGATTTGGAACTCATATCATCCGAGCTGACATTCCAATGCAGTGTTTGGGGATGTGCCGCATTGTTGGAGGTGAAGTTCTTGGGATGAGATGATAAATCGAGGCTCCGTCTGCCTGTTCAGGTGGATGTTAAAGATCAAAACGCAAAGGGAATTTCTCTTGGTTGTGGCCAACAATGAAATTAAATTGGTCATTTGCTTCCGGCAGTTTGTGGGACCTTGCAGTGAGCGAATCGGCTGCTGCGTTTGCCCACATAACACACAGTCATTGGAGTTTACAGTATATCCTTCGCGTTCTCCCCATCCGAAAAGCGCAACATAAAATGTAAGCAAAATGCTGCTGATCCTGGAAATATGAAATAAAAACAGAAGCGGCCGGGAACACTACAGCAGGTCAGGCAGCATCTATGGAGAGAGGAAAGTGAGCTAACGTTTCAGGGCAATGATCTGACGAAAGGTCATCGACCTGAATTGTTAACTCACTTTCCTCCCTCCATAGATGCTGCCTGACCTGCTGTAGTGTTCCCAACGACTTCTGTTTTTATTTTATCTTATACAAAATGCAAGTATTATTATTATTATTATTATTTATCAGAGAGCAACAGATCTCGTTCTTAATGGTGAACACAACAACTGAACTCAACCCCCTGCGTCTACGCTGATGCTTAAAATAACAATCTATTCGGTCTCATTTACCCGCCTTATCCTCCCACACCCCTTCAAATTACTTGTTTTCAGATATCTATCCAATTCCCTTTGAATGTTGATGTGGATCCTGCCTTGATCATCACTCAAGGACAAGGTATTATTCGATGTCCTTAAATATCTGGCAAGATGAAAACTGGTTGTTTCTATTCCTTCCTACAGATTGCCTATAGTGACCTTAGTGCCTGCATGCTGCTGTCTGAAGCATCTGTGGAAGATCTTAACACCAGGCTGGAAAAAAAGGTTAAGGTGGAAAATTTCAGGCCTGTCATTGTAGTGAAGGACTGCGAGCCATACAAAGAGGTAAATCGTTTCTTTTACATTGATAGGCTCTGCCAGGAGCAGTCAGTTCTCTGAGGAACAGTGGAATATCATTAATTCCACACGCGAGGAGAACTGATATTCCACGAGTAGATGGTGAAGGCTTATCTCTGGGAGGAACTCCATGAATATCCTCATTACCCAAAGCGTGCGGCAATTAAGAAAACAAAAAGAACTGTTTCTTTTCCATCGCAATTCATTCCCCAATCTGCCTTCTGCTGTTCTTCCCCCAGCTGCTTGTGTGCACATTAGTACATTAACAAAGTATTTCAAGGTAGGGAGGTGCAACCTCTGGACATAATGAGAGATTATAATACAGAATTTCACTATGAGAAGTTAATGCAGTTTTAAACCCCTCTCTTATCCTGCCTATCGTGTAGTACATCAGAGCAGCAATGCTCTATCCCATTTGGGTTTTGTACTTCAATACAGATTGCTACAAAAGTCATTTAACACTCACCACTATATCATGTCCGTTATCTCTGTGGAGGGGATTGATCCATAATAGGGATTAAACAATTAATTTCACGTATTGTATTCTGCCAATCCAGGCCATTGAGGAGCTGGTATGAATTGGAATTTTCTGTGACTCCGTGGGTTTGGAATACCATTTATAGATTGGAAAACTGAACTTTCTTTCAGTTACATCTAGTTAGATTAGTCCTGCTACCATAGTGAGTTTAAATATGACCTTATGCAGGGCATAGGTTCAGTGGTGTGAATGGCAAGTTTAAGGCAGATGCCAAGAAATATTTATTAGAGGATAATTCATAGTATAGTATGAAGGAAGCACCTGTATTGACTTCTCTGATTGCTTTGATTTGAATGAAGAGAACAGTAGTCTGGTAAGGTGTAAGTTGGTGGATCATTTTTCTGGGAATAATAATGCTTAAAAAAAAAAATTTGGTCACTAAATCCACGACTGTTTGTGGGGACGCTGCTGTGCGCAATTGGCTGCCGCGTTTCGCCCACAAAATATACAGTCAATTCACTTTACAGTCTATTCTGTGAAGCGCTTTGAGACGCCTCGAGACGTGATAAGGCGCTATATCAGATGCAAGGGTTATTATATTATTATATAACTTTGTGACTTGTGCATTAAAGTCCAGTCAGTGCTGCAAAAGAAAGATCAGTACATCGATATGTGGCATCTGTCTTGTACATGCACTAAACTCTGAAACTGACCCTGAGCAAACTGGTGCATGTGAAACACTACGAAGTAGAAATTCTAGTTGAGTCTAGACTCACCTTATTTTCATAAGAGAATTATTTTAAGAACTGACTTCAAAGTTAGGATTGAATTCAATAATTTGTCAAATACTGAATGCTCTGAAAAGCTAAGAAAATAAGAGTGAATCTTGACTTAGGAGAAATTTTCTCCTATATAAGCTTAGACTGTATTTATTGCAGTAATCCTTTTTTTTATTTTGTAGGAGACATGGACTGCTATACAGATTGGGAATGTGAAATTCTCTCGCGTGATGGGTTGTACCAGGTAAGTTAATAATAATCCTTCCATTTGATATAGCGCCTTATCACGTCTCTTCGAGATGTCTCAAAGCGTATCACTGTAAAGTGAATTGACTGTATATTTTGTGGGCAAAAGCCGGCAGCCAATTGCGCACAGCAGCGTCCCCTCAAATAGTCATGGATTGAAGTGACCAATTTCTTATTGTCATCATTTTTATTTGAAGAAATAAAATCTGTGTCTACAGGGCTGGGTGGCCACAGTTTAATATTATGCTTGAACTTTGCCAGGGGTTGTTCATCATGCGAATGGTGAAGGTTTCCCGTTTAATATCCCCTTTCCCTCATGGCTGTGCTGTTTGCACATCACTTCTTAGTGGCACAAGCGCTGATGCCCCAACCCAACGGCCTAATCCACTGCCCATCAATGGTTTCCACAGTCTGCCCAAGGCAGGGCTGTTAGACTCAGACTCTCACAGTTGACCAGAGTCTATAGTTGACCAGAGTCGGTGAATTATTTTAATAATAAATTGGTCATTTTCAATCTACGACTGTTTGTGGGACATTGCTGTGCGCAATTGGCTGCCGCGTTCGCCCACAAAAAACAGTTAATTTACTTAACAGTGTGTTCTGTGAAGCGCTTTGGGATGTCCTCCCGATGTGAACAGCGCTATATCAAATGCAAGGATTATTATTATTATTAAAATGGTAATTCAAAGGACGCTTGAAATGGGATAGTAACGGGTCTGGGGAACAGGTAGGAGAGTGGGATTGAACTGGATCATGTGGAGAAAGGCACCGGTCCTGATGGGCTGAATGACTTGTTTCTGTAGCGGAATAATCTGATCCTGAATAGCCTTCCTTTTGTCTTCCTGTCAGATGCATTTTCACAACAGTGGATCCGGACACAGGAATCATCAGCAGGAAGGAGCCTCTACAGACACTTAAGAGGTGCCAATACTTTTAACTCTTTGTGTTCAGTTAATTAGAATGACGAGAGGCCATTACTGGTGAAAATGACTGGTGAATTACTTTAATTCTGCCTCAGAATCTTTGGGCAAATGTGAATCTGTTGAGGACTTCACGGTGACCTTGAATGTTGCATGATTTGAATAAGGTTGAATAAGGAAAATAATAATAACAATAATAATAATAATCCTTGCATTTAGTATAGGGCCTTCCACATCAGGAGTACGTCCCAGAGCTCTGTACTGGATTTTACTGTGAAATGGAGTGACTATTTGTGGGTCAAAATAGAAAGATGTTGGACTGATTAATTTTTAATTATTAATCTTTGATATAGAAGAAAAAATGGGAGCAGAGCTGCAGCGATGCAATGAACTGGCGTTCAGTTCTGCAGCTCAAAACGTGGTCCAAGAAGACAATCCTGTGCCACCAGTGGCAAATAATAAAAATAATATTATGGTAAATAACAACAACAACTTGCAGTTATTTGGCGCCCTCCACGCAGGGTAGCATCTCAGAGCGCTTAACGGTGGCGGAGCTTGACTCCACGGAACGTATATAAAGTTTGACCGAGCACAGCCGTGTGTAACCATACTGACTGTCTTGGCTCCTGATCGTAGCCGGATCTTGGCACGATCTTGCTGCTGTGGGATATCTTTTGCCTCTTACCACGTTCTCCCCTCGCACTCGCCTAAGTCACAGTTTGGAGAGATGGGCAGGTTTTTGTTTTCGACTCATGAAATGCTCGTCCCCGATCCTGTTACATGTGCAGTACTCACTTGTTGGCAACAGGTGTCATTATTGGAGTTATTTATAAAACGAGATGTCTTTATTAAAGACATCTAGTGGCAGTGAAAGGCACCGCAGGTCTGAGCAGCATCCGTTGAGCCTTGGGAGACGTGACATTTATGGGGCTTGATTTTGTAGCTCCTTCCAGTGGTGGAGCCGGGTTTTTCAACTAGATGGGAGATGGTGGGTCATTAGTGGCACCACCTTCCAGTCACTCTCCGTGCTGCCTCGTACCTACTGCTCTGTCCCTCTTCCCGTTACTCTCTGCGCTGCCTCTCCTCATAACATGCTCACACCTAAAGGGTTGCCTTGGGGAGAGGGGGTCAATCGCCCCTATTAACTCCGCCACTGGCTCCTTTTTGGTATGACTGAATTGTACAATAATTGTGTGCACGCTGGTTTGGAAAAAGTGAAGACTAGCCCGCTCATCAGTTGTCAAGCGCTCTGGGACACTGGCCTATGTGAAGGGGGCTATATAAATGCCAGTAGTTGTTTTTTTTCCTATTCGAAGTCGCTCTTCAGTTAGGCGGAGACGTCTTCCTGTGGATTAACGCTTGTGTGATATGTGCTCATGCTTTCTTTCTCTTTACGTCCGAGTAAAGAGAATGCATACCCGTGTGTGTACTTCCATCGTAATTGCATTGTTGTGGCACACCACACGTCATTTCACGGATTGTTCCGAATGCGCTCGGGATGTTTCACAGCTCTTTAAGCTAATGTTTGAGGGAGCCGAGGGAGCAAGGGAAACGCACGGGGTCGGTCATGATTGAAACAGAGCAATAAAACAGGCTGTTTTATTTGAGAATAACATCTTCACCTGTTAGAGCGTGAAAACCCATTGGCTAGAAATCTAGTGTACGAGAGATTCTGCAGCAGAAGGAACTGCAAAATACATTAACTGAACCTCAGTTCAACTGCAGAATCTGAGAACTATAATAACTGGGCTTTTGCAGTGGCAAAGATTGCTCCTTTGTGCCGTGCTGCCTGTGTGACACCAAAGAATTTTATGCTCCCAGGTTGACCAGGGATTTAAGCCCAAACTCTAACGTTACGATAATTGTACAAAATTCCCAGGAGTACTTTTTATGGTTGCGATATTAATGTTTTATTATTAAATTGAATTTTTGCAAATAAAATGTTTCAAAAATGTTATTTCATGTTTATCCTGTGTGAATGGCCCTACATAAGTGCAAAGGGATGTTTTTCTTGCGATTCCGCTGATACCAATGCAGAGCTTGGGAATGAGATCAAATGAGTTGAAAGGCCTTTTTGATGAGAGCCTCTCTTGTGATCTTGTGAAATGCTACTGAAATGGATGATCTCATTGGTGATTCCTTCGCGGTTAGTTTTATCACTTTAATGATGTACTAAAATAGCTAAGTATTTATTTATAAGGGTGTCTGTCTAGTGGTACTTTCTCAAAAGTCCTTTGGCGGTCTAGATATACTACGTCAAATGGGTTCCCACAGTCAAATGGAATACAATAATAACCCTTGCATTTGCTATAGCGCCTTACAGCGCATTTCGCCAAGGGTATTAACTGAGGTATGTTGATTGATTAACAGGATAGAAAAAGTGAACCCAAACAATGCTTTCAAATACATCAGATTGGCAGGTTTCCAGGGCACCGTTCAGGGTTGTGAATGGCAAGTTTGGAACGCACCACGTGTGAAATGGCGCTATATAAATTGCAAATTGTTGTCATTTTGCATTTGGAAGAAGTTTGACCCATCCGTATTTTTGTTATTTTTGTATTTGCAGCTACCGCCAGTGCGATCCTTCTGAGAAACACATTTATAAGTCTGATGCTTTGTTCGGAGTCCACTTCAGGATTGACGAAACTGGGGTGATTCAGGTTGGAGACCCCGTGTACAAGATTTGTTGAGATGCGATGGACGGCACCGAGCGAAGGAGTGCTCCTGCTCTTTCGGGTGTTCAAAACGTAATGGCTTCATCTTCAGCCGCAGTCTGATTACTGCCCTGTTTAATCGTCGGTAAAATAAGCAAATTCATTATTTCAAAAGATTGCGGCATCCGCCAAGTGCCTTGATCAAAGAAGTTAGGTGGAGGGGGAGAAATTCTACCTGGATCAAGATCGACTCTTATTTTCTTAGCATTTCAGAGGATGCAAAATTAGTCAAATTCTTAAATACAGAGTGGATTTTGAAGTGGACTTCCTGTTTGTTCTTTCAAGCCGTGTGCATTAAAATCCAGCGGCTGCGGAACGGAGGAAATCATCTACGGTTATAAAAAGAACTGAAAATAGCTGACACTGTGGTATCAAGATTGTGAAAAGCTTAAAAAAAAAGAGGAAACTCACTTCGTACCAGATACTGTATTTATTATTGTTGCCGAGTTAAGCTCTCTTTGAAGGGAACAAAAACTTTCCGTGATCAAAATTGATGGCTGGTTTAGTACGTTGAGCTGTAAGAAACCATGATTGTGATTTAAGGCGCTACAAGTCTCGTCTTTTTCTCACTTTAACTCTCCAGTCACCTGTATGGACAGTCTGCTTCGTTCTGCCCCTGCGATTCACAGGAAATCTGAGCTTCCAATGCTTTTTTTTTTACACACACACAGAGGATGAATGGCAGCTGCTAACAGGTGATTTATCCACACTTTCTGTTCTGAAAGTCTGCTCCCTGATTGTACAGTGCATTGCCTGTCCTTTACCTAAATATAATATTAATAATGATCATAAATGATCCTTGCATTTGATATAGCGCCTTTTCACTTCTTCGAGACGTCTCGAAACGCTTCACAGAAGATAGTGAATAGACTATATTTTGTGGGTGAAACCCGGCAGCCAATTGCGCACAGCAGCGTCCCCCAAACAGTCGTGGATTGAAGTGACCAAATTATTATTATTTTTTTTTAAAAAATTTGAAAATGACACGGCGTGTGCTGACTCCTGAAAGTCAATTAATCCCGGGAGTTTATTTCTTCCTTGACCTACTGCTGGTCGTCGTTTGCGGGGAGAAATAAACTACTTGTGAAGTCGGAATTACGTGAAGCACTCAGCCTTCCATCTACTGGGTGGTGCCAACGAAAGCAAGTGCGAGTGTTTCTGGCTTTAACTATTTGCTGCCGTGCTTTATTTTTATATCAAGGGCTGTACGTATCGCCACAACATTTTTGATACAGTCTGTGTATGAGGCAGATGACGTGCTGATAGCTTTTTTCTTAATCCGATTTTGAAATAAAAGCTGCACATGACAACAAAAGTAAAGCCAGGAAAGGAATTAACCTCTTGTACTGTGCGATAAAGGTTTTTTTTTGTAAAGGGTAGTAGAGTTGTGTCTACGTCAATCACCTCTGGGAAAAGGAACCCGTCCCACTCAGTGCCAACCTCAGTCACTCGAGGTCCATTCATGGATGCAACAAACTGACCTCCAATCTCTTTCAACCTCAAAGAACATCCTTTATTGCTGTAATGTGAAGCCACTGAAGGTGATCAACAGCTGGACTAGGATTTGGCAGGGAGGGGTGTTGAGTCCAGAATGATGCACTATATTTAACAACTTGTAGCTGGGATGATGGTGGAAGAGACCAATTTGGCTGAAGGATCTTGTTCTTGTCCCAAATCTCTCCCTTGATCAATGAAACATCCCATCCTAGTGGGTGCAACCACACAGTATAAAACTCTCCAAAAATTCAGCTTAAACTGAATTCACAGCTGACTAAAAAAGAGAGACTGTCATCCCATCAGTCTTGGGTGCAATTCAAACCTGGGACCCATGTTGAATGGGTGATGGGGTGCGCACTTCACCATCTGCTTCACGGCCTTAAAAAAAATCCTTTAAAGGAAGCACCCAGCCATAAAAGGCTAGGCTCCTACCACGCAACTTCTCCCGCAAGGAACGCTTTGGACCAACCGGCCTGGGAGCCAAGCCAGACTTGTCCGACCCTGGGAAGCTTGTCGCTGGTTGAGTTTGCAGCAGCACCCAACTGGTAATGTGTTTTTCTTAGGGGGTCAGATGGCTCTGGGTCAGGCCCCATGCCAGTGCAAAGTGCAGCAAATTTTCCAGTGAACACATGTGGTTCGTTCCATAACTAACCTCACCAAAGTGCCTGAGAGAGGGGAGGAAAGAGACCCAAAATGGTGATTCTCAGTGAGGAAGCATATTTGACAATGTTTGAGTGCTATTTTGATATAGCAATGGGGGTGTGTGTGGGGGTGGGGGCAGAATGTGCCCCTTAACCGATAATCCTTGCATTTGATATACATTGTAATGTGTAGGCTACTTCACGAGTAATTGCTGTCAAGTATAGTGAATGCGCATTTGTAAAGGCAAGGATCTCAGTACAACTTTTGGCATGTGGCCTTGTGATTTCTGCTAAGTATTATTGACCAAATAAAGCGAACAAACATCTGTCGAAGAAATCTCTTGTCCGCGTTGCTTTCTACAGCGTTATAATGCCAGAAAAACTCATTGTGAAAATAAATGTCTGGAAGAAAACTTTCCCAGATTGTGACTCAAAATAGAAAGCTGTTTACCTACAGGAATATATTGCGTGTAGAGCAGCACAGACCTATTTTAACTACGGCCTTAAGGAATTATACAATGGTTAAAGGTTAAAACAATCGGGAGAAATTAATGACATTTTAAATACAATTGTGGTGACGTGCACAATTAGGAATTCTTCAAATTCTCCGTCCCGCTGATGATGCCGGCAGAAGAAAGCACACTTTTTTTTTTGCGGGACACGTGTGTCTGTGAAGGCATGAACGAACATGACATCTTTTAGGTTTGGGCATTGCATCTGTGCTCATCTTACACCTGCCAGGCCTCACTCACAGAGTGTTAATTGGATCGCATTGTTTACGTCGAGGCAACGCTGGGCTACAACTGCGGCTATTAGAAGTCGGGCCGAGAGAGCTCGCGGGGCACTGTGACAGCTGTGGTGCTGCTGCTCTCTGCTCGTTTCCAATGTTCTGGCTAATGTCAGTGAGGATATGTTTCAGTAAACAAACCACCAATCGATCACCCTGCAGTCACTTGGCTACCGCGTTTCTCATCCACAAGGACTCATTTGTGAACAGTTCTTGTCAGCTGCATGCCATAACACAGGGAAAAATGATTATTGGTCTAGCAGATTTCTGCAGGGATGATGGCAGCGACTTTGCTGCCGGGGCTAATGCATTTCTGATTTGTTAGACGTGAGCACTGTAGTTCCGTTTAGCTTGGCTTTCACTTTTACCACAAACCTGGCACGGGTTTTGTCTTCTGTGCCTTTCCATCCCATCCACCCTTGCGCCCACCCACCGGTCCGCCAGATAGACAGCCAGCCAGCCGGCCCGCCAGCCAGCATGTTGTAAACTTGATTAGAAAATAACCGGAGCTTTTGTTGTGGTCTGAGACTTTGTTCGGAGTCGATGCCAGAGGAAAGTCAGACAGGCATTGGAACGCTATTTAACCAAACGTCTCAGAACACTTGTGCTTGTTCTAACTGAAGAGCTGGTGCCCTGGGGGAACAGGAGCCCACACACGTTTTTTTTATTTTTTTTAGAGAAAAGAAAATGATTTTACATTCTTTCCATTTCAGTAACACTGCCTTCCAGCTGTTGTGTATTGTGTGAGATTGCTAGCGCTATTGTTTAAAGGAGAGAAACCAGGATTCAGCCCACCCTTGGAGACGCCCTGATTATTTCTAGGCGAGGCTCCATGGAGTTGCTACTGCAGGGAAGACTAAGATAAATGTGTTTGTGTTGACACAGATCACACTTGCCACCCTGTTTGCCACGCTCGAAACGCAGACAGGACCATTTCGATATTACCTCAAAGCGGCACAGATTCATGGATAGGTTGGGTCTGTAAACACACAGCAGGATAATGTCATTTACATGTGACAAAAACAATGCATTTTTTCTTCTGACTCTTTTTCTCCTCGAAGGAATGGAAATTGGCTGAGAACCTATTTATGAAAGCTGCATTTCTTTTTCATAGTTCACTGGTTTGCAAAGAGTTCTGTTTTCTTGACCAATTTTTCCAATATTCAGCCCCTGTCAAGAGTTATCTGGAGGTACCCAACTGTGATACGATACGGGTCTGCCATCTATTTTTGCTTCGTTTTAATGGTCTATTTTCCAACGCACTCCCCAATACGTTTTATGTGCACGTCATATAAATAATAGAAAAAGTGTAACTCATATAAAACACGAGTGAGTACCTTTCCAGTTAAGATCAATTTCTAAAACATATGGTACCTTTCCAGTTAAGATCACAGTACCCGGATTTGGGCTTGCACAATTGCGAACGTGTCTTCACCTCTAATTCGTATGAAACCCTGACATAGATAGAGTCAACCATTAACAATGCCATGGATGACTGTGGACCCCCCAGACTTGGCGGCGCACATGTCTACAGGGGGCACACCTCTTCAGAGCCACTTCAGCCCATATCCGCGTTCATTCTGGCAGGAGTTGATATACTCATATGTCGTTCAGAAATCGGAAGCCTGGAAAATGTATTTCTCCTGTCTATTCTAAAACCAATTGCATTGGTTCCATTGCTGCTCAGACTTTCACACGAAACACCCACACACACACACACACACACGCGCATCCGGACTTGAAAACACACAAATTTTGCACTCGCCTACAACATACACAAGTCACTACACTTTACAGTATATGCTGTGAAGAGCTTTGAGACATTCTCCCGACAGGAAAGGTGCTCTATCAAATATAAGGATCATTTAGGAATATTTATTGTTTCTTTCAGAAGCAAGGAGGGGAAGGGAATTACAGCTAATTGACTGCTTTCACTGGGATTGCTACCTTGTTCAATTGCTCAGAAAAAATATAACGCAGAGCTTTTGCTCGACTTATCACCACGAGAGAATTCACAACTCTATTTAAAATTGTCTCACACCATAAATCTGCAGTCTGCTAGAAAGGCTAATATAGGTGTTTTAACACTAACAATCTGACAAGACTTGTAACAGGAATTTTATTGGTTAATTTCCAATTTTCAAATCTTTGAGAAAAGATGTTTTAGAAATTTGATAATGAAACATTTCTTATTGAGAAACTTGTTAAGAAATGCGATCTCTACGTATTTCTTGTGAAGAAATGGGACGACGGTTGAATTCACCGACTGTCAGGCATCAAATCGTTGGATGAACCTTAACTTCCTTAATACTCCGGGCCTCGGACTCTAACTCTGTCAACCTCCCTGGTTGCTCACTGCAGCTCATTGAGCTAATGAACCACTTTTGCTGTTTTGTTTGACTCTCAAATCTCTTTCAAACCTTATCTATATCTGATCCCTGACCAAGGCAGCTTTTTTCCAGCTCGGGATCATTGCCTGCCTCTTTCCCCTACCTCGCTACCAATTTAGCTGAAACCTTTATTATCTTCAGACGCATCTAACATGCTCCTCACCGATCTCCCTAGATCAACCTTCCTCAACCACCAGCTCATCCACAACTCCCTTGGCACATTCCCCTCCAGGAGCAGGCTCTGGGTACCTATCACCCCCATCTTCCCCTCGGATGGCCTGTCCCTCAGTGGGCTGACGTCAAGGAACTCTCTCTCTCTCTTCTCTCTCTCTGTGATCTTCAAGTTCCTCCGCTGCCTCGCCCACCCTGCCTTGGCAACAATCTACCCCTTTCCCGCTCTCTTGCCCACTCAACTCCACTCTGCAAACCCACACCTGGGGCACAGCAACCCAGCAACGGGGGCTGTGCTGTCATCCATTAAATAACCATTACACCCCCACTCTCTGGGACTCTGTCCCAAACCCCTCCGCTTCTACAGATGGGATCCCGCGCGCCTCACTCGTATTATCACGGTGATTGAATTCCGAGTCCACCTCCGTGTATTTGTGGCAGCTCTCGCAATTCTGCAAAGCGGTTTCTTTAAAAAAGTGCAATTATTTCTCAGGTGGTGTGCGCTGATTTTGAAAGTTTAACTTGAATTACTGGATACCTGGCTGCAGCCAGATGACTTCAGATTATTTCTATTGGAGCCAGTGAAGCCTGGTAAATATCAGGCTTAATAGGGACAGTGTTTCAGTAAAGGGTCCCTGATGTTATTGAGCACTCCTCCACAGGCTGACTCAGCAGAATGTTTACACTCCAGTGACAATCCTCTCGTAAATTAAACTAAAAATACTCTTTTACTTGACCCTGGTCGCGGAAGATTCCTTGCTAATTCACTTAACTGCTTGATGCGAGCTCTGCCGATGTGCTTATTTATTACAAGATATGGTTTGGAATATCGCTATGCCTTTGTGACTTTTGTGTTTGTTGAAACAAATGCACATCTTTAATGGACACTGGTCCAAAGGGAGTCACGGAGCGAGAGATAAAGCATAAAGTTATATACAAGTTGACACAAGGGTGACCTGGAAATGTTTAACTTCTTTCTGCTGTCTTCTGGTTTGGTGCACTGTTTGAAAAGTAGTGAAGGGATTTATACTTTATAACCTGCAAATAGCCTCTTATTAATCCATGCTTTAAAGAGCGAGAATGTCTTGGCTCAGATATGTAGACTAGACTATACGTTCGAAGTATTAAAACATGTAGACACAGCACTCTTTAATGCAGTGCAGTCTTTTTTTTTCTTCGCAAAGTACCGTTTGGTTATTTATTTTATTTTCAACAATGTCAGGACCCGTGAAGAAATGTTAAGCGATTATTCCTGTTCCTCTCTTCCCAGTCAGAGTCTTCACTTGTGTTTAACTTTTAAGAATCAGTTCTTTAAACAAAACAAACATTATCTTGAATGCAAGTTATCCTGTCCCCCTGAATTTAACCGAATGTCAGGAAAGGCTGATTAACTCCTGTATGGGTGATTATTTTTATTGGTGCTCATTTATTGGAGGGAGGGACCTGTTTCAGCTAGTTTCCTTTCTTGTCAGGCCATAATTCTTTGTAACTTTACTGAGGCACCATTCCAATAATGGCTTCCTCAATTGCTCGCTCGGTTCACCGTGGTGCATTGACAGTAAAGTTCTTGAAAGAAACGCCTATAACTGTTGAAATGTCTCAAAGAGTTTCTCAGTAATTACTGTCACCCGTCGTGAATGTGCCATTTTTTTTTTGGCCCGGCTCAAGGGGTAGCCAATTTGCCCACAGAAAAGTTCCACAAGTAGCCACAGAAGGTATACAGTCAATTCACTTTACAGTGAAGCGCTTTGAGAGGTCTCGAAGATTTGATAAGGCGCTGTATCAAATGCAAAGATTATTATTGTTATTTTTAATATGAGGCGAATGATCAACTCATTAGTTAGACTTCTTGCGCCTGATCATGGCTTGAAAATGCAGCAAATTATGGGATCAGCCTCAGTTGTGCAGTTCACGGTGGAGTAACCTGCCGATAACTCACAAGTTGTGTTCGCTTGTGAAGAGTGGCCACTTGGTTAAGTTAGCGAAGGTGCGGCTGCCCTCATCAGTGGAACACTTTCTTAATGCCACTCATTGCCTTCAGGAGAGAAGGGAAGGGGAGGGGAGACTGGGCAGAACATTGAAAACAAACACAGACGAGTATATAAGTTATCATGAACTTAATCTAAAATCCAGACTGCCTGTTAGTTTGTCAGACAGATGCTGGAGTTTCCTTGCTCTCCACTCAGCCTTCCTGCAACCATGTTAAAGTCATACAATGGAGCCGTTGCTTAAATTTCACATTTCACCATAATGCGCGAGGCAGATTTGATTTGTTTGGGGCCAGAATGCTACCGAAATAAATTTTGTGAAGAAATTTCATTGGTTCTTGTGCGGTTGTAAAGAGACTGAAGTAGCCAAAGGGTTTCCAGTGCACAGGAGACTTTATCGGTGCCAGCTTCTTGTTGCAAAAATAAAATAAACGAGAGAACGGCCATCAAGCAAAAAAGTATTGTTAACAAGACAGATACAACTATCTCTTGCCACCCACAGAGTCAGGAGTTGGTGATTAACTTGCCTGTATGAACAAGGTCCTTCACTATAATGACTAAGCAATAAATATAGCACACTTCACCCCAGAAACGAATACCTCACACACTATGGTGAAAATGTGAAGGACAACGTAATAATGATAAATGCGTGTTTCTGCTCCAGAAACAGCCATTCCCTTTCTCGGTTTCAATTGGCATTGACAAGATTGTATTTAACCCAACCCTTCGAAACCTGGAATCATTTCCAGCTGTAAAATCCATTTCACTTTGCTTCCACATCACATCTGCCAATGTGGCTTTATTGGAAATTTCCATCGTGGAATGTCCTGAATTAGAATTTGGAAACTGTACACGCTCCAACAATGTTCCTTACGCTGACTCAAAGAAGGTTCCTGCTTCCCTATCCTCAAAGGGCTGAACAATTGAACAACAGTTGAATTGTGAAAAAAAATCCTTAACATTAGGTCTCAAGCAACGAACGGCTGTCGTTTTTTTTTTAACAGTAACTAATCCGTGTCCTTTGTCCCTAGTCCGACCGAACCCGTATTTCAAGCGGAAGTGTATGTGGGGGGGTGGGGGGGTCGAGGGGTGGGTTTGGCGAGAGGAGGGTGGGGGGGTGGGAGGTGGAACTGTCCTTCTGGTTTTCAATTGCAGGTGTTCAGCTATTTTGCCCACATAGGAAAATGATACTCCTCAAGAAATCTGGTCTGTTCTTTGAAACTGTTAGTGATTTCCATGTCCAATTACAACCTGCCCGTAATCTCCCGATGATGGAATATGGATCTCGTGCCTCTGATCAGGCTACCAGCATCGTCCAAAGCCAGGTGGACGACACCTTGTAGAGAATAGGCGTTACAAAGCATTATGCGTTGACCTTGGTGGCAACGCGTTTTTGCGAGGAAAGTGTTGCTGCAAGGAAAATGTTTCAAGTAGATCGTTGTTTCTTTCGCTTCCTGAGTTTCCCGCAGTCTGGTTACTTTGGCAGGAGGAATCGTCAAGTCTTCCAGATACGCAGCTCGTATTAAAAGTACAATAGATCGCAGAAATTCAAAAGGATTATCAATGGAGCAGATCCTCTGCACCGCTGGATCGCGGAGTCACATTTTTGTAAAAGTAGATCCTGCGGTGCTGGAACTTATTGCGAAAAAGCAGGAGCGTGTGTGCAACTTGTACTGCAACGCTCACAGTGCCGACTGCCTGGGAGATTGGAGTTCAAAACCGATGCTCGCAATGAAGCTTTGTCCAGAGGAACAACTAAAGCGAAAACTGACTGGGTTGGTCAACATTCCTCAACCGCATCTATCGCCCAGTAACCATGGGAATTGCAGTGATAGAGTTCACGGAGATAATAACATTCCTTGCATTTGATACAGCGCCCTATCACGCCTTCAAGACGTCTCAAAAAGCTTCGCAGCATACACTGTAAAGCGTAGTGACGGTGTGTTTTGTGGGCTTATTTTTGTAAGATGTTAGTAAAATCAACTATTTATCCCCCTCCTCCCGTCCGACAAACGCACACACACACAACCCTCCACTAGCCAAATAGGAAAGCTGTATTGGAAGAGCAATATGGGAAGAAACGCAGAACATATAGTGTGAGTAAATCTCAATATTTCTCCTTGTTCCTCTGTTCCTTTTGTTTCAGTTACATGGCACGTCCCAGCAACCCCCACCCCCCACCCTCCCAAAAGCAAGATAAAGAGCAGATCTTGGATAATGAGAACATAAACCATTTTGCTGGTTGGCATGTTATCCCTGTGACTCGGACATGCATTATTTATTTGTGTTCGGCGCAAGACAAGCGAACAGGGAAAAATAAAATACTTCATGATACGTTATTGCGCCCGCTGTCAAAAACAAATAAAGAGAGAGGAATTAAAGGACGGTCGTAGCAAAATGATTGCTATTTATAGTGACCAACAAAAAACATAATTCCCGAGTGAATTAACCTGAAAGAAAAAACATGATATTACGTAGAAAATAAAACAAACAGGAGATCTTGTAAAACTATTATTGGATTGCAAAGTCATTTGGGGCATTGGTCAAACTCCAGAGAATGGTAATTTGCTGTCAATCCCACAAATGTGTACAGTCAGGAGTCGAATAATACAGGAAGAGACAAGTAGTGAACAGGCATGAGGTTAAAGGGCACCTCTCAGGAGAGCATTGATGCAAAGGCTGCTTGAAGGAAAACATATGATCATGATTATAATTCAATAATACACTAACTGCGATATATAAAATACACACTTCTTACACACAACCGAACGAACACATGTGAGATCAATTCTTTTCTTAAAAAAAAACATTAATGATAAGTTATAAAGTGTTAGCGTTTTCACGGAAACTTTAAACTGTTTCCAAAACTGGACATGTTCCTTAGAGTACTTTGTGCCCAGTGGCTCAGCTGGTAGTGGACTGCCCTCCCCCTCCCCCTGGCTCGGCCCCGGGATCCGTTACTGTGAAGCGCTCTGAGACGTCGTCCGGGGTGGAGGGCGCTATATAAATCCAAGCTGTTGTTGTTGTAGAAATGACCCACACCCACCAAAGGGTTGATCTCAGTTGGGACAGTAGTAGGGACACAGGGATTGACTTCAGCACACAAAGCCCCCTCCTGCACCGCTGGCCTGGGGAGGAAGGAAACCAGAGCTCCTCCTTTAGGACCACTCTCCGGAAAGCCTGGGAAAGCCGACGTCAGAGGCCTGAAACTTCTCATGGTCTTTGCCATGTGCTTCAGCTGAGGGAGGCTTCACCCGAGTTGTGATGCCCTCTGCGGTTCACTGGCTTGTCACAAGGCCAACCCACAAGCTCCAAGGGGGTTAGAAACTCTGTGCTCTACATAGGAAACACGAGTTTAGGTTGGTCATATAATTTGGGGCAGTGCTTTAAGGCAGGGTGAATGAACTTATATGCCTTTAGTCTGAGGTCCTGTCTACCTGTTTATCACTACTGTATTCGAAAAGATGAGGGGTGGGGGGGTGGGGGGGGTTTCTCTCAGTGCCCTCCCTGACCAATAATCCACCAAATAAAATTGATCATTCACTTCCTGTTTGTGAAACATTGCTGTGGGCAAATTAGCTATTAAGCTTAACGGGTGAACCTTTTTATTTATTGTCCAGTGCAATGGTTTTGGCCTTGTATAGATAGGATCAAGGTTAGCACCCTCCAGTGACAAGGCTCCTCCACGCTGTACATGCAGAGGGGAGACACAGATTGCACTGAAGTGACTTTTTAGGACGATGAAGGGTGTTCCTTTACAGCGCAAACATTATGCTCTGTATCCGAATTAGTTTTGATGCTCGTTGCTCTCGTCTGTGCACAGGCAGGCAAGGCAGGCTTTGACCATCGCTGAGCACTTTAATCCACTTTGACACTTATAATTTTATCTGTGCTTTAGAATAGAATGGGCACATAGTTACAGCAAGATTATTAAGAACAATAATAATTTTGCATTTGATGTAGCGCCTTATCACGTCGTCGAGAGATCTCAAAAGTTCGCAGAACATACTGTAAAGGGAGTTGACTGTATATTTTGTGGGTGAAAATTGTCACCTTACATTCAGAGTCAAGCCTTTTTATGCTCACAAAGTAAGAAAGTGCACACAATTAACATTTGAAATCTCGATGTAAAGTGGGGAATTCTGCCTCATGCAAACTTTTCAAAGTTGCTCGCTTCCCATTTGATGTACTGTATCTGTTAAAAAACAAAACAAATAGAGGGTGGCTGTTTTGGAGCTCTAACTATTGAATATTTAGAAGAGTTGTTTCATTTTATCCGGTGAGTTTACAGGAGCAGGGTGGGTATTTGAAGCTTTCCAAATAAACCTAGCAGAAAATCCCAGCAAGTTAGTTCCAAAGTGTGCTGAACGACGCAGACAGGAAGACCCTACATATCACTAAACACTTTCTTCCAGTTACACTTATACTTGACATTTATAGTTTTATTTGTGCTTTAGAATAGCATGGGCAACGAATTAAACTTGTCACCTTACTTCCTTTGGTCTGTTGAGCCAGGAAGGGGTTCTATGGCAGACTGACACCCACTATGTTCTACAGGGGCAAAACATCCTAAATCACTCAGGCAAAACCTCCTCTGAATCTTCAGATACCCATAATTTCCTTGTGACTTGAGTAGGCCACCATCTGGAGGCACTTAGTTGAGTGTGTTTGCTCATGTTGGAAATGTTTCTGACAGTGGAACGACAGGAGCAATTTGCAATGCTTCGTGGTTTGACATTTTCATCTGTTGGGAATGGAAGTTACAAGTTTGCAGCACCTGTTTCTGACGTCGGAAATGAACCAGTGAATCTATCGTCAAAATACCAATTAAACTTAGGCCGTGGTTGGGGGGGGGTGGGGGGGGGGGGGAAGGGGGGGTGTTGGTGGTGGATGGCTCATGCATTTTAAAGCTCTGTATCATCATCTTCGTGCAGAGACTAGTGGACCTGTCAAAATCCTGCCCCGGAGCAGGGGGTATAGTGGGATGGATTCTTTTTCATACAAGCTCAGCAATGTTGAATTTTATCCGATAGCGAGGACCACGGAAGATTAACAGGATATAAACAAGAGGAAAAACAATCTGCAATCCTTTATTCGCCAAATGAACTTTCCTGAAAAAGATGACAAATTTCATGCACCAAGCCACAGATATCCATTAAAACAGTACTTCCACACATGAAACACATTCTTGGTATCTGTGATCTATGATTGCTGGTTGGAATATATTATATGACTTTACTTAGTAATGCTCGCCTTATTGCTAACATTACCTCAGCAACTGTTCGTCATATTGTTCCTGTGGCTTAGCCAGCTGAGGTGAAAAAAATGATTAAAATGCATTTATTGTGTTTTCATTATAATGCTCATAATCCTTGCATTTGATATAGCGCCCTTCACAGCAGCATGACATCTCAAAATGCTTCACAGGGTTTACTGTAAAGTACAGTGCCTGTGTATTTGCAAATAAATGCAACAGCCAATGTGCACAGCAATGTCCCACAAACAGCCATGGTGTGACTGCTGAATTTTATCTTGGGGATCGTTGGTCAGGAGACAGGGAAAAGCCCTTCTCTTTTTCGAATAGTGCAATGGGATCTTGGACAACAGATAGGACTTTATGCATGTAAAATATGACTGTTACGTGTATTATGTTGTCTTTACCTTATAAACTCACACAGATTCTTCACAAAACTGATTTGACTGCTCTCTTTGTCTTCGGGGAGGCAGAGCAGCAGAGCAATTGGTTCAGAGATGTGATTCAAAGGGTCATTGAAATCAAGCCTTGGCAAAGAGGCGAAAACAAAGTTCGCCAAATAATTTTGTGTAGCCACACTGACCCTTTAAGTTGCTGCAGCGAATGACAAATAATATCGGATTCAACGGCGGATTAGAACATCAAAACTGAAGGAAGCGGGAAATGTCTGAACATTGTTATGTGCTGGCTCTGTTCCTGGCGTGGTGGTTTAAGTGGAACTCTTGTGTAGTGAAGCCAAGACCTAGGGAAGTGAAGGCTTCTCAGTGGTCTCATTGAGTTTCAGCATTCAGATCTGTAGCTCGTGCTTTTAAGTTCCAGGGATTTCAGGCCATTCACAGATTGGATCCAAAATAAAACGCAAGGTGACAATTATTAAACTGCTCTCCAATATTTCCACACACAAAACTGACTTGTGTGCGATGTGCAAACCTCTCCAGCGCCTTTCAGAGGGAGGGGTTAAAAAAAAACAATCAAGAAAGTGCGAAGGAGGAAAAAAAAACTAATGATCCGGACTTCACAGAACTTCACAAAATTGAAAAAAGTTTCCCCAATGTCCCCGAGATTTTCAGTTAACAGGAGTTAAATAAGGTTATCCAATCTCTCACTTCCCTTTTCTTTTGACCACACAACTCGCAGTGATCATTAATCACTCCAATCCTCTGGGGAGGCTGGATGCTGTGAAAATGATGGTGGGCCCTGGACTGAATTATCTGAATGGAATGATGCAGCTGCTTCTTCCTAAGGATTGACTTACAAAATGAACACGATTTTAGTGAGAACAGGACGAATGCCAGGGATAGGAGTTTTTATTTATCCTATCCCCCCGCCCAATTTTCTTCCCTCTCTTGTCTCTCCTCCTGAAGACATTTAACACTCTTTAACTTCTATTGGGGTTATGCTTCTCATGTCTCCTTCTGATACCCTGTCCAACTAGTTTTCGTTCACATCAAAACTTTGACGGTGGCAGGCTATTTGACCGTGAGCAGGTATTTTAGCCGAGCATGATCTTGTCCTTGTCCAACATCCCACACACGTGCATTTTCCAGCAGGGGTCTCTAGATAGCAATCAGGAGCAGGAACCCTGGCTGATTTCCCCCCTCCCTAACCCAAGGTCATTAAGAATTAAATTGAATGACCACAGATGCTGCCCTGACTGGGATTCATTTCTACATTCATTTCGGGTCCATATGGTTTAGTGCTGCTTGCACTGGTTAGTAACCTGAACTTTTCTGCATCACCCTTTGTCGGAGTAAGAGCGAGATTTTAAAAAGTAATGGAAAAAGGTGTAAAGAAGAATGGGGCCTCCAGAAGCATGTGAAACACTGCAAGCTATAGACCTCTACAGCGCAGAAGCAGGCTGTTTGGCCATCGTGTCCGTGCTGGCTCTTTGAAAGAATAATCCATTCAGTCCTATTTATCTGTCTTAATAATTGCAATTGGATCTCTCCTCAAACTTCTCTGTTCCAGCGAAGATAAGAATGTGTTAGAATGGGTAGAAGAAGGATGAATGCCTTGTTAGAAACAAAACAAAACAAAAGTCTTCTGGTTTGACGTCCACCTTGTATTCTATTCTGGGCAAAATAACAACAACGACAAAATCACATTTATAGAGCGCTTTTCATGTCGGGAGGACGTCCCAAGGCACTAGACAGTCAGGTGTTAGGACATAATAATAATAATAATAATAATAATGATAAAGTTCATAAGAAAGCAGAGAAAATCGAATGTTTGTTCTATATTATATAAGACAGATCGGAGAACGGTAAAGTACAAGCTAACACTAGTAGAATAAATATTAGATTAAAAGTGATAACTTAGAGACAGTCCACAAGGCTTATATCATATTTGACAAATTACAGCGTGTAAAATAAATCTGATAGAAATTCGATGCACGAGACCCATAGATGCAGAAGAATTGGGACATTGACATTTGGAGAGGTCATAAAAGAGAGTTCCAGTAAGAGATTGAGTTATTGGTAAAATAAGATCCATTTTTTGTGCGTTTGGTTTATAGCCTACAGGAATAGATTTTCGAGAAGCTTCAAACTATCTTATTTTGTTAATCATCCCATTGGCAAACCATGTTGCTTTGTACTCAAGGAATAATCAAATGCACTCAGTGTCTGACAAAGGATGAGTTATTCATAGACCTGCTCACCTGGAAAGAATTACTATTGCAACACCAGGGAGAATGAAGATTTAGAATAGGATGCACGCAGGAATGTCGGGGGTACCTTGATTGAAGTGGGGTAGAAGATAAAGAATCCAAGCATAAAACTTTGGAATTTAGGATTACAAATGTCTTTGGACAATTTATATTTTGTTGAATAAGAGAGAGAGAGAGAGGGAGAGATAAGGACTCAAAGGAACCTCATTCTCAAATAAGATTGAGTTCATGAACCTCCAGATTTTTTATCCTTTAAGAAGTCCACAAAATTGAACCAAAAAGTGATATATATATATATATTATATATATATATCCTACTTGAAACAGTACACTTA
This sequence comes from Callorhinchus milii, assembly GCF_018977255.1. NCBI lineage: Eukaryota > Metazoa > Chordata > Chondrichthyes > Chimaeriformes > Callorhinchidae > Callorhinchus > Callorhinchus milii. The sequence goes on along the minus strand of NW_024704744.1, from coordinate 97,825,829 downwards.
TATTTGAGGGTTAGGCATTTTGAAATTTAAAAAAAAAATGAACAAAAGACTACATTTTGTATTGTGTTACAAAGTCACTTGCCATTACAAGGAAAGGTTTTACTCATGCGAGTTGAATGTTTCCGACAATATCCCTGTGCAATATTAAAATGTCTGTACTGCCAGTTTCAGTTGTAAAGGTCCACACACTTTAATTATGAGCTCACCTCAAGGTACAGTCGTTGGCTGGGCAGTTGTAAATTATAAGAGGTTGCTTTCACATTATTGCAGATCACATTGCACCAATGGGAAGAGGTGGGTCTTGATGCAATTCCCTCGGATATACAGTAGATTGGTGGATCTTTTCAAGTGACTTAAACCCTCACATGGCTTGTACTGTATAAGCTTCTTGCAATACTAAGATCTCACCGGGAAAAAAATGGATGTATTTTATATAATGTTCCCTGCAATTAGGTTTTGGAATAGCTTAGTGCGTGCGTTAAAATATATATTGTTTTTTCAGTACTGTTCAAAGCCGTCACTGGTGAAAATTGCAACACTTTCCGTGAATGTCACTGATACGCCTCTAGTATCTTCGAAAGTTTTTTTGGGGTTTTTTTTTGTTCCGCAAGTCACTTTAGCACCTTTTAAAGCTGCTTTAAAATATTTTAAAAAAACATGAATCCTCTGATTGCGCAATCCCAGCGGACTGAAAACTCGGATAAAAGCGGAATTGTTAGAGCGGAAAAGAAGTTCTTTCAAGGTGTGCAAACAACAGTGTAGAATGATGTCGCTTAACTATGGAGAAACTTCTATCAAGATTACCACAGCCATATGCCACATTATGTTGGACTTTGCAGTAGGCTGTGCATATTATCTCTGTGATTGTAAATCTTATATTTCTCCTAAGTGTCTCACGCTTGACGTGCAAAAGGTTAATGATGCAAATTCGCTTTCAAATGAGAAAGCTTGGTTATCCTGTGCTGATTGTTTTGGCTGTTGGTCATTTGTACGCACCTCAATTTTCATTGAAAAGGCTATTAATACTGGGAGTGCCCAGATCAAGCAAATACACTGCATTTATTTACACTGCTTAGTAAAAAAACTAACAATGTTATCAGCTCATTGTTGCCAACTGAGCGAAACGGACGCGTCTAACATTGCTTTGATCTCACAATTGCACACAAAACAGCATTTTGTATGAACTCCTGACTGTGGTTCTCACAATGAGAGCGTGAAATTGAAAAGTATTCCATTTCTCAGCATTACGTCCCTCATCTTGATAAGCACAAAAATTCAGCAAACAGTTCTTTTTTAAAAAAAGGTATCGAAAAAAGGTATTTTAAGATAATGCGGATGAATAATGTTGGTGCCGGCTTCAAGTATGTACTGAATGCTTGAGCATGTTCAAATTGGGATTTGCTGTTTGATGCTGAGTTTTTCTTGCATGTTTTTCCGTTGCATTTTGCTATCAAAATGCTTGCATTTCCCATTCGATCACTCCTTATTGCCACTACCTGGATTATGGGAGGTTTAGGGGAAGAATGACCATTTTATCTTCCAGAATACCCAGGGTATTTACTTCTAAGAGGGGCTATAACAACAACAACAACAAAATTACATGTGTATAGCGCCTTTCACGTCAAGAGGATGTCCCAAGGCGCTGGACAACTAGTGTTTTGGTCCTGAGCTGGGGGTCAGGATCGGGGAGGGAGGAGTGCGGTGGGGGGAGAAGAATGATCAAAGGCACGGTCAAAGAGGAGGGTCTTGAGATGGCCTTGACGGAGGCAAGGGAGGGGAGGGACTGCGGGATGGAGTTCCAGAGATTGGGGGCAGAGTGGCTGAAGGCCTGCCTGCCAATGGTGGGGCGGGCGAGACGGGGAATGTGAACCCGCTGAGCGGAGGGTGCGGGCAGGTTGGTAGGAGGTTAGGAGATTGCAGAGGTAGGGGGGGAGCAAGGCCATGGAGGGCTTTGAAGGTGAGGACTGTTTCTTAATGAATTCAGCGTCTTCACCTCTACTACCCTTCTTAGCAAATTATACCATCTGCTGATAGTCCTCTGTGTAAAGAAATACTTCCTGGTGCCTTCCTTAAAATTGCACAGGAAAGAGAGTAACAGACATATCTTATGTTGTGACAACTGGGACTGTACGCAGCACTCGAGATGTGACCTAGCCGAGGCATTGAGCAGCTTGAGCATGACTTCTGTGAATCCTCTGGTTCTGACATGATAGCTGCTGATCTTTGCCAAGGAATTTCTTATCACATAACTGAAAGCTGTTTAAAACAAGGCCATAGATCATGTTTAGAACAAAGTCACCCAGCAGGAACAGAAGGTTTTACTGAAGACAGTGTGCTGTCCTTTATTGGTTATAAGACTCAGCGAACTAATTGTTTTCAGTCTTCTATTCATTTCTCCAACTCCACATTCTTCTTCCAAACTTACTTAAGATGTTAAGTTAATGGAATCCTTGGCTCCAACACAATAGCTATCATGGCGACAGACATACTGTGGACATACTCATGAAAAATGGAAGCAGCCTTGATTCCTTTAGAAGAATTAATCTAAATTATAAATCATTTCATCCAGTTACAGGAGGGTTTGGAAAAGTTCACTTTAATATGATCACATTAACAAGACCCTCGAGAATCCTTTTATAAACTGTTTATTCATGTGATGAAATTGAGTTAAATATACTGTATTTCAAAAATAATCAGTTCTTATTCTTTAGAAGTGGGAGGAAGGGGGAGACGAGAATGGCTGCACTTCATATGATAATTAATGAAAAATTACCTTAAGCATAATCACAAGCTCAGTTGATAATTGGTCCCATTCACTTTCAGAGGGATGCTTAATAATAAGAATATAATAATCCTTGCACTTGATATTGCGTCTTATCATGTTGTTGAGACGTCTCAAAGCGCTTCACAGAGTATATTGTAAAGTGAATTGACTGTATATTTTGTGAGCGAAATGCGGCAGCCAATTGCGCACAGCAGCGTCCCCGCAAACAGCAATGTGGATTGAGTGACCAAATTACTATTATTTTATTTGGTTCAACGGATTCCCTTCAGGACCTCACCCAAGTGGTCAAAATCCATTTGTGAGCCTTGACACTGAGGAGTCTTAGCTATTCAAAGAGAAAAAGAAGAACGAAATACAAAGTGAAATAGAAAAGATCGAATGAACGAGAATCTTTTCAAAGAGCGTCACAGACACGATGGGCCGGATGGCCTCTTTCTGTGCTGTATCATTCTATCGATTCTATGAATGGTGACAGGGAAGAAAAAGCAAGGTGGTGCTGGATTGGGTCAAATGTAAAACATGCAAAAAGATATTTTCTTGTAAAATGTGCCAAGAGAACAGAACACAACGTTGAAAGCAGTACAGGAAAAAGGAAATTAAAATAAGGAAACGGATCATAATAGAAAATCTAACTGAATGAAAATGCGTTGAGAAATAACCAGGAAATGAACAGGAATAAAAGTTTCTGGAGATTTCTAGTTTCCACTTGGCNTTTTTTTCCTGGAGCTGCTGCCATCTGATTCTCTGTAGTGTTCTGTTCATTGTGTGCACTGTTCCAGCCCATAATGTCAGCTTATAAATCCTTAACTCTTCTGTACAGAGTTAAAAGGGAACAGAGAGAAGGTAGTTGGAAGTCTGTGTATATTATGCAATTACAAGCAGACTGGGACTGTACTCAGTGTCAATGTACGTAATGTATTCTTGAAGTAATGCAGACTTAATATTTTTATTAGAAGATATTTCTCTGGACTTTAATGTAAGCCACCTGTTGTTTTGATTGATATATTTTGTGAGTTAAGTCGAAGTTAACTGAAGTCTTAGAATGTTAACAGCATTCCCCCTTTTTATTTTGCTGTAGACTTATTCCCATTACAATGGATTCTCTTCATATCGAAATGTATTTGCCTCGTCAGCAGTCTGATTATAAAAGACATTTCACTACACAACTGGATGTCTGAATGACATTTGGGCCCTTTGACACTTTTTCTTAAAAAGGGAACTCTGCTAAAACAAACCTCATTGTGTGTGTGTGTGTGGGGGGGGGGGGGGGGTGGGGGGGGTCAGTAAAGGCTGGACTGGATTCACCAGATCCTGCCCTAGATCTACTTTATAGCATATGGCTTGGGGAGAAGTAGGAGGAGGAAGGCAAAGAATAATATTGCTGCTCTCTTCCTCATAAACTTCATTCAGTATTGGAAGCACCTCCGGCTCAACACAGTGTAACGTGCAATGAGGGTTCAGTAATAATGGAAGCCAGACATTGTTGGAAACAAATAACTCAAACTTTAATAACCAAACTTCAACAACTACGGGTAGGAAGTAACCCGAGCAGGAATGTGAGTTTCCTCTCAAGGACAACAACAACAACAAAATTGCATTTGTTACATTTATAGAGCGCCTTTCACGCCGGGAGGACGTCCCAAGTCTACTCCTCATCCCAATGGCCAGGAGTGTCCGGATTATCATATTGCGGGAGGAATGCTCCTCAAGGCCACCGATAGGTGCTGTGGCCTGAGACTGTCACCCATGTCCACTGCTGAAAAATACTGAAATATGCGCCCACAAAATATACAGTCAATTCACTGTACAGTACATTCTGTGAAGCACATTGAGACGTCTCGAAGACGTGATAAGGCTCTATATCAAATGCAAGTATTAATATTATTATTGCTGTTAAGGTCTTCTCCCAATGTGAGCCCCCACCACATTATTTAGGAGACAAAGAGTGAATGTCGTTACCCTCAAAGTGGCTTTTTGGCTATACATAAAATCACCGTTAATGCGTACTTCAGCCCTGTTACATTGACAGATATTAGAGTTTCACAGTTGACACTGGATAAAAGGCAGAACTGAGCTCTGTTTTGTCTTTTTAATGTAATTCTGTATATTTGCGTGTGCCATCTGCAGATACTAGTCCACATATCACAAAGTGAGGTTCAGGTGAAGAAAGCCCTTTGACCCATTTTATCTCATCCTTCCAGAATACAACAACAAGATTACATTTTTTATAAATGTTTTATAATGTCTTTTTATAAAAGAATACCCATTTTAACCCCCCCAACCTCAACCTAGTACCTGTTTTAATTGTTAATTACCTTCTGGGTGAAGAAATATTTTCTGGATGCTGTGCTGAAATTGCCCTTTACAATCTTAAACCTGTAATCTTCCAAGAAGCACCACATGAAAGTGAAAGCTACGTCATGGCACGGTAAGAGAAAAGCAAATGATGCAGAGTAAAACATATGGAACGAAACTTCAACAGTAGGAAAAGTTTAAGCAAACAAAAACTTATTATTCATTTGAGGTGCCCTTTAAGGCAGATACGAGGCATTAGCCCTCATGGATATCATTAATCTCCAGTGTCCAGTGTATTTAAAGAGCGATTAAGACATTGAACTCTATCACAAACCCAACTTCAACTACCCTTGTAAACAGTTGCTGAAACTGGCAAAATGTCAAACAAAAAACAAACAACAATTGCACAGAATCCTATAAATGTCAAGACGTGCTTTCCTGTGGTATGCTAACACAGAAATAGTCATTTTGGCATGAGTTCTATTCTGGCCTCGGGGAGTAATATTGCTGTTAATACAAACGAAAAAATTCTGAATTCTCCCAACTGCTTCAGTGAGATATGAAGTGACGCACAGGGGCATTTTGCTGAGAGCTGGGAAACAATAGAATTAGGTGTCAACTCCAGGAATCATGTCAAACTGCTGCACAGAAGCAAGGAACTATAATTTTCCTGTGTCAACTGTGATATAGCAGTTTTACGGGTGTTAATGAACTGTTGTGTTGTAATAAAAGATAAGGCAGCCAACTTGAGCTGTGAAGTCTTTTACAAGTTTATTGAACAACAATTTGCTTCCTTTGGTTCATTTAGGAGTTAGAGGCATCTTCTTTTAACTCTTTCAGACACAGTAGTGATAGCGATCTCCATAACAAATAACAAATCAAAGTAATTGTCAGTGTCCATATCTCTCTATTGCCAATGACATCCATTTCCCACGTTACTGTCTATCTCAAGTCTCCTATGGGATAGCAGTTGCCAAAGTGAATTTTATAGACTTTTGTATTCAAATGCTTAAAAAGTCTGGACTAAGTTGTCTCGAAGTTGGTATTTGGGTAATACCTCTTTCTTAGATTATTCCGGGAGAAATGCAGAATTAAATCATCTTTTCAGTGCTCTTTTAGTTCCTTCTACCAGGTCAGCAGAATTGATGCAGGTTCTGAGAAAATTCTTTCTGCACGCATTCATAACATCCAGGCTTGACTACGTAACCTCCTTGCTTGTCGGCCTCCCCGACTCCACCCTCCATAGGCTGCAGATCACCCAGAACTCTGCAGTTCATGTCCTTTCTCGAACCAGGCTCCACGACCCTATCCTCGGCCGACTCCACTGGCTTCCCATCGCACAGAGGATACAGTTCAAGATCCTGGTCCTCACCTTCAAAGCCCTCCACGGTCTTGCTCTCACCTACCTCTGCGACCTTCTAACCCCCTACCATCCTGCCCGCTACCTCCGCTCAGCGGGCACTGGCCTGCTTCAAGTCCCCCGCCTCGCCCGCCCCGCCATTGGCAGGTGGGCCTTCTGCCACTCTGCCCCCACCCTCTGGAACTCCATCCCGCAGTCCCTCCGTCTCGCCCCCTCCCTTCAAGAACCATCTCAGGGACCCTCTTTTCGACCGTGCTTTCGGTCGCCCTCCTTCCCCCCCTGCCCTCCACCCTCCCTGATCCCGACCCCCAGCTGGGGTCCGAAACACTGATTGTCCAGCGCCTTGGGACATCTTCCCGACCTGAAAGCCACTGTACACATGTAATTTTGTTGTTGTTGTTGTTGCTGTTGTCGTTCTTCTTCTTCTTCTTTTGCTAGGGTTGCTATGATCACTTTAGCATGTTGTAATTCAATTTTGACTTCCAAACCCTCTCCACGTTAAGCACTAGTAGGCATTCTCTAAACTCAGGTATTGTTTTGGTGTTGTTCCTTTTTTGTGATGGTTCAGCTTGGTTTCGTCAAGGAGCGAAATGTCAGTGCTGCAAACGGAACGTTTTTTCACATGTTTTTCACACTTCGTGAGACCATTGAGTAATTTCAGGACCAGAGTCACACAAGGTTAGATGAGGAATAAAGGTATCAGCGCACTGCCTCAGCCTTGGAACACCATCAATTCATCCACTAGTGTAACATAATAACATTCAGTTAATCAAGCCTTTTACACTATTTCAGTGTAAAAGCAATTGCAATTTACACTGTGCAATTGCACACAATTGCTGTGCGCAATTGGCTGCTGCGTTTCGCTCACAAATATACAGTCAATTCACTTTACAGTATATTCTGTGAAGCACTTTGAGACGTCTCGAAGACGTGATAAAGTGATATATCAAAAATGCAAGGATTATTTGTGGCAGATCTTTTAACTAAATTTCTCTGTCCATTCTCAATACCCTTAAAGACTTTTATTTTCCTTCCAAGCGTCTTTCTTTATATTGCCCTTCTAAACATCTGAGTTGATTCTGCGTCCATGACCTCCTGAAACATTTCCATTTATCATATGGCATCTTAAAGTCAGATTGCTAACTTAATGCAGTTTTGCACTATGGACTTGTGCCAAATCGGAACATTCAATTGAGACTGTCCAAATGTGTATCACTAAAAACATTTTGGGTAAGGTAGAGGATAAGAAAAGAGTCTTTAATTCAATCAATCTGTGCTAAATTCAAACCTAAAGTCTAAAACATGAAAGCGCTGTACAGTAAAAGCACCCAATCTCCACTGCCAGTTTTAATATTAAGCTATTAAAATGTTTAGTGAAAAAGGCACATGCTGCATCTGGTTAGTTTCCCTGCAGTTATTTCCAAGCGTTTATTTTCTTTTTAAAGTCATAGTATTTACTACATTTGTTCCTTACACTGAGGGATCAGAGCATTTGCAGAGGAGAACGAGTTAGCTAAATGTGAAGCTGACACACGCACGCGGACACCTTTGGGAAAAGAACGGTACAGCCCATTAGACTGAAAACAATGGAAGCGCGAGCAGAATTATATCCATTCTAATCATTCCAATGTGTTTCTTGATTTATTATCACCCAAAGCATCCATGTCGGATCATATAAATTGGATTCTAATTCGTCTAGGAATTTAAATTGCAAAACAAGTAGAAAAAACTCTCGGGGAGGGGAGAGTCGCAATATTTGAATAACATGTGAATATTACAGACAATAGAAATTTGTAGCTGTTTGGCAACAGTAACTGTCATCTTGAAGACATTACCCGGCATCTCGATTAAGGTCTAACCTTGTCTGATTGTTGAAAACCATATGTACCTGGATGGGGCATTTAAAGAATGCTGAACACTGTCTGCACACTATCCACATAATAGGAAGATGATGTGTCTGGATGCCAAATGTGTCCGAAATTCATATCTTAACCTCACGTAAATATATTCCCGTGCAGAAACAATGGTTGGGTTTCAAACTTGGCTGCGCGAGTTGAGTCTGTGGAACGTGCACACCGTGAAGGTTACAGGTCTGCGCTCAGTTAGCCGGTGTCTTGTCAAGCGAACACCATGGCACTACATTTACCCTTTTTAGGTGTCCAAGGTCACAAGGGAACAAATCAAACCAGTTTCCACATCTCATTTTTGACCAATTTTGAGCTGGAGATCTGTCGGTGCGAACGCCGGGTGAGGACGGCTGATTTAACGTTCCCCTCTGATGGTGAAATGCATATCGAGGCTCACACACGAATAATGGACACTTTGGTGAGGTAGAGGGTGCCGGTAGAACATCAGCTTCCACTGGTATCCCCCCTTCCGCCGTAGAAAAAAAAAAGGAATCAAGAGGCTCCAGGAAAGGGGATCAGGAACAAAAGTGGTGGAGGTCCTGAAGAAAAATCTGATTTTAATGTAATCAGTAACACTTTATGCTGATCAGGTAAATGTTACTCATCGCTGGAAATGAACTTACTTATCTGAGTCAGTAAATAAACTGTAGCAACAAGTACTTTAACAATATCTTATTGCAGCGTATCAAGTATAATGTGCTGCGTTACTTTTAGCACATCAGAGTCCAATTTCAGGTATTTCTTAAGAGGATTCCTCAATAAAAAGTATTGAATTAGAATTCACACCAACCCATAAGAACTCCACTGACTGACACAGACAATTTGGAATGGGTGGGTTGATGTGCCAGAATGAATCTCCATTTGCATGACTCACTACTCCTTATTAAGGAATCCTGTTAAGAAATATCGCACATTAGACCTTTTTTTTAAAAAACAAGAATAAAATTTCCTATTGCAGAATTGTAGATAAAAAATAGTAAGCGTTAGTGTTTCCTGCTGTCATTTCAACTGGCAGAGTGTTGTAGCTATCAATCGGATAAATCAGCTCTCCGTTAAATGCTTGTGACATTTCAAGCAAATCACCCTTACACCAACCAACCCCTCTGAACCCTTCACAAGTTACACAATATAGCAGTCCCAGTGAATAATAGGAAAATGAACAATAAATGTGTATTCAGTCCCCAGTGAGGGTCGGAGTAAGTAAATATACATGTACGAGTGCATATATAAGAGAAGTGAAATAAACAAGTTCTGTTTATCTGTGTATCCATTTGTTGTAAATGAGTAATGTCATCTGGATTCCTGTAGCTCAGTGGTTAGAGCGCTCGCCTCGCAAGCGAGAGAGACCTGGGTTCGATTCCCGGCAGGGGGCGAAAACTGGGGCAAGTTTCCTTACTCCGCACGCCTGATAATAATCCCTCAAGAAAAAATAACAATAATAAATCGGTCACTTCAATCCGAGACTGTTTGTGGGGACGCTGCTGTGCGCAATTGGCTGCCGTGTTTCGCCCACAAATATACGGTCAATTCACTTTACAGTGTATTCTGTGAAGCGCTTTGAGACGTCGAGAAGACGTGAAAAGCGCTATATCAAATGCAAGGATTATTATTGTTATTATTATTATTATAAATGTGGGATTTCCTAATCTGTGCGGCTGAGCTATCCACCATTATAGAGGACGATTATTATTATTTATTATTTATGATCTGTTCCTCCGGAAGGTCAGAGTTTTCCAGTTGATGCAGAATTATTTAGTCTGCCAGAAATACAAGGCAGGAGCTCAAGCGGACTACGGGTAATGAGAACAGTCTTCCTTGCAATTCTCCTGACGGTGAATTCCCCCCAAAGCCCAGGCACAGTGTCAGGAGGAGGAGGAGGAGGAGGAGGAGGAGTGGGAGGGAGCAGAGCTTTGTTGAGATACAAGCAATGCCTCCTCAATACATAAGGCAAGGAGGGTAGAGTGACAAGCCACACATCTGCAACAGTGAACGAATCGCTCTTTGCACTTGAGAACGTGAGGGAGGATGGAATAAGACCGGATACACACACACACACACACACACAGGGAAACTGGGAATCTGTACCTGAAATCTGTACGTGGAGTCCTGTAGCTCAGTGGTTGAGCACTCGCTTTGCAAGCGAGAGACCTGAGTTCAATTCCAGGCAGAGGGCGAAACCTTGGGCAAGTTTCCTTACTCCACACAGAGCCTAATAATAATCCCTCCAAAACCAAAAACAATAATAAATTGGTCATTTTCAATCCACGACTGTTTGTGGGACATTGCTGTGCGCAATTGGCTGCCGCGTTCGCCCACAAATATACAGTCAATTCACTTTACAGTGTGTTCTGTGAAGCGCTTTGGGACGTCCTCCCGACGTGAAAAGCGCTATATCAAATGCAAGGATTATTATTATTATTATTATTATTATCTACTTTGCCCTCGTCGCCAAGCCAATTGAGGAAATTCCATTTTTTTCACTCCAAAGGCTTAAAACAAGTCTTAAAAACAAGTGTTTGTTTAATGAAGGGAACTGTTGCAAGGGCATTCTTCAGGCGGAGACATGTTCCTGACACCATGGTGATGAGATTTAGCTGCACTTATATATATATCATTAAAGCCAAGCCAAGAATTAACAAAAAATACCAAACCCATTTCGAAGATAAAGATGATGCCCTTCAAACTGAAAGAAAGCATTTTGAAATAAACTCTTCATCACAGTCATAATAGTAATAATAGTAATAATAATAATAATAATGATGTTCACATGTCTTTAAAATCTTCATTGAAATGGCATTAAAAAAAAAACCAACGACATATCCTTTTCTGCCAGGTATAAGAAGCTATTTTATTTGACGAGCTCCCAATGGACAAGTGGTTTTATTCACTGGATAGAAGAAGAAAAAAAGTGCTATGAAAAGAGAAATCCCCTCCAGATCAACTCAGGCAGTGAGGGAGGGAGGGAGGATTAGAGGGAGGGAGGGAGGGGGCTGGGAGGTGAACTGATGATGAATAGCCTTGTAGATGCTAAAACAAAACACAGTGATCGCCTCTGACGTGCTGCAAGGTGCTGAGGACTTTTATTACCTAGAACCTAGTCTGCTTGAGTCGAAAGGGTCACAGGCAACCGTGTGGGGAAATTATTCAAAACTGTATGAAAGCAGGAGACACACATATATGTTATATATATATATACAGTATATAAAACCAGAAGGGGAAAATATCTGGTGACAAGAGGAATTTCCAGTTAAAACACATGGGCCTTTACAGGCTGTAATATGCAGACTGAAGAGAGAGAGAGAGAGAGAGAGAGCAAGAGAGTGAGAGAGGTAGTTGGTTGTAATTTATCTCTTGGCTGAAGCTGATTTGGTGGGTCATACGGCGGGGGGGGGGGGGGGGGGGGGAAGCCCCCCGTAAACACTGTACAGGTCTCACCTGTACATCTTGTACAGGTGAGTCCCGCCGCCAAGCCAGAATCAGCATCTATTGAGACTCGCTTGAAGTCGAGAAGAATACCTGGAGGAATTTTCTCTCCCGAGGTTGACCGGCACTTCATTTAAGATCCCACGGCACTGTTCGAGAAGAAGAGGAGGGAGTTTCTGTCTCCTGGTTGTCCTGCCCAACAAATTCTCCCAAATAAAACTGGTCACTCACTCACTCCATAGCTGTTTGTGGGACATCGCTGTGTGCCACCGGCTGCCAGGTTTTGCCCCCAAATGCACAGCCACTGACTGCACTTTACAGTGTATCCTGTGAAGCACTTTGAGATGTCTTGATGACACCATAAGGCGCTCTATATCAAACGCTGGGATTATTATTATTATTATTATTATTATTATTATTATTATTATTTCCGCCTGTTTAAAATAAGACACTTTACGGTTCTGTATTATTTTACCATCGAATATGTCTTATTGAATTACGCACGCGGGCATTTACGACTCGTTGCTCATTATTGTACAGTCTCTGTCATTCTAAAATCATTTTTTTGTCATTTATAATAGGAACAATCCTTGCATTTGATATAGCGCCTTATTACATCTAACGAGGTGTCTCAAAGTGCTTCACGTAACATGGCGTGAAGCGAATTAACGGTACATTTTGGGGTGTATTAATTTGTGGTAGTAGTACATTAATGAGCCGTCTGCACGGATTTATAACAAAAATGCAATAAACAGGGGCCCGGCAGGAACCCAATGTAATAAAGCTGTTCAGCCTTTTAGAAATAGATTGTAATGTTCGGGTTTGTAATGTTCAGGTTTGTTAACAGATGATCTACAGTGAATTGATTCGATCCACTGGAAGAAGAAGAAAAAAAATCCATTCACTATTTGTTGCACGAGTGTATGATAACTGACTGACAGCATCTCACGTTCCCCCTCCCCTGTGGGTGGGATTCATCAAGAGACACCACGTTTAATAGCTGGGAAAATGCAAGTTATGTGGACTCCCCCACAGTCCCTGCCTCAGGGCAATCACACACCACATATAAAAGATTACCAAATCAAATCAAATTCACATCAGAAAAAAAACAAGAAAGGGTTTGCTTCAAACGTTTGGACGCGCGAAACGAGTCCCCAAAGCGATAGCATTTATTGTAATTGTAATAAATAATTACGATAGACAATTATAATAAATTATGATAAAATAATTTGAAAGGGGAATTCTCTCGACCCTACTGTGAGGCTGTGAGGCTCAGCGCTCGATAGGTGGCGCTGCGGAACCATAAATCAGACAGCACTTTATTCCCAAGAGCATCAGATCACTCCCCTACACCCCCCCCCCACACACCCCCACCCACAAACAAAAACACAGGGAGACTCTCCCCCCACCCACCCACCCACCCACCCCCTCCCCTCCCACTCCAACCCCTCCCCTCCCACTCCAACCCCAGGATGAGCTCCTGCTGTTCAGTGATCTCTTAACATTTTTTATACATCTCCCCCACTCCCCCCCCAACCCCAACCCCATGGACAGACATCCAGTGCACAAGTATCTCGAATCACTGTCAGATTGAGCTGGTGATTTACTAACCAGTTAACTGGAGCAACCAGGGTCCGGGGCAGAAACACAGCTATTATTCCCCTGAAGCCAATATGTGGACGTCAATGACTTCTTTGGAATTGTGGACTCTTTTTCTTCCCCCCCCCCTCCCTCCCCTTCGGTGGGGAGCTGGGGGTGGGTATCAAATAAAAGTCCACAGACAGACAGACAGATTATAAATAAGCAGAAATATAGGAAAGCACAAAACCGGAAAAGACTATTGTGCTCCATCTGTCTGATCCCGAAATAAAATCATACCACCACCATCCATCACAGCTCAATCAATTTCCTCACTAAAAAAAAAGAAAAATCCATCCAGTTCCCTCCTGAGGTTCACAGAAGAATGTTTCAAGCTCAGACGGAAGCCATTTGGCCCATTGTGTCTGCAGTTGCTCACTCCCCCACTGGAGCTATTTACACCAAATCCCATCGCCTCCTCTTTCCACGATACCTTTCACTGTTATTTGGTGTCACTGTCCGTCAGGTTAATCAGATCTAAACCTTCTGTTCGCCCCCAATCCCTCCTCTGGGTTCCAGGGAATGTCCCCTTGGGAGGTGTCCCCACACGGTTTGGGATTTTCCCATAAGATCTCCCCCCCCCCCCCCCCCCCCCCCCCTTGAGTGAGAGATTTACTCAACTCTTTGAGCTTCGCTTCTCCACTGTGAACGTTTCCAGCCTTCTCTGATCTCACCAGGTGATGGGATACATGGACCTCTGGCTGCATCCGCGTGGCCACAGCTGGATCTCGACAGATGGATAGGTGTGGAAAGAGAGAGAGGGAGAGAGGGAGAGAGAGAGAGAGAGGGGGGGGAGAGAGAGATCAAGATGAACAGATGAGACCCATTTAGACAGAAGGTTAAGGAGACCCGGAGGCAAGTGGATAAATGCGGGTACATAGCATCAGACGCCTTCCACCCAGACCGAGGGATCGCGTTTACCATTGCGCACGTTTTGCATTGGTTTGGATGCAGATGTGATTATATCTCGACAGACAGATGTGGGTAAATACCCAGAGAGAGGTATTTATGATGATGATGATGATGCCAATGGACCGCGCGTATCTGCGCTCAACGCACACACGATTGCAGTCGTTTTCCACCACCGATTCCAACCCGCATTTCTTGTTGCGGGTCAAAAAGGCGAAGGACCCTCTAAACGCCCCGCAATAAAACACGTGTCGGCCATGTCTATCTTTTTTATAGAAGGGTCCCACGTCTGTCATAACGACCTGCAGCGTGACTCAAATATTTGCCTCTTTTTACAGCTCAGCAGCACCTGAAACAGCTGCGTAACCGAGAGCCACACTGATCAACTCCCTCCCCAACAACCCCCTCACCCTCCCACACCACCCCAACCCCCCCGCACCACCCTCTCCTACACCCCCCCCCCCCACACACACACACTCTCCATCCTCTTCCCCATATTGTTATGTCTGACTGATTGAGATTCATTTCGCTATTTGCGTCCCGGAAAAATGTCATTGGAAATATTGTGCTCCTAAATGCACTGCGGGTCAGCGACTGCCTTCCGGAGGCTAATCATCCTTAAAGCAACCAAACAATAGGGATTATTATGCCCTGTTCCGACACAAAGCCACACGGGGGTTAATACCATAAATTAGAATGACATGTAGATTATATATATATATATCTATATATCTATATATATTTATATCTATATCTATAATCATTGTGCAAAGTGTTCCAGGGAAAAGGAACTTGGGGAATCAAATGTCATGAGTGTTCCTGGATACAGTGAGATGCTGAACACACACTGGTCAGCCCTCTTGTACCTTCTTTAAAGTAGGGGGTGTGGGGGTGTGGGGGGGGGGTTTGCACAGGAGGTTGACTCTATCATGTTATTTCTGTGATCTTGGCCGCAGGATATTTATTGCCCGTGTCAGAAAATACAATGTTCCAAACGATTTAAAAAAAAATATATATATATGTATTAAAAAAGGAAATGTTTAAAGAGCTTTTTGCCCGTTGCTGAAGTTTGATTTCCAATCGGATGACTTAGGAATTAAAACTCTCGTTTTTTCTATTTTAACCCCCCCCCACGATAAACTTTTTATGTTCTTTTTTAAATCTTCCCAAACCACTGAAAAGCGACTTTACTTAAAATAAAATAACACTTGACTTGTCTGGTTTCATTGGGAGTGAGCAGTGAGTGGACCGAGGTCTGGCTCTGGTGCTCTGTAATTAATGCTTTTTATTTTGCCTCAGAACACATTCGAAGGAAATCTTCAGGGAGCAGTTATAAAAGTGGATTTATGGTTTTTTATTGGTGGAAGGAATCAAATCGGTTCCCTAAGATTTTTTGTGTGTGTGTGTGTGTGTGTGTGTAAGTACTTTTTTTTAATGTTACCAGAGCGGATTTGCGTCACTCCAGCAACTTGCTGGACCGAGATAAAGTTGCACAAATATTGAAAACGGAAGTCCTACCAGTCATTATAAAGTTTGTCTCCGGAAGAAATAAGGATTTCTGCTGTATCCTAAAATACTAAAACGCGTTCTATTTTAAGAAAAATCCAGCAGGCGCATCCGCTCATTTACTTCGCGTTCGAGCACATCAAAACAGGATGGTTATCAACGACCTGAACTTAATAGTGCTCGGGCATTTCCTCCACTCTGAAGACTGGTCCAGGGGAAAACAAAACGTTTATATATATATATATTATATCTATCTATATATATACATTTTCCACTTGAAACACACGCTCAAGAAAGTACATAGAATGCGCATAAAACAGGACACTGCAGACACCCACGACAATAAATAACAAGTTTTGCGGTAAACTCCTGCCCTCAGCCCGTTTGCAGGAGGTGGGGTGAGGGTTACGCAGACCCACCCGATAGCCAATAACCCCCGTGGAGAGCCAATAACCCCCGTGGAGAGCCAATATCCCCCGTGGAGAGCCAATAACCCCCGCGGAGAGCCAATAACCCCCGTGGAGAGCCAATAACCCCCGCGGAGAGCCAATAACCCCCGTGGAGAGCCAATAACCCCCGCGGAGAGCCAATAACCCTTGCGGAGAGCCAATAACCCCCGTGGAGAGCCAATAACCCTTGCGGAGAGCCAATAACCCCCGTGGAGAGCCAATAACCCCCGCGGAGAGCCAATAACCCTTGCGGAGAGCACGGTATTGTCACAGACCCCCCATTGCGGGAGGTTAAGGCTGAACACCAGGTGACACAGGGACAATGTGAACAGGGTTTCGGGCCAATGTGGGTGAGGTTTTGGGGCGGAGTGCGAAGTTTTCCATTGTTGTATGTTCGTATTTTACGCAGGAACACGCACTGTCGGCGATATCCTCAATAAAGTGGTTTTTCTCCTCTCTCTTCCCCCCCACCACCTCCCCCCACACCCCCACACACACACATACACACACAAATTAGCAATTCGACCCCAAGGATTTACAGTGCGGCGTTTTCGATTTGGAAAATAACACACGGTTTCTGGTTTACTCCGAATTTCGTTTGCAGCCGAAAAAAAAAAGATGATTGCAAACGCGGGGCCGCGGTAATCAATAATTCTGATTTTTTTTTGAATGTCATCGGATAGACTTTCCTATTCTCAAACGTTTTTTTTCCCCGTCTTAGTAAATCGCACACACACACACACACACGAATAAAAAAAAATACAATGGCTTTTTATTAACCCAAAAAAAATCCTAGCAGTTTACTCACTTTCCCTGTGTTGGAGAAAAAAAATCACTCTCACACCCACCCCAAGAGTCAATTTATTGGAGAGGGT
The DNA here is from genome assembly GCF_018977255.1 of Callorhinchus milii. Lineage (NCBI taxonomy): Eukaryota > Metazoa > Chordata > Chondrichthyes > Chimaeriformes > Callorhinchidae > Callorhinchus > Callorhinchus milii. The sequence continues at coordinate 97,808,682 of NW_024704744.1, read as the reverse complement.
TTCAACTGTGTGTGTGTGTGTGTGTGAGAGAGAGAGAGAGAGAGAGAGAGTGAGTGGGTACGTGTATCTGTGTACCAAAACCATATCCAGGTTTTGTTTTAATTCATTGAAAATATTGAAAGAATATATAACAGCTTCTCCGACTTCAGTCCGTCAAAAAACAAAACAAAACCAAACCAAACAGAAAACAAACAAAAAAAAAAACACAAAGCCTTGGCACGGTTTAAGAAATACAAATACTTTTGCACAACAACAACAACAACAAACAAAAACCAAATAAGCCGCAGAAAGAAACACCCCTTAATTCAAAATTCAACAAGGTCATTTCCAGCCTAGCTTTGGGTTGTCTTTCGCAACAGGGAAGAAAGCAAGAAAAAAAAGAAAGAAAAGAAAAGAAAAGAAAACAAGCAAGAAAGCAGAAAAGCAGGAAAAAAAAAAGTAATCTTTTGGAAGGGGGGGGCAGTTGCTTGCGCGCCCCATCCCCTCCTCCTCCTCCTCCTCCTCCCCCTCCTCCTCCCCTCCCCGCCCCAAAAAAAAACCCAACAACTTTTAAAATAATTTAGCTTTCAGTGAATGACAGCTTTAAAGTCTGTTTCACTTCCTCAAGCCCAGCTGCTGTGATGCTCGGAGGCGGGGACGAGGAGACCCGGGGAGCGCTCCAGCATTGGGTGAGCTGTTCGCCTCCAGTGTCCAATCGCCCTCCATCAGTGGCAACTTCTTCCCCAAAACCTACTTGATATCTGTGCCAAAAAAAAAAGTTTGGTGCAGATGAGTTTTGTTTTTTTTGGTGAGGGAGGGGGGGAACCTGGAAGAAGAAGGAAAAACTTTTTTTTGTTGGGAGTTCCGAAAGAAAGGCAAAGCGAGAATTATTATTATTTTTTTTTTTGGAGGGGTGGAGGGGGAGGGGGGGGGGGCAACACACGTACACACGGACACAGAGAGACACACACAGACACAGACACAGAGAGACACACACAGGCACAGAGAGAGAGAGAGAGAGACACACACACACACACGCACAGACACAGAGAGACACACACAGACAGAGAGAGAGAGACACACACACACAGACACACACACAGAGACACACACACACAGACACACACACACAGACACACACACACACAGCGCAGATACTTTCAGCCTATTTTAGACCTCAAACCCTTTCCCAAACCATTGCATTTGCAGTTTGCTGTGTGTGTGTGTGTTTTTCTCTCTGAACACACCAAAAAAAAAGAAGAAAGAAAAGGCGCAACTCAACACTCAAAAACCCAGGGAAGAGCGGAGTGTGGGGGGTGGTGGAGGTGGTGGTGGGTGGGTGGGGGGGGGGTCCGGATTGCACAATGTACACCACGGGACTCGCTCCGTATTACGCCGGCAACTTCAGCCTCTGGTCCGCGTACTGCTCCAACAGCTTTCTGGAATCGGTCAAGAAGCCCTCGTTCTGCATCGCGGACATCCTGCACTTGGGCGACGGCGAGAGCTTCAGCGCCAGCGGCTCCGGCCAGACCCCCCTGCCCAGCCCGCCCGGGGGGGTCCTGGCGCACCTGACCCAGACCTCGGGCTCCCCACTGCGCCCCACGCCCGTGGCCCCCGAGCCTCCTCCACTGCCCCACGGCTACAGCCCGAGAGTCTCCTCGGCCTCTTCCTACCACCACCACCACCACCACCACCAGCAGCAGCAGCAGCACCATCACCACCACCACCAGCAGCAGCACCAGCAGCACCAGCACAGAGCCCCCCCGGCCGTCTGCCCTCCCTCGTCGGCTCGCACCCACCTCTCCGCCGGCGGCTCTCTCCAGCAGTGCCCCCCCCCCACCAGCAAGGACCTGAAGTTTGGCATCGACCGCATTCTGTCGGCGGATTTCGACTTCAAGATCAAAGACTGCACCAGTTTGCGAGGTACACAGAGAGAGAGAGAGAGAGAGAAGGCCAAAAAAAAAACAAAAAGGGGGTCTTTTTTTAAAAAAAAAATGTATTTCTTTCCTTTTTTTTCTCCCCACTCTTCTCTCTTTTCTCCCTCTCTGCCTTCTTCTTTCTATTGGGACATCAACCGGAGAAGGCCGTGGGATAGAGTGGCACTTTATTACACACTGGGTTCTCCCTCCACCCCCCCCCCCCCCCCCCCACTCTCTCCCTACACCTCCCCACTCGACTTTATGTTATTTTATTTTTTTGGGGGGTGGGGGGGGGGGGGGGGGGGAAATAAGTGGTCGATCTTCTCTTCGCGATCGGTGTGGATTTTCCTTTGGTTTTTGGGGGGAGGGGGTGGGGGGGGGGTGATAGAGAGAGAGAGAGACAGGAACCCCCTAATTCGCGAAAGTGATTGATTTCATCCTCCAAAGAAAGAGCAGGAAAGAAATCATATATCATATTATATATATATATATATAGGTATATTTTTAAGGGACAGTATCTGTTCCCTCCTCCCCACCACCACCCACTCCCCCTCCACCACCCACCCCCCCCCCCCACCCCCCAACTACGATCGATATTGTAATATTGTAATATCGATGTTGGCAAAAGAAAATGAACGCGTACACAACACAACACAACACAACACCACACAACACCAAATGAATAACAAGCAGCGAGAAGCCATCCCGACAAGTCTCTCAGCGGAGTGAGGAATGTCCCAGTCCTTTCCTGGGCTCTGGTAAACTTTAAACCCCCCCCCCCCCCCACCAAATCTCTGCAAAATTCACACCGACCTTCCCGGAACGGGGCCGACTTCGACTTCCACGACTGAAAGTTTGCGTGAGGCCAAATATATCCGGATATGTCCCTCCACCCAAGTCTGACCCGGGGCAGAGTTAGTGGGCAAAGCGCTGCTGAGCGAATTGAGGTCGAGATGTTGTCATATTTGTATGTTCTCTCTCTCTCTCTCTCTCTCTCTCTGTATGTGTGTATATATATATATATACCTACATGAAGGAGATGAAGGAACTCTTATTAATGTATGTTGTTCTGTGTTTTTTTACTCCCAGATCTGACGTCTTTAATGGGCACAAGCCGCCAGGCTGGAGTGCATATCTCGGTGCAGAGCTCAGCGAGTCAGTTCTTTGCGTCGCTGGACCCCGGCCTTGGTGAGAGTCCTTCAATTCTCAACCCGCTTACCGGCTCCAGATCCTCAGCCCAGCACCACTATCAGGACACTTTCCCAGGTTAATAGTCTTGATTTGTCACACTGGGTGGCTGGCCTGGTCTGGGTTGGGTTGGGTTGGGTTGGGGTGGGGTGGTTGGATGGGTGGGTGGGTGAGAGGGGCAAGGGAGTGTGGGGAAAGAGAGAGAGAGAGAGGGAAGATGGAACTATTTCCTCAGATTTGGACATTATTATTATTATTATTATTAAAGAGATATTGGTCAATAAAGATCAATCAATCAATAAAGATCAATCAATCAATCAATAAAGATTAAGATCAATAAAGAGACATTTCTGGCTCTTCAAAGGAAAAGCGCTACGTTTCAGTGAAGAGAGCCTGATCTTAACTTAACTCGTGATGTGTACCTGGGGTGGTAGTCATTCTTAAGCTTGGCTTCAATATATATATATATTTTTAATTGTTTTTCGAACAAATCAACAATTCAGCCAACAATTCCCTCTGTAGAAAACCGGATAACTTGAGTGTGTGTGGGGGGGGGTGGGTTGAGTGGGAGAGAGAAGGCAGCAAATAGAGCAACATTTACGACGTTTTTTTTTTCTTTTTACGATTATTTTATTTTATTATTTATTATTAAAACAAAAAAATTCCGTGTGGGACGTTAACCTGTGCACCACTGGTGCGGGTGAGGGCGGGCGGCAGCAGAGAGGGCTTTCACTCCGCAGGAATATTAATCCACACTGACTGGACCCGGCGTGAACGCGAGATTATTTCAGCCGAAAGAAAGACAGAAAGAAAGACAGAAAGAAAGATAGAAAGACAGAAAGAAAGACAGAACCCTTTAGCTCTGACCTGTGGGAAACTGGAAAAAAAAGAGCCTTTGATTTCAGTTCTATGTTACAAACTTAAATAGAAAAACACAAAGACACACATCAGGGGTACAAATGCATCGTAGCACATCGGATAACCAATCCCCCCCCCCACCCCCACACCCCCCCACCCACAACCTCTCTCTCTCCCTCTCTCTCTCACACTCACTCACCACCCACCACCCACCCACCCTCTGCACCCATTTATTATTTGAACCACACGTCTAACTCCGAGTGCGATGCAAAGACTCCGTCCTTTGCGCCCAAGTTCCAACCCTTCCGCTCCTGATTTTTATTTTTCCTTCAAACTTTTTTTTTTCTCTCTCTTTCTTTTGTTTCGTTCGTCCGTTCGTCGTTGGGTTTTTTTTTTTTTGAAACTCAGCAGGACCTTACGCCGTCCTAACCAAAGACACGATGCCCCAGACCTACAAACGCAAGCGGTCCTGGTCCAGAGCCGTGTTCTCCAACCTCCAGAGGAAAGGGCTCGAGAAGCGGTTTGAGATCCAGAAATACGTGACCAAACCCGACAGGAAACAACTCGCGGCGATGCTGGGACTGACCGACGCTCAGGTTGGTTGACACACATTTAATCTGTGTGTCCCCCCCCCCCCCACCACCCCATCCCATCCCACCCCACCCCACCTCACCCCACCCCGGGCACAGGCACAGACACCCCCAATGTATGCACTTAAATTAACTTTTGTGCGTATGTGTGTGTGTGTGTGTGTGAGTGAGTGCGTCTGGTAAAAAGGGACCCACACAACCCCCCCCTCACACACACCCTCACACACACACCACACACACCACACACACCACACACACACCTACACACCACACACACCACACACACACCCACACACCCCTACACACACAAGAAAGATATTGGGGGTATATCTTAAGAGAGAGAGAGAGAGAGAGAGAAAAATACAGAAACTGCGGGAAATCCTGACAACAAACGGTCGGTTCTGGTGGGAAAAGGGAAACAGTCCCGAGGCAGTTCTCAGGCCGATACGATGAAATAACGCCCTGTTATATAATAGTGCGGATCCTCCTTTGCGCGTTGATCTGTGCGCCTTTGTCTAAGCGTATCGCCTCGAAGGGTTTCGGGCGGAATATAACTATATATCTGTGTGTATGTATATTATACTACTAATAATAATAATATACCGTAAAGTGTGCGTATTTTCTGGGCGAAAAAACAGGCGATTTTTGTGTCTGTGACACAAAACACGTGTGGAACTGCACGTGGAGTTGGCGGCGTGTGAGTCTTTAGCCACCAGGACGGGAACAGGGGAAGAGTGCACAGGCCCCCTTTAGCTGCAGATATACCTTCACCGCGAACCCCCCCCCCCCCCCCCCTCCAACCCCCCCCCAAAAAAAACACACACACAAGTCACGGATTCAGAAAGAAAAGAAAAAAAAATCTGTGAAATTCTCTCTCACACACACACACACACACAGCGACTCAGTAACCCATCACCCCCCCCCATCACCACAACCACCCTCCCCTAATCTGCCCCCCCACTTAGTTGTCAACAGGAAAAAAAAAGGACTCTATTTGCAAATGAATTAAATGTGCAAAACGGAGTAAGAGAGGAAGAAACGATTTGCTTACTAGAAAAAAAAATGCAGGGCCTTCCTTCATATTTTCGGTGTAGTTGGTAAAAGGTAAAAGAGGCAAATAAATAAATCAGTGAACAGTTTGACTAAGACTTGACTCACATCCTCTCTCTCTCCATCCCAACCCCCCCTCCCCCCCCCCCACACACACACGCACACTCCTCCAATGAACAGGACCCCCCCCCGCAAAAAAAAGAGGTGTTATTTTATTTCAATGAAATGCATTATTTTCTTGGGGTGGAGGGGGGGTTGGGGGGGGAGGGGGGTGTCCTTTGTCCCCTTCTGAATTTGTGTGTTTTATTTTCTTCGCTTTCTCTCCCTCTCCCCCTCTCCCCCCCCTCTCCCTCCCTCTCTCTCCCTCTCCCCCTCCTCCTCTCCCCTCCCTCCTCTCTCTCCCTCTCCCTCCCTCTCCCCTCTCCCTCCCTCTCTCTCCCTCTCCCTCTCTCTCCCTCTCCCCCTCTCTCCTCCCTCCCTCTCCCTCCCACGTCCCCTCTCTCTCCCCTCCCTCCCTCTCCCCTCTCTCCCTCCCTCCCCTCCCTCTCCCTCCCTCTCCCCCTCCCTCTCCCTCCTCCTCTCCCCCTCCCTCTCCCTCCTTCTCCCTCCTCTCTCCCTCTCCCCTCTCTCCCTCCCCCCTCCCTCTCTCTCTCCCTCCCTCTCCCTCTCCCTCTCCCTCCCTCCTCGCCTCTCCCCCTCCCTCCTCCCCTCTCCCCCCTCCCTCCTCTCCCCTCCTCCCTCTCTCCCCCACTCTCCCCCTCCCTCCCCTCCCCTCTCTCTCCCCCTCTCTCCCTCTCCCTCCCTCTCTCTCCCTCTCCTCTCCCTCTCCCTCTCTCTCCCTCCTCCCTCCCTCCCTCTCCCTCTCCCCTCCCTCCCTCTCCCTCCTCTCCCCCTCTCTCCCTCCCTCCCTCTCCCTCCCTCCCCCTCCCCCTCTCTCCTCTCCTCTCTCCCCCTCCTTCGGAAACCGCAGGTGAAAGTCTGGTTTCAGAACAGACGGATGAAGTGGAGACACTCCAAAGAAGCTCAGGCCCAGAAAGAGAAGGAAAAGGAGCCTCTGGAGAAGCCGAGCCCCCAGGAGGGCGAGCGAGGGGCGAGGGACACGACCCCCCTCCCCCGCAGCGACAGCGACGGGACCGACTCCGAATCCACTGACATTAACGACGCGAAAGAACTCGAGTCGCACGACGGCGGCGGCGACAGTGCCCTCAGGTCCGGTCTCACCCCCTCCAGCACCGGGGAGTCCCATCAAAGCGACTCACCGGCTCACAGTGCCCCCGCCTCACCGGCTCAGACTGTGCTATTAAAATAATAATGCTTTTTTTTTAACCCCCCCCACCCTCCTCCTCCTCTCTCCCCCCTCTCTCTCCCCCTCCCTCCCTCTCTCTCCCCCTCCCTCTCTCCTTCCCTCCCTCCCTCTCTCCCCCCTCTCTCCCCCTCTCTCTCCCCCTCCCTCTCTCCCTCCCTCCCTCTCCCCCCTCTCTCTCCCTCCTCTCCCTCCCCTCCCTCCCTCTCTCCCCCCCTCTCTCTCCCCTCTCTCCACCCCTCCCTCCCTCTCTCCCCCCTCTCTCCCTCTCTCTCTCCTCCCTCTCCCTCCCTCTCTCCCACACCCCCTCCCTCCCTCTCCCTCTCTCTCTCCCTCTCTCTCCCCTCCCTTGCTCTCTCCCTCCCTCCCTCCCCTCCCTCCCTCCCTCCTCTCCCCTTCCCCCGAAAGCCAACGGGATTACCACGATGTAAAAAGGACATATTTTTTATTCTCCCCCCAACCACCACCACCACCGCCCCCCCACCCTCCTCCCTCCTACCTCTCCCCCCCCCCCCCCCACACCACAGTACAGTAAGTTATATTGCCGCGAGAGAGAAAAAGAAAGAGAAATAGATCTTAACTTCTTCCCAGGCTTTCCCTCCCCCTCTCCCTCTCCCTCTCTCTTTTAAATTGCTGTATAAATATTGTAAATAGAAATGTCAGACCATAGTTTGTTTTCACGTGAAATCACACCGGACTCGTGTGTGTGTGTGTGTGTATTTGTGTTCGTGTTCGTGTTTTTTTTTAAAAAAAGAAAAACTCTTTCAAAAAAAGGGGGGGAAGAGAAGACGAGAACGTGTGTGGTTTTTTTTTTTGCTCTGTAGATTTTTTTTATATATATATATATATAAAAAAAGTTCCAAAGTCGATTTTCATTTGCTGCCCCACCCACCCACCACCACCACCACCTTCCCCCCCACCCCCCCCCCCCCCCCCACCATCCCTCCGACGATAAATGTACACCTGAGCTGGATTTATTAGTCACCGGATTTATACATATTAAGTAAGACGACTTTTCTGCAACACTCCTGGTTGTTGTTGTATTTTATTTTGTGCCATAATCACCGTGTATTAATATTTCAGGAATAACGACCATCTGCTCTCATCCGACCTGAGCAAAGGTTAGCGATGTTCCCTTCGCATTTGCGTTTAGTTATTTGCCAATTGATTTCAGAGGACGATTGATTGCACTGAACATACATCGAATAAAATGGGTATATAACTGTTTCTAAAACGGCTCGTGATTGTCAATGGCCTTTTTGTCATCATTCCTCTTCTTCCCACACCCCCCCCCCCACCCCCACCCCCCCCACCCTCCCCCAAAAAAAGCCCTCCAGCAAAAGAGTTTGGTTTTGAATGTGATACCAACTTTTCTGGCTGTTTTTCAGTGTTGTTATCACACTCTTCTCGCCTTTGCGGTGGGGTACAGCTTTGACAGTAAAACCTCGTGGAAGTTTACATGGATTTCCAGTGAAGTTCGGTGACAGCAATTACAAATGAATTATCCGGTACATCAAAATAGCAGTTCAACCTTTTCTTCCTTTTTTTTCTTCTTCTTCTCCTTCTTCTCCTTCTTCTCCTTCTTCTTCTTCTTCTTCTCACTGACGAATTATTGCAGATGTATGCGTTTCGACTCTACGTAACTTAAATCAGGACTAAAAAAAAAACCCCACCCATAACGCGGGAGTCTGACAGACTTGTGCAAAACCAACCACAACAGAAGATTAAACAGCAAACGGATCAATGTAAAATTTAATTGGGAGCAGAAGTTCTGTGATTGTAAGAAAGAGAAACAAATACAAGACCAGTGCCATTGACTTAATCCTTTCACTGTTAAAGTACTAACTTTTCTCCCCTACTGATATGCTCCCTGCAACTAAATTATTATTATTATTATTATTATTATTATTATTATTATTAAATAAAAGCACTGGAGTTTTCCCCAGTCTTACTGCTCTTAAGAAAATACATAGCTTGAGGCGTGCAACTGGCACTCGATACCATTATGTGGTATTTTTTTTTCATGTCATGAATTCACACACCCTTTTTTTGGGGGGAGGGGGGTATTTTTTTTAAAAAAAGCACCCTCTCTCTCCCTCCTCATAAAAAGCTCTTAACACGTTTTTTTTTATTATTATCTTGAACCTGATCTGTGCTGTTTATTTGCGTGGCCTGTGTTGTGGGTTGGTGCCTGAGTGAGTGAGTGAGTGAGTGAGTGAGTGGAGTGAAGTGAGTGAAGTTGGTGTGGAGGCAAACGGCTTGTGGCAGAACCCTGACCTCTCTGGATTTCCCTTCACTCGACCACACTGGCGAACGAAAACCCAACCAAAAGCACCGGTGATTCGCACTGTGTGCTCACTTACAGCTCACATCCATCGAATCCTCCACACACACACACACAGAGAGAGAGAGAGAAAGAAAGAAGAAAGAGAAAGAAAGAGAGAGAGAGAGAGAGAGAGAGAAGGAGGGCAGCAAGTCATTATGTAAGTTTAGGATTCTTCGATACAATTGCAGGGAAAATTGTTTTAATGTTCTTCCCCCTTTTAAAAGACAACAACACACACACACACACACTCTGGATGTTTGGCAGAACTGGAACCATTTGTGGTCGGATTGGTTCCCAGGATCTCTCTGCTCGGGCCTCCTCCTCTCCTTTGGAATCAGTTGGGGTTGTTTTTTTTTTAACAACCCGACGTGCTTTATCGGTCACTTATCGGGACCCACCTGCTCTGTGGGGAAAACGAACGAGTTCTCGCTCGACAAAAAAAAAAGATGGTCGGAAAAGAAAAACAGAAACACAACAGGAGGGAGAGAGAGAGAGAGAGAGAGAGAGCGCGACGGTGCTGTGCGTTAGAAGAAGACAGCAAAACGCATTCGGTGTTTGAGTACATTTGGTATTTCCCCCCCACACACACCACCACCTCCACCTTCAAATTAAATGACGTTGCTGTCGATCTGGGAAAGCCTTGTGGCAGTAAATTCCCTGTGGAAGTGGACTGGAGCTTTCTCTGACTGACTTTTTGATAGCACTGCCCAGAGGGAGGGGGGTCTGGAAAACTGATGTGAAGTGTCCTGTGGAACCATCAGCTTCAGAAGCAAACGAAGCTGGACGCTGTTTTGCCCGCACCAACTTGGACTTGACTCTGACAGTCTCGCAAATCAAATGTACTGAATTAAGTTCCTAAAAATACCCCCCCACCCACCACCCCCCACCCACCCCCCCACCACCACCACCACACGCCCTCTCCTACTTTTCCAGGATTACCTTTCCGGTGACCTGAAATAGAAACTTCCCTCGAATGGATTCAAGAGACGCTGCTCTGGTTTATTGCTTTTTGCCTTTTAAATAAATGTACGTGGTATCAAAATGCTTGAACTTCAATGCGAAAATGTTTGATTTTTTTTGTTGGGGTGGAAGGGGGAATTTTGCCCCTCTCTTCCACACCCCCCCCCCCCTCCCCCCCCGCCACAGCCCCAACCTATGCCATCAACATTGATTCAACATTATCTATTCAATATCATGTGGTGGTTTAAAAAGGGATTCGGTACATACTACCTCCCCCCACACCCCCTCCTTAATCTCCCCCAGGGATCGAGACGTTGTAAAGGAAATGAGGAATTAAATAATATTACCATCTGAACACACTTGTGGGCGAATAGAAGGGTTTGGGGTTGTAACAGTGTTGTGTTGTGTGAATTGCCGTTTCGAGACGGTTCCGCAGCCTTCCCCTTTCATTTCATTTCACGTTTTAAACGCTCTGAACGCAAACGGCGAAGTGGTTGATTTCGTACATTAAATACACGGAAACACAAATAAAGAACGGGCCTTTCGGGTAAGGAAGGGTCACGGTGATTTTTTTTTTTAGGGGCTGTCCAATTTGTCGGTGAAATCGCCACGTGTTGTTTCCCATCACCAAAACTTCACAGACACGTTCTTCTTTTATTTACACAGGGCCAGGGGTGCTGTAAGTCCCAATTACTTTTGATTTCCACAGATTACTGTGAGGGATCGCTCTATAAATAAGCACCGCACACTATACCATCAGGGAGGAACGAAGGGGGTCATTATCGATGCTTGTAAAATAAACAAATAAATTAACACACTCTTCCAAAAACACACACACACACACACACACCGCCACCGCCACCACCACCAGATTTGGTGCCAAACCGGGGGGGGGAGAAAAAAAAAACATACCTAGAAATTGTTAATTTTTATACAAATAGAAAACGCTTTGCGTTCGTTTTGAAAGTCATCCAAAGCGACAATGCGCTCTTTGATTTGGCGGTAGGGGGGAACATTTAAGTCGGTCGATTTTCTCTGTATATAGAGAGAGAGAAATTGCCACTCCGGTGTGAAATGTAATCGCTAAAATAGAAGAATATCGACATAATGGGCATAACATACGTGGGCAAGTGGGAAAGGAAAACGACTTAGGCCCATGTTGTTAGGATATCCACTTCCTCTCTCTCTCTCTCTCTCTCTAAAAAAAATACACATTAGTCATTAAAGAATCAGAAATACAACACGTCAAATAAGTTCAGTACGTGGTGGGGTGGGCACTGCTGCAGTGGGAGCGGCGACTGAAGTAGTTCCTGAGCATCTTCTCATCTGCCCAAAGGGTCCACAGCTTTGCACGAAAATCATTGCCCTGGAAGTCGCCGCATCAACGACAACAAAACAAAACACTGGGAGAAAATTTTGTTTTTTTTTAAAAAAAGGAGTTGGTTAAATAGAAGACATGTGAAAGTTCCTGTGGCACAGGCTTACACCACCCCCCCCCCCCCCCACCACACTCCCACCCCCCTCCCTCCCTGTTAGACCCCCTCTGGACTGTCTGGCGTCCACCAAGACAGATTGTGACATCTATAATGTCAACGTTTGCCTCTCCACAGTAAATAAACGTCCTTATTATTATGGCTGTTCCGCGCTCATCAGAACCACCGACCGGTTTTACATGAAATCTTTATTCACTTTTTTGGTTTCACGCCCACCCCCCGCCCCCCCCCCCCCAAAAAAAAACAAACAGAAACGCGCGTTTATTAAAAAAATAAAATCCAGTTTGGGGCTAATGTTTTGGCCACTGTCTGCCTCCCTCCAGGACTGAAATTATTTGCTCCTTCGGCTCGAGGAGAATAAGAAGGAGCTCTCCTGAAATCCACCTTTAAATATATAATAATATAATAATATATAATAATATAATAATATAATCATATAATCATATAATAATATAATATATAATAATATAATATAATAATATAATATAAAATAATATAATATAATAATATATTATAATATATATATATACAAACATGTAATGGCTAAACAAAAACAGCTGATGTGAGATAGAACATTACAAGTCTCTCAGTCAGTCGAGAAGATTTAGCGCCGAAATAAATGTCCTGCGAATATAACGACAATATTTAAGAAAAGCAAAGCAAAGTCCGGAGTCCCCTGTAACCCCCCCCCCCACTGTTATCAAGACGACAGAACTAATGATAATTAATTGTTCGCTTCGCAGAACACAAACCGCACGTGAAATAACTATTGGAGAGGGACGGACTTCACACACTGTGTTCTTATCCCTCACCCAATCGCTCGGGAATATCCTGACACAACAGACATGACTCGAATGCTTCTTCTCTTTTTTTGATTGGATTTTTATTCAAAAAAAAAAGCGAGAGGTGCAATTGTTGGCGCGTCCAAGAAAAAAAAAATTGCCGTACTTTAACCCCAAATATATTGTTTTGTTAAAAAAAAACACATACACGCGCCTCGGAGAACACGGTTCCCTTCGTGTGGTTCTGTACAGACTACAGTCCAGTTTTACATTTTATTATTATTGTTATTATTATTATTATTTTACATTTTAACAGCATTTCAGTCCATCGGAAAAAAAAAAAGTGTGAAAATGTTGAATCGCCTCCGTCCAACTGACCGGCTGTAGGGCGTCGGAAATAAAGACTTCGGAGTCGCTTTACATTCAAACATTTCAATGTCTCAAATACTATTCTACTTGCGTTGAAAACAGCAGGAATTTAGTTTAGTCGAACATGTACAGATTCGATTTATTTGTTGAGATATATATATATGTATATATATAAGTACACACACAATATATATATGTGTGTGTTAAAGGATTTAAAATGTAAAAAAGGCGCGCACCAAGCGAATAAGTATATATACCATAGAAACTGATTCGCGTTGTGATATGTACAATATATAGTTCCTCCACGTATAATAATATAATATAATATATTATTATTAATAATAATGTGATATACGGGGCGGGAACTACGGATCAGATCGATCGGGTTACTTCCTTAACGAATAGTTCGAGGACAGGGACCTGAGGCAGCAGTGGAGGGCATTTATTGTTTGATGGGAATGATTGACTAATTGGGTCAATTGACGCAGTGGGAACCGTGTGGCAGTGAGAGGTGGCGGTGTTGGTAGTATATTTCTGGCCAAAACGCATTGATATATTCGGCCACGAAGACTTCAGGTACTTTACAGGATTTCCCCTGACATTGTGCTGGAATCAATTAGGCATTACAACCCCCCTCCCCTCTCCAACACCACCCCCCCCCCTCTCCTCAGCTCACCCCCCCCCCCCCCCAGTGCAAGCTGATTGATGTCATGATCCCCCCTTTAAACTGCACACAAACAAAAAAAAACCCGCAGTCCTTCTTTCTTTCCTTCTCTCTCTCTCTCTCTCTTTTTCTTTCTCTCTCTGTCTCTCACTCTCTCTCTGGAAGAAAGTGGGACTCTCTCTTCCCTCAAACAACTCCGAGCAACAGGTCGCTGCGCGCAAACCCCTTCCCCCCAAAAAAAAAGAAGAGCTGGGAAGTTTCACGAGCTGGTGGTTGGCCATCATCCTAATGAGACCCATTAAACTGATTATTGATCTCCCAAGTTCTTCCGTGAGGTCCATTTAAAAGGGAGGCGGGGAGTGGAGAATGGGGGGGGGGCTGTGTTTGGGGAGAGCTGACACAGAGACCTTCCACCTGGTTAGACAGTAATGCATTGGACACCATTAACTCCAGTCGCCTAATTAGTGTTTTATGGGTCCAAATGTGTGGGGATTAGACCACGCACTGAGTATTTCTTTAAAGAAACGCCAACAGCTGCCAACCAAATACTCTCCGCGTTGTTATAAGGTGCAATGACAGATCATTAACAACAGTACGCTGTTTGAATCGGATACCCCCCCCCCCTCTATCCTCACCCCCCACCCCACCACCACCCCAATCAATCGCCTGCCTAATCCAGTGCCGAGCAGAGTGACTCTATTACAGTTTGGCGCTGATTTGGGAATGGTTTTAAGAAACAACCAATCCACTGAGGCAAATAATGCATATTTCTTTTTTGCACAGTTATCTGCCACCGAAAAGGGTGGATAGACAGACAGACAGACAGACAGACAGACAGATAGATAGATAGATAGATAGATAGATAGATAGAGCGATCCACTTACCAGCAATGTGTATAAAAATCATCATCCACATACACTGGCAAACACAGGCACATAACTATATTTGCGGTTTACCATGGTGTTAATTACCCCCCACACCCCCCCACCCCCTCTCCCCTCCCATTCACTCAATGGTTAATCTGTTAACCCTTTGAGTCTAGGAACAGCATAGGCTCCATCCAGTATCTGGTTGGTCAGGCGTTGGAAAGTAATTGGCCGAACTCTGAATGGAAACCAAGCCCTTTAGGTTGCTGTTATTATTATTATTATTACTACCAGTTTACCAGTTTACCAACAGCCCTTGAGGTTGTTATCATTACCGGTTATTATTTAGAATAATGCGATACGTTCGGGACTATTAAAACGGATGACAATTGACTCGCATTTCTGACAAATGCTTTGCTCCAATTGCACCACTGGCCCTCTCGATTTTTTTTTGTGGGTTGGAGTGTCCCTTTGTTTGTTGTTCCTTTTTTTCTTCGTTTTCCCCCCCCCCCCTTTCTTCTCTCTCTTTAAATCAGCGTCTCTGCAATATATATACTACTTTCTGACATATTGCAGCCATTTAGGTACTTCGGGCTTCAATAATTCACCATCAGCATCCAAACAAATACTGGGGGTTGACATATTTTGGCATTATTTTTTCCTCGTGCATTCCAGGACTCCGTCTGCAAAACCGATGCAGCACAACGCAGCGAAATGAATGGCTATGTTTTCACCGTTTCATCGGAGCTTTTCACAAACTTCCAGATATGATTTATCTCATGACCCGACTGAGCCTTCTTTATTTCTGACAACCCCAAAACTCATCACATCCGGCAGCTGTTTTCTGGGCTGTCAGGAATTTCACAACACCCCTCCACCCCCCCACCCCCCCCCCCACACACACACCAAAAAAACACACACACACACACAAATATAATCGGTTTTCGCTTTGCAAACCCCGAGATCGATATTAAAATCGCTCATTTTGACCCCAAATACACAAAACGCTCGACTTTTTCGATTGTTTTCGAAACGCAGTGTGTTTTTTCAGGCCATTGAAACCACAGGGCGTGTAGTACATGTGCCTTTAGCTGCAGAGTCAATTTAGTTCATGTCACTTTATTTTCATCATCATCATCATCATCATCATCATCCAACCAACCGAGTCGATAGCCTCAATGAGACATTGAGCAATGTCTTCTGGACTTTAAATGGTCTGTGCGATAATGCCCTTCAGTTCCTCAAAACACTTTGTGCAAAGCCTATCTCTTTCAGCGTCGTCTCTGCTTTACATCCCCCGCGTTGCATTTGCTTTAAAACAGGTTCACCGTTTATTTACACAATTTTTTTACAGTCTCTTTCGCAGCCTTAATCACTGCTGTAAAGTTCCTCCGCAGATATAATAATAAAAAGGTGGTTTATTTAGCTTAGAGCGTTTCTGTAATCAATAAAAGTTCTTTGTTATCAAACAGCGCATTTACTACTAAATTTTATTGCCTGTCTTGCGGATTAACTGAGAGACATTAGTGCACCATAAATGGAATGACTTTTGATTCCTCGCAGCCGGGAAGATATACTTGGATTCGTGAAATACAGCCATCCATTATACCGCTGATATCTGGAGCCAGAATATATACACAGACTATAAATTTCCCCCCCAGCGCTGCAGTACAGTACTTAAAGACATTATATCTAAATGGCTAACATTCTTTGCATAAACGGTGAAGAAAAAAAGAGAGGGGCGGGGGGGGGGGGGGGGATTAAATTAGAAAGGAAGATGTTGAGAGCCAAAGCCATTTCGTGCTGTAATTCATCAATGGGATATGGTTCTGATCTGCAACAAATGGGTTGTGTAACGAGTCGGGGACTGGACAAGGTGACATCTTTGTGCTGTCTGTCCAACATGGTGTATATATTGGTGTCATGCGACTGTTCGACCATCGGATGATTTCCTAAGGGGGGGTTCTGGGGGTTCTGGGGGGAGAGGGGTCTCTGTCTCAGTGTAATGTATTGGCCGCGCAAACAAAAAAAGGGAGAAGAAACTAAAAGCTTTAGGCAAATGTTTTGTGCTTTTTTCAGAATGGAACCAGGCAATGCATCAGCAAATAAAGAATACATCAGCAAACAACGTGGGAGGGGGTGGGGGTGGGGGGGGGGGTGGGGGGTGGGGGGGTGGGGGGGGGGGGATTCACCATTGGACTGTTATGTTAAACAGTTGTGTTCAGCGTCTGAACTGAATTCAGCAAATTTGTTCGATTCGTCGGAATGACCCTAATCAGAAAAAAAGAGAATTTGTTGGCTATTATTTTCGGATAAGAATGTATCTTCAAATAGGAAGCGTAACCCCCCCCCCCCCACACCCCCCCCACACCCACACACACACCCACCCCTCCCACCACCACTTCCGATTTGCCAAAGAATGTATTAATGTATCGTTAAATAACTTCACATCAAAACAGGCGACAGTAACGTGTACTTTAGTACTCTAACACGTGGACGCAATGGTCCGCTTTATCCGCAATGGTCCGCTTTATCCGCAATGGTCCGCTTTATCCGCAATCGCCACTTTGCTGATGGACGCGTTTCAGTGAGAGATTCCTTTCTGTCCGGTAGTGCCGCATCAGCCCAAAGTGGAAGGTTACAACTCCAGGTGTTGTGTCATCTCCATCGTACAAAACCCCGGACCTCGGGAATCCCTGGAAAGTCATTTGCGGAGGTCACCATTCAAACCCCTTCGGCATTTACCTTCTGATCCAACAATAAGAAAACCCGCGATGGTTTTATTATTGATTTTAAATCAATCCGTGATGGAGTCCTGTAGCTCAGTGGTTAGAGCACTCGCTTTGCGAGTGAGAGACCTGAGTTCAATTCCAGGCAGAGGGCGAAACCTTGGGCAAGTTTCCTTACTCCACACAGAGCCTAATAATAATCCTCCAAAACCAAAAACAATAATAAATTGGTCATTTTCAATCCACGACTGTTTGTGGGGACATTGCTGTGCAATATACAGTCAATTCACTTTACAGTGTGTTCTGTGAAGCGCTTTGGGACGTCCTCCCGACGTGAACAGCGCTATATCAAATGCGAGGATTATTATTATTATTATTGTTGTTATTATTATTATTATTATGATGATGGTTGTAAAGCGTTGCTTCTTCTCATTTGCAGTCGGTGAAACGCTTTCGCCAACGAGACAACAGGTTCGTTTATAACATTTGAAAGGCACCTTTCCATTAAAAAAAAACTTATCCTCCCGCAAACCAGGCGTCGTGTAAGTCGGAAAGCGCAAGAAGCAATGAAACTGTCCCCAACTACAACAACACACCCGCACGATGTGTGAGAAGAAACTAAACGTTCGGCCTCTGCATAAATATAATAGCAATATTATGATAAACTTGCCATGTGGTTAAGAGACATTTGGCAGCGCGAACAGTTATATATCCACGACTGTTTATATCAACCGAATGAAAAAAAAACATCGAGGGTTCAACAAATAATCCCATCTGTTTGTGAAAAAAAAATGCATCGGTTACAGAAATGATCTGTCACCGTCTTATAATAGTGGTTCAAATCGGTGCTTTTAACAACTTGCGGATCGTAGCAGTTGATGGAGTGAGAGTTAAATGGGACCGATTGGGTTTGGGGGGGTGGGGGGGGGGTTGTGGTCGTTGGTGAAATCATGTGCGGGGTTTTAGTGGACGTAACAGTCATTTCCACACTAAACTGATTTGCATGTTTGCAATTTAAGTACAAAACCCTTATCCTAATCTTGCAGTTCATTTCCAGGATTGCACTCCATCGCCAAGACCTCGACATTTCAACATGTTTATTTGTGCTAAAGCCTCCCCCCAACCCCCACTCCCACCCCCCCACCCCACCACCACCCCCCCCCCCTCCCTCCCATTGCATACCATAAACACAAAATAAAACACAATTACAACATGCAGAAATCCCGAGGACGAAATAAATCGGGGCCCAAATGGTTTAATACGACCATCAGCTTTCAGAGCCAAGTGTTTTCATCCCCCAACCCCACACCCACACTCCCCCCCCCCCCCCCCCCCACCACCAGCAACAAAAAAATATCAACTCGAAACGATAAATTAATTGTAAGTCTCATTTCAGGCGGTAAATCACTTGTCTAAAATAAAGCTGATCATACGAAAGATGGTATGGAGTTTAACTTATTAAACACCGAAAGCAGAGGCTGTTAAATCAATCAGTGTCTGACAGCCACGTCATTTTATTGTCGAACAAGGAAGCCATAAAGCCTTTTTCTCTGTCCTTTGCTCTTTTTGCTCTCAAAAAAAAATAAAACAAAGATAGGAAATCAGTGCAACTATTTAGTGCGGTCCCTGTTAATATGAGCAACGTGGCTTTTCGGATGCAGTTTTACATGTGTGCGAGTGTGTGTGTGTGTGTGTGGAGAGAAAGAGAGAGAGAGAGAGAGAGAGGAGGAGGAGGGAGGAGAGAAGGTCAGAGCAAAAAAAAATATTGACACCGGTTACCGATCCGAAATAATAATTTAATTTAAATTGCTTGCGTTGTTGGATGGCAGAACGTACACGGGAATGTGATTTATTCGGCATTGAAGGGCTGCGGTCCCCGCAAAGCCTGGTCTGGTCGCAGGCTGTTGGGAAAATAATATCTTTGATTGAGATGCCTCGGAAGACTACCAAAGGTTTTCCCTCTTCTGTCGTGAACAGTATGGTCTTTCCTGCTTTCCGGAAAGACTGGGGAATCCTCTCGAGAAATGCAACTTCTTCTTTTTTTTTTCCGTTCCGCAGCAGCAAACAGCTTGGATTTCACTTTGCAGGTTCTTTTTTTTTTATCATCAGAAAATCCAGGAGCCCTTCGTTGGTTCATTCGTTCATATGTCTGTCTGTCTGTCTGTCTGTGTCTGTGTGTCTGTCTGTCTGTCTGTCTGTCTGTCTGTCTGTCTGTGTCTGTGTCTGTGTCTGTGTCTGTGTCTGTCTGTCTGTCTGTCCATCACATAAACAAGAGCAGCACAAGCTATATTATTATTATTATTATTATTATTATTTTGGGGTGGGGTGGGGTGGGGTGGAAGGAAGATGCTTGTGTTATTTTCTCTTGTCTCCTGGAAACCTGACCGAGTTCAGTTATTTATGAAGCCGAGCGAAAGTGACCTTCTTCGGTGTGAGGGTCAGTTTTGCGCCTCCGACTTCTTCACTCACCAACGAAAACAAACTTACACAACAGCCCACGTTAGGGGTCAGTCAACATTTACACAAGGATGTGATGACAGGACCAGGCTTCATAGGGAGAGGGTTGGGGGGGGGGGGGGGTGAGAGAGGGTGGGGTGTGTGGTGTGGGGTGGGGGTGTGGGGTGGGTGAGAGAGGGTGGGGTGTGTCGTGTGGGTGGGGGGGGGGGGTGAGAGGGTGGAGGTGTGAGAGGGTGGGGTGTGTGTGGGGTGGGGTGTGTGTGAGGGTGGGGTGTGTGTGTGGGGTGGGGGTGTGTGGGGTGGGGGTGTGGGTGGGTGAGAGAGGGTGGGGTGTGTGGGGGGGTGTGGGGTGGGTGAGAGAGGGTGGTGTGTGGGGTGTGTGGGGTGGGGGGTGTGGGGTGTGTGGGGTGGGGGTGTGAGAGAGGGTGGGGTGTGTGAGATGTGGGGTTGGGGGTGAGAGAGGGTGGGGGTGTGTGTGGGGTGGGGTGTGTTTGTGGGGTGGGGGTGTGTGGGTGTGGGGGGGTATGTGTGTGTGGGTTGGGGGGGCGTGGGTGGGGTGGGGTGGGGGGTGTGGAGTGGGGGGGTATGGGTGGGGTGGGGGGTGTGGGGGAAAAAAACCTTAACGCAAAACTGCTTTGTTTTTGCGCATTTATTTCGTCTTCGACTTTGATGCTTCAAAAACGCGAGTGACTTCTCCACTCACTCACCTGACGACTCCGGGGCCTGTAACAGGGGGAACCCCCCCCCCCACCCCCCACCCCCCCGAAAGCAAAAAATCGTTTACAACGTGTTAAAAGTTGGCAATGTTGACGTTTGCAAAAATAAAATAGATCCGATTAACAGGGGGTCGAGTTTCCCCACTCACCCACCGAGGCTGAGGCTGCATTCAAACCTATTATTATTATTATTGCAATAACTCACTTGTTTTGTGTCCAATATCCTGACTAACTAATCGTGAATCCCCCCACGCACCCCCAGAAATAGTTGCAACGCGAACACACACCTATAAACATGGAATCAGGGCCACAGGGGGTACAAAAAAAAAACTAACCAGAACGCACGTCCTGCACCGTTTGGCGTCGGGGGTTTGCATCCAAACCACTGGATTTCGGTGCAGAACGGGTCTGTCTGAGTGGCGATTCTTCACCGCCTTCGTTCAGTTATTCGAACGACAAAAAACAAGAGAGGGTTTGGGGGAAATGGGGGACACACCGACAGACAGACAGACAGACAGACCCAGACAGAGAGAGTGTGGCATTGCTTCCCTGCGATCGCTTTTCAGACACGTTCCGCATCACTCGGAGAGCACTGCATCGCGCGTGTGCTTTGACGCGTGTTATTTCTCATCGTAAACTCGCATTAACTGTTCAGCTCCACACCTGAGGGCCACTCCACGCAACGGGTTTTGCTCGAAAACTCGCCGAATCCACATTTATGTCATTTTCCGGCCGACCTGCGCGACAGTGGTTTGATGTGCTGAGTTTCTAGATTTCCGAGCATCTTAATCGCCTCCCGTGACTGCAGTGCTGACTTCACCCCCGGGGGCCACTCATCACTATTATTATTGTTATTATTATTATTATTATTATTATTCACCTTTGCAAATCATATTTATATATATAAACACAAATCGGCACATTGCCAGCTCTCCCTCGCAAGTGTTTAAATAAAACTATGAAAGATCTCAGGTGTTGTATTTATTTAGAATCCCCCCCTCACTCCCCCCCCCCCCCCCCCCCACACACCCAAAAAAAGAAAAAAAAATCAGGTTAGACAAGTGACCTGCAGTTTGGAGCAGTGATTCTCAACGGGTTCTCAGGAAACCTGAGACAAATGTACATTGAGGATTCATTCCTGTCAATAGTTCCATTAAAGAGAGAAGGATTGGCTGTCAACGCATTGGGTTTGTTTTACACTCTTCCTTTTTGAATTATGTGTTTAGTGCGATTGGGGAGTGGGGTTGGTGGGGGGAGGGGGTTGAAAGTGAGAGGGGGGGGGATTCCGACCCCCAGACCTTGCTGGGGCAGCGAGGCAGGTGACAGGATGAACCTTGGAGCTCCCTCAGGCTGGAGGAGAGGCTCCTACCTGAGCCAGCAGTGAGGTGAGACTGAAAGCATCACTGAGAGATGTCTCCCCAATGCCCAGTCTCTCTCTCTCACACACACACACACACACACAGAGCAAAAGATCATTTGGTCAATCCCCATTCCAGGCACTTAACATCCGGATTGTGTGATTGTGCGAATGAAAGGGAAGGTCCATGTCGGGCAGGACCAGAGGGACACTGGAAACTGTGCAGTTTTCGAACCCATCTGATGCATTGCAAGTTCTTTTTTAAAATTATTTTCACGAAAGGCATCGCGGCGAAGGACATCATCACAGCGACAGGGGGACTGTACCGTGTATTTCTTGTCCAAAGTGGAACACTTGGCAGCAAGAGGATGGCAGTGTTTGGTCGGGTTTCATTGGGCATCGCTTTGGACACTATTAGATCACTCTGGTCTCCCAGTGTCTGATTGTAGTTCAACTTTTCCCATGTGTATGTAAACCCACCCACCACCCACCACCCCATACACCCCCCCCCCACACACACACACACTGGGGTGGGGTGGGGGGGTGAGACACTGACTGGTACTTTCCTATGGCAGAAAGGTAGCACTCCCTCGCCCTGCGCCCCTGTGGGTGCCACACCTGCCCAAGGGGGAATCGTTCACATCTGACCATCGGCGACTTGCGTATCAATCGCCGTGTCGTGCTTGATAACCGCACAGCCCTTTAAACTGCAACACCATCGTCCCTTCCCACCCACTGCCTGCCTGAGACCTGTTGGTTCCTGTTGACTATCCATCCCGACAGTGGTGCAGTGACAGTATTTGCGGTGGCTTTTTATTGCGCTGTTGTTGGATTGACTTTTACAACAATAATAATAATAATCCTTGCATTTGATATAGCGCTTTTCACGAGCAATTGGAGGAAGGTTCCCACCTGTCTCGATGCCTGTGATTGTTTTTTTTTTGATCTGTTCGAGCGCTGCAATTTCTGAGTAAATTCAGGGCTTTGGCTTTAGGAGCTGGAGTTATTTCCAGGACTCCACGTCTTAACCTGACCCAGATGTTTCTCTTAACCGCACACAGAGAGAGAGAGGGCTTAACTGGCAGGTAAGAGAAACCGATGCAAATCACCCTGGAAGAAAATTGCAAAAAAAAAGAAATGTTTCGGCTTTTTATTTGGATGTCGGTTCAACGTGTATATATATATATATATATTATTTTTTTTTTTGGAAAGAAAAGAAACTATCTAAAGTTTCTTTCGAAAATTTCTAATATTGTTCACAAAGCATTCCCTTGCATTGTTACCTGCTGAAACATGGTGCCAGTGAAGCTTGTGTTAAGCTGGTTATTACTCACTTAACTAAGAGAGATAGAGAGAGAGAGACAGAACAATTGTGCTTTGTAGCCTTGTGTTTTTTTGGGCGGGGGAGGGAGGGGGCAGTCTGGTTTCTGACACATAAGGAAACCCATCGCCAGTCTTTAAGAGTTTCCAAACCGAACTGAAGTGTGAAACCACAGAATCGCCCAGGGATGTGGAAACGGAGATTTGACAAAGTTCTTACATGCCAACTGTGTATCACTCCTGGGGAGGAATGGTACCCACAGATCATGCCATTCAATCAGTAGACACAGGCCACTGACAAGTTGTGGAGTCCTGTGGCTCAGTGGTTAGAGCACTCGCCTTGCAAGCGAGAGACCTGAGTTCAATTCCAGGCAGAGGGCGAAACCTTGGGCAAGTTTCCTTACTCCACACAGAGCCTAATAATAATCCCTCCAAAACCAAAAACAATAATAAATTGGTCATTTTCAATCTACGACTGTTTGTGGGACATTGCTGTGCGCAATTGGCTGCCGCGTTCGCCCACAAATATACAGTCAATTCACTTTACAGTGTGTTCTGTTTTTGTGACGACTTTGGTGACGGACTGGAAAGGTACTTGTACCTTTTAAGGTAAAGAAGACCATGATAGTTTTCACTATTTGTGCAGTATTGCCTAATAATCTCACTCTGCGATTGTAAGGTG
Source organism: Callorhinchus milii (assembly GCF_018977255.1). Taxonomy (NCBI): domain Eukaryota; kingdom Metazoa; phylum Chordata; class Chondrichthyes; order Chimaeriformes; family Callorhinchidae; genus Callorhinchus; species Callorhinchus milii. The sequence goes on along the minus strand of NW_024704744.1, from coordinate 97,785,074 downwards.
AACGATGCAAGGTGGGAATCTCATCGCGACTTCTCCACAATCAATCGTGCAAAAAAAAGGACATTAATATCAAAACGCTGTGATATTGGTGATGGTAGGAATCCCGGCCAGGGTGCATGATCTATTTTGTGATTTATTCGGTGTGATTTTGGGAGCAGAAAGGGAACATGAGCACTGTGGTTTTGTTACATGTGAGAGGAGAAGTGAAATTTATACTCCACCAGCTCTCCAAAGCAGATTCTGCAGACACTGCCTGCTATAGTTACCACGTTAAATCATAAAAATGTAGCTGCACAAAACAAACCTAAGTACAAAATAATATAATAATCCTTGTGTTTGGTATAGTTCCTGTCATATCCAAATGCTTCAAAGCACTTGGCAGGTAATTTCTGTCAAGTACAGTGGCAGTGTATTTGTAGGCAAATGTCGCAGCCAATTTGTTCAAAGCAGGTTCCACAAACAGTCATGAAATGAATGATTAATTTATTCCTGAGGATTGTTGGGCTGGACACGAGGAGAAAGTCTATACTTTTTCCAAAGGGTATCATGGGATCTTGATTGCCCACCTGAACAGATAGGCGGTACCATAGTTTAAGAACAACGCAATACTTCCCCAAATACTCTGGAGACTGTGAGCTGAAACCCCAGCTTGACACTCCAGTACAGTGCTGGGGGAGTGCTCAGTGTTTCTATAAATATGCTTTCTTTCCATCCTGAAGACACTCGGTACATTACCACTAGCGCTGGCCAACCTTGTGTACCTTATGCAAGTGAGCATTCTTCACACCTGAGTTGAGTCAGCCGTTCAGCTACCGTTGCATATACAAGCCTCGGCATCAGTCCCGCATATGAGAATAGAGATTTCTAATACAGTAAAACCTGCATAAGCCTTATCTTTAGAAAGCCTATAATCGGCTAAGTCGTACGTTCGCCTGAGTCTCATTCAGTTTCCTATCAAAAAACACTTAGATTTCTCTGCACTAATCGGATTAATCGCCTCCTAATTCATAACGCCGGTCCCCTATCTTCCATTATTCCCGCACTTTACCGTCTGTATTGAATTGCAGGAAAATGACATCCTGGCTGCGTGAATCGTAGGAAATGTGTTGTCTTGACCCATCACGTTTTGAGCGCCAGCAGAGACCAGAGTGACACAGAAGTTGTGGTGCTAGGGCAAGAGGATTCTGATTTGATCCACCCAGAGCCAGGATAATGTGATAACCTGATCACGTACAATCTGCACATTCGCTGAATGATATCGCTCACTAAGGAATTGGGAATAGGTGCCTACGTGACCAATGTAAGCAGCAACTCTGGAAGAATAGTTGATGCTGGTGTTAAGTTCGTAGCACTCTTGGCACTGGGTCAGGACGTTGTGGGTTCAAGCACTGTTTCAGGGCTTTAGCTCTTATGTTCACACACTGACTATAATGGTCTAAGTATGTTATGTGGCAATGTGTAAAAAATGTGATAAATGCCACAGAGATAAAAATTATACTCTGTCTAACTGTTTTGATGAGTAATGTAGCACAAGACAAACTTCTACATAAATTATATTCATATGTACATCAATGCATCCATGTGTACATACGTACATGCAGAGATATGTATACTATTCATAAATACTTGAAGTGAGGACCTAATAGATACAATTGTGGGATATTACTGGAACATGATATAAGGAAAAAACACAGCGACAGAGCTTCTTTACAGCAGTCCACCCACAATGTGTATTTTGCTTTACTTCAACATGGCAACCAGTTTTCTGGCATCAAGGGAAAAGGGCGTAAAGCATGATAAACGTCTGTTTATTTAAAAAAAGTATTCAATACAAAGTAAATATTATTCAATTTTGTACATGAAATGTACTGTATGTTTTGACATGGAAAAAGCTGAAACTGCAAACAAAATTATCATAACCATAACCCAATAAAAATACCAGGAGTCTACTTTACTGCTGCTTACATTTGTAGAGAAACTATTGACTGCATGATGTAGAACTTTAGGAAGGAACTATAATTGCAAGGATCTTCTAAAGAGTTATTCTTTGCGACTGAACGCAATGTTAACGAAAACTCAAATAATCTCACAAAATTGGCTTCCTGAGTCCTGCACAAGGAAGATTTAAAGGAGGATTGACTATAACGTCACTTGGGTATGCGCAGGAGGTTGTATTAGTACATTTAGTAGATTTATAAGAACTACCCTCCCTGGCTAGGCATGTGCAATGCACTTGCATAGAGTGGTACAAGGATGCAATCTCACTGTGAAAAAGATGAGGGGAAGGGGGAGGTAGCAGGTGTTTGCAAAATTATGAATGGTTATGAATTATGATGGGCATCAAAGAAAGAGAGAATGACTAGCGCCAACTGATTGGTGAGTTGTTAAGAAGGCAGCTTGAATTGAGGATTATCACAACACGATTTATTTTGGGTAGAGGGTTGTTGAAATGCTTCACTAGACATGGCTGTCAAAACTGAGTCTAAACCAATAATAATACTAGTAAAGAGTATCAAGGAAAAAGCAAAAGGATGAGAATAGAGTAGATAATTCAGGCGAACAGCTAGCATGCACTGAATGGTCTCCTTATGTGTTGCAAGCAACAACAACAACAACAAATTACAGTCTACAAATTTATGAGTGATTCTATACTAGAAAAGGTTTCACCGTGCCGGTAATATCACCTCATTCCCATTGCTCCATTTCTTCCTTATAATTAGTAATAATAATCCTTGCATTTGATATAGTGCCTTAGCACGTTGTTGAGACGTCTCAAAGCGCTTCACAGAATATACTGTAAGGTGAATATACTGTAAAATGAATTGACTGTATATGTTTGTGGGTGAAACGCGGCAGCCAATTGCACACAGCAGTGTCCCACAAAACATTTATGAATTGAGTGACCAGTTTTTTTTGAAGGAATTATTACGCCCAGAAAAGCAATCCGCCAATTGTCTAACAACTGGGTTCCTACAGTCTATAAATTCTTTTCAAAGGGAATTAGATGAAAATTCGAAAAGCAGAATACTAAAGTTATAGGGAGGGAGCAGAAGAGTGGGAATAGAATAGAAGAGTGCGTGACTCATGTGAAGTCAAAGCTCAATATATATAAAATATGAATATTACAGATATTCACGTACTTTATTGTTGGAACCACTGCAATGAAAATGATGTTAGTTTTTTTTCTCCGACCCTAATAGTCTGGAGAAGAACCAGAGTAACTATGTGCCATTTCCATAAGGACACACTCCTGAGCATGTCACATTATGGGTCACTTATCTCATTGTGGTTTGCATTTATTTTCAAGCAAAAAAAAATGGTCGTTAAAAATTGTCATCGAGGTGCTACCTGGTTAAATCAGTTATCAGACGGGTGTCTGACACGTGTGGAAACCAATGTGGAACCATGCTTAAGAGTATCTGAATCAGACTGAGAGTTCAACAGATGTATGCAAGAGTTCAACAGGTGCACAAAATTATGAAGCGTTTTGAGAGGATAAAGAGGGAGAAGCTATTTCCTCTGGTAAGGGAGTTGGTGATTAGAGGACATAGCTGTTATGAGAGACGGAAAGGAGAAGTCGTTTCACGCAGAGTGTTGTTGGAATGTTAAATGCTCTGCCAAGTAAGGTGGTAGAGGCAGAATCCATTGTGGTTTTAAGAGAGAAATAGACAGATATGTGAAAGATACAGGCTTGGAGTGGTACGGAGATACGGCAGGGCGGTGAGGCTGAATGAACAGCTTCCTCTGAGAGCTGGTAGAGACTTGATGAGCTGAATGAGCCTCGGGACGTCCTCCCGACATGAAAGGCGCTCTATAAATGAAATCTTGTTGTTATTGTAAATGGTCTCCTTCTGCATTGTAAACTTCTATGATTCACTAAGATACACAGGCAACCTCAGTATTGTCATCTACCATTTGTGTGAGCACTGAATTAGCATCATTGGCAAAAGTTCAAAGTGGCTTAAACTCACAATATCATTGAAACAAATGAATCACAAGATTGGTTCAGATGAAAAGGGCCTTCAGCTCATTTGATCTCAACCCTCAGTATAACCTCTCATCACAGCATCAAGCTGCTTTTTGAATGAGACCAGTGTCCTGAGTGGCCTCAACCCCTCTTCGTGGTATTCTTCCTATCATTAATTATCTCCTGGGTAAAGCAAATACTCCTGGTGTCTGTCCTGAAATTGCCCTTTCCAACTCTGAACCTATGTCCGCTTGAAGATCATTTTGTGGAGCAGAATCCTGTTCGATAGCGAACTGTCTTATAACTGCCTAAAACTATTTGGCTAAGGACCTTTAACAACCTTCAGTGATAGAGGACGTTCATCACAGCTGTCTGGGCTGGATTAAAGCATGAGTCACAATACTGATAGAACAGTGTCATCAAGGGCCTAGTTTTATCTTAAGAAAACTGATGATAATAATGATAGTTAATGAACAGTTATATGTCTGATCTTTCTAAGTGTTGAGGGGTTGGAAGGTATATGTTTGACATTTACAGGTTATGCATGACTTGTAATCAGTGATGTGCAGTGGTACAAGCTGAAGTTTATTGTTGCTAGGCTCTGAACATGTTGGTATCTTTTTGGGGCTGTTTAGTAAGGCCACACACATCTGACCTCTGACATTTGCTTCAAATATATACATAGAGCACAGTCATCTTTACAGCTGTTGATGCATTTTGTGTCTTGTTGCCACATGCTAACAGTGTGAGGTGAGTATGTTTATGTAAAATGGTAGGTAGTGGTCAAGACTTACTTTTTACACTGGAGGAATGATGCTCTTCTGTGTGCAGCAGTGTTACTCCAGCAATACTGGAAAAATAGGGATAAAAAGAACAACTATATCTCAGTCGGTAAGGCAGCTGCCTCGTATATGCTGAGCCACATGCAGAATGAAGACCCCAGATTGGTTTTGCATCAGTTAATTCCCCAAATGACTATGAAGTGAACAATCAATTAATCTGCAGGATTGTTGGGCAGGACGCTGGGAGAAACTTCCTTCTCTTTTGGAACAGTTTCATTGGATCTTCAAGGACTATCTGAACAGGCTGATGGGACCTTGGTTTAACATCTGATAGATGTCACCTCCAACTGTGCAGCTTTTCTCCAGTACTGCACTAGTGTTAGCTTAGTCTATTGAACCCATAATCATCTGCTTCAGAGGTGAGATTGATACCATTAGATCCAAGTGGAAATGAGCTCAAAGCCTCATACATTTCTTCACATAGGTAGTGATTTAACATATGCTGTCTTAAGAGATTCTTATAAATCAAAATCTGTCCAGAGGATTCAGGGTGAAGAAAGACAGATGTGACGAATGAATTTAACACACTTGACATTTCTTTATGCTTTATGATATTTGTGCATAGTGTATTATTCAAAGGATTAATCTGACCTTTAAGTCTCCATCCATTCTTTGCAATGGCTAATGCTTTTTTTCCAAAAAGGCCTGAGATTAATTCATACACTAAGGTTAAGAAGCCTAACAAAGAAACCAGATAAGTCGAGAAAAGTGGCAAGGTGATGCTGAGCAATGTAAAAATTGTGTGGGTTGTAAGAGGAAGGACAGACCAAAGGGAATAAATTGCTCTAAAGTTTTGAACAGCTGGGAGAAAATGAGTTAAAGTAGGAGATTGTGCAACAAACTTTTATTACAACAGAGTGGATGGGAAAGAGTGAAAAGAGTCATTGGCTTTCAATCCAGAGGAAAGAGTATAAAGTAGGGAAGTAATATTACATTGATATAAAACCTCGGTTAGACCCCATTTAGAGTAATGGGAACAGTCCTGGTTACCATATTCAATGAGGGACAGTGTAGCATTGGAGAAAGTACAGTGTAGATTTACGATGATGTTACTAAGGATTAGAAGGTACAGCTATCAAGAATGATTGGACAGATTTGAGCTGTGTCTCTAGAGCTGAGAGGTTTGAGAGTGGACCTGATAGAGGTGTTTAAGGTTATGAAAAGATTTGATAAGGTGGGTGTTGAGAAGATTATTATTGAAACATAAGACATAAACATAAGAAACATAAGACACCATGAGATTTACTATTAGAAAGAAAATCTAAAAGGGAATTTAGGAAGAACCTCTTTATGCAAAGGGTGGTGAGAATGTGGAACTCACTGCCAAACTCTGTGGTTGAAGCAAAAAACAGCAATGTACTTAAGATAATACTTGATGCATACATGAGGGGAGACGAGAATAGAGCGGTGTAAAAGAGGGAAATAGGAGAAGCGCTTGTTTCCATGAGCTATGACTCTGTGTAGTTCTATGAATATCTACAGACGTAACATGACTAATTTGCTGCTCGTTAGCACCAGATGTAACAGTAAAAGGATGGAGGTCAGAGGGTAGGAAAGGATGAACAATTGGATCAGTAACATTTTCTCTTTCTGAATGTGGAGAATGTGGTTGTAGCTCAGTGGTTGTAGCTCTCGCCTCGCAAGCGAGAGACCTGGTTTTGATTCCCGGCAGAGTTGGACAAGTTTCCTTACTCCACACGGCTCTGTTTATCTAGTGGTAAGAGGGAACCCGGTTGTTAGTCGATTGGCGGATCACTTTTCCTGATGTAATAATTTCTTGAAAAAAAAATTGTTCACTTTAATCCACGACTGTTTGTGGGACACTGCCGTGCGCAATTGGCTGCCACGTTTCACCCACAAAAATATACGGTACACTCCCTCCACTCAGCAGGCTGTGGCTTGCTCCACGTTCCCCCACTCGGGCCGGCCCATCCCACCATTGGCGGTCAGGCCTTCACCCTCTCTGCCGCCATCTTTTGGAACTCCATCCCACATTCCCTTCGCCTCGTTCCCTCCCTCGCCTCCTTCAAGGCGAGTCTCAAAACCCTCCTCTTCGACTACACCATTGGCCACCCTCCTACTCTCCCTGCCCTCCGTTTAAACGTCCCCCGATTTCAACCTCCAGCTCGGGTCCAAATCGCTGACTGTCCAGTGCCTTGGGACGTCCTCCCGATGTGAACGTAATTTTGTATTTCATTGTAAACAGCTCTTTAGTTGCTTGATCGTGTAAGGCTTTGTCTTGTAGGACCATACCGATGTTTTTGTTCTGTCTTCCATTAATCCATCTAGTTTTTGTTGACTTTCTACTGCCCCCTCCCACCGCTGAGTGCAGTATCACCATACTGTGGCCTATGTTCTATTATGGACACAAATGTTGTCCTGCAGTTTTACAGCATGTGACAGGAAGAAGGGTTTATGCAAGAAAATCTGTGAAACCGAAGACAGGAAGTTACTGTCGGACCGAGGGATAATTTACTATTTTATCAGGATATGTAGTATCCTGCCTACATTCTATGAGCTCTGACAATTTTCACTGCCTTCTCTTTGGGTCAAAGTTTGCTCAGCCTCACTGTATCAGGCCAGGACATGTAGCATTTGCTGCTGACACACTTGCACAGCTCTGCAGTTTACTGAGTTTGCACGGTAGTGAAGTAATGCAACACTGCAGCATGAATATGGAAACATGCAATTGAAAGCACTTCAGTTCACTGTAACAGTGAAATTGTCCAACAATAATTATAATAATGCTTACATTTGGTATAGTGCCTTTCAAGCCTTGCCAAAGTGCTCCATACTGAGAAAAGTTTTTTTGTTGGCAATAACCTACCTATGGAGGTTGCATAGAATGTCACAGAACGGTAAAAGGCCATTCAGTCCAATGAGCCCATGTGGGTGATTATACTCTACCTCTCCTAATCCCTCTCCCGTACTCCTCGAAAGATTAAAAATCTGGAATTCTCTGCCCTAAAAGGATGCTGGATCCATTCACACCTTCAAGAGTGAGGTTGATAGATTTTTGGTAGGTCAGGGTATTGAGGGATATGAGGAGAAAGCAGGAAATTAGAATTGAAAAAGGATTAGTTGAGGTACTGATCAGCCGTAATCGAATTAAATGGCGGAACAGACTGGAAGAGCTCAATGGCCTCCTCCTGTTCCTATGTACCTACGATACGCTCACCATATCAAAAGACAGTGGACAAGAGCTCGAGTGAGGAGCTTTAAAAGAGGACATTTAATTAATGATGCAGTTAATTCGGCATTATCTAAATTGTACTTGTTTATTTCCCCTTTTTTGTAATTTCACCCTTTTTTGAGCAAAGGCTCATCAAATAATAACAAATCTTTTTAGATGTTCCAGAAACTCTCCCCTCATTCCTTCTGCTGCAATAGAGAGAGAGAAGCAGAAATTCAGTTCTGGGTAAATGCTCTTAGGTCAGGAAAATATAACTAAAGTGTTTATCTTGTTATGTTTATTGAAAGCTCCTCTGAGGGTAGAAAACATGCATTTGTTTGCTCTGTAATGAAAGCTGTAGCAATCTCAAGTACCGGTGTGAGATAATCAAAACCAATGGATTGGAAATGCACTTGAACATGAGTAAGCCCCACATCGGGACTTCATGGAATCATACAGCACAGAAGGAGGCCATTCGGCCCATCGTGTCTGTGCTGGCTCTTCGAAAAGAGCTATCCCATTCAATCCCACACCCTTACTCTCTCCCCATAGCCCCTGCAAACTTGTCTTGCCCAAATAAACTCACACGTGACTATGTGACTTGAACTCACGCAGTCTAAGCTGACACCCCAAAGCAGTGCTGTGGGTATGTTTCATTGTCGGTCGCCTTTGTCTTTCAGATAAGATGTTAAACTGAGGTCCCGTCTGCCTGTTCAGGCAGATGTTAAAAATCCCACGGCATGATTTGAAAAGAGAAATGAGTTTCTCCCGGTGCCCTGTCAACCATCCAACAACAACAACTTGGATTTATATAGTGCCCTCCACGCCGGGCGGCGTCTCAGAGCGCTTCACACTAATGGATCCCAGGGCCGGGCCAGGGGGAGGGGGGGGAAGGTTACCAAAGGCGCGGTCGAAAAGAAAGGTCTTCAGCAGAGACCTGAAAATGGGAAGGGAGGGAGCGAGGGGAAGGGAGTGAGGAAGGCAGTTCCAGAGCCTCGGGGCATAGTGGCTGAAGGCACGGCTGCCGAGGGTGGAGCGGAGGACTCGGGAGACGAGGAGGAGGCCAGACCATCCCCCCAAATAAACCTGATCATTCGTTTTGTGGGAGTTCGTGGGACATTACTGTGTCCAATTGTGCTGCCGAGTTTGCCTACTCCATTTCATAGTAAATCTTGCCAAGCACTTTGAGACTTCCTTCTGACATGATAAGGCGCTATTCCAAATGTGAGGATTATTATTAAGGAACTGAATCTTGGCCGGTCAACCCCTCAAGGCTGAGGTGGATTCACAAGAATCGCAGAGGAACAAAATCTTAACAGTCAGTGTACGACATTTCTGAAACGAAACGTTCAGATCCAGCTGCTCCTGACCATTCTAGGAATTAAGTCTGCCTGGAAACTCCTTTGAACGACAAATCCACTTTTTATTTTTATTTCAGTTTAAGAGCCATGAAGTCAGACTGTTTCTTTTTACTTGAAAACCATTTAACTGCAATTGAGTTCAGCTATTCAGTTTCTAAGAGTGTAAATCCCCCACCCAGAAAATATCTATTTATGGGAATTCACTTGTGGTATTTCTTTAACAGATTCTTTTTTACAGGAAATGTGTAATCCTTGAATAGCTAAGACATCAAATGTGCTGAAGAAATGTAGGCATGGAGTTTAAAATAAAATCCCAAAAATCAATATGGTTTAAAAATCATTCGCCCTAATAATTCTTGCATTTGATATAGCGCCTTAACACAACATAGAAACGTCTCGAAGCCTTTGGACAGAATTTACCGTGGAGTGTAGTGACAAGGTATTTATAGGTAGGTTTGTCAGCCAATTTTGCCAACAGCAGTGTCCCACAAACAGCCATGAAGTGAACCACCAGCACTCCAGGAGAAATTCCTTTTTTTTGGAAGTACCATGGGTTCTCCAACATTCACCTGGACAGACAGACCAAACCTCGGTTTAACGTTTCATCTGAAGGATGGCACTTCTGAACAACGCGGTGCTGACCTGGACTGTCGAACCCCCAACCTTTTGAGTCAGGCTCAACCCTGGCTCAGTGTTGACCGACTGAGTCAGGGTGAGGCTTAAATCAATTCAATAAACATGCATTTCTCATTCAGAACCTTGTTTCTTTTGTAACCCCCCCCCCCACCAACTATTGATCTTCAGTATAAGTCAACTAATTATGTTGACTTATACTGAAGATCAATAGGAAAAAAATTGATTTGGTTTCGGACGAATGTTAGATTTCCAATGGTTCATTTTTAATGCTTCTAATTTGTCCCCAAATGCTCTCAGCCACTTTTAAGCAAGTGGTACAAGTCTGTAACTTGTCCAGACATACGAGAGCAGACCACCAACTCGTCTCATCAGGCAGAAAACAAATCGCAGCCGTTTATTATTGTCACTTATCTGATGGTAGCTTCATTATCAACTGATTGTGTTAGGGGGTTAAAATCTGTCAGGCGTCACTGACAGTATATAAACATGTTAAGCTTGTGGAGGAGAGACGGTAACTCAGTGTCACCGCTTATTTGGAACAACCGCGAGGAAGGTTTCGAACGATTTTTAAAAAAAAATGCTCTGTCTGCAGTGAAAGCTCCAGAGTAAACAAGGTGTCACTCATGATTCGCCTGGTCGGTGTGCTAAAGAGAAATAAAAGTGATTGAAAAGTACAAACAATAGATGATTGGGCTCTATCACCCAGATGACAACAGTGCAGACATGACAAAGTCCACTCGCAGCCCGCCAGGAGATTCCTCTCTGAATTCCTGCATGTCCTGATAGATCCTGCTGAAAGTATACAGCTGGATTCATTGGACATTTGTGTTTCCCTATTAAACTTTATGAGAGGTCTGGGCCCCCCCAGCTGTGTTTTATGCACTAGCACATAACCTTTTCCTCTGCAAAATTTCTGATATATTTCTGTTTCGATCCACTCACTTCCTTCCTTATTTCGCGACATCATGTTCTCCAGAAAAATATATATTTAGTTTTGCATCTGGTACCGCAGCTCGGTGCTGTTATTTATTACGCAGAAATAGACTTAAATAAATTGCAAGTCCCCCGACCATTAACAAATAAAGTATCAATGCTTGTGAGGCGCCAAGCTCCAGTCTAATTTTCATCTCATTTAACTTGGTAACATAAGCATCATCTAATTTGCAATTGCTGATCATTGCTGTTGTCATCAGGAGTTGCGCACTGTAAATGTACAGCAACAATACCGCACTCACTTTCATGATGTACTGTTAGTAAAAAAGCTCCTCCTTTTACAAGCAAAATTGATAGCACAGGAAATGCAGCTTCGGCTTGTTTTACACTTTTTCAAATTCTTATTACGTGCATATGGTGGTTTTCTCTTCTTGAACAGAACCTGCTTGTGAATGGCACCAGATGGCAAATTTTTTTTTGTGTGTGTGTGTGTGTGTGTGGGGGGGGGAGTTACTTTTATTTTAGATTTCAAGCTTAAGTTCTGTCGGGGAACTCAACTTTTCCCCAACACATTGCAATGGTTTGCTCCATGGCGTTGAAGTCTGATTCTCAACAATTAAACCAAATGTAAAGGTTAGGGTGTTTATTTCGTTTTACTTTTTGGGCTGCGTGTAGTTATTGTTTGACAGTCTGGCACTTCTGGGTGTTGCTGTGATTTTGCGATGTAAATCTAAAAGTGTACGGGTGAATTATATTCATTGACCCCTCACTGTAACATTCCCTGATTTACTGCTCACTCTGGTCTGGCAGAAAATTCCCAAAAGGCTTCTTTTTACAATAAAGATACTGTATAAAACACCCTTCCGGGGGACTAGATGGCAACCTGGTTCTTTGACCTGTGTCACAAGCAGCCCAGACGGATGAAAATGACACTGCTATCCAGATGCCAGCTGTAAGAGTCCTGCATGAAATAAGTTTGGTCAGTCACAAGCCAGTTTGGTTGCGAACTCACAGCAAGAAATGGCCTCAGGTCTGCAACCATTCACATCAGATTGTCAAGCCCGGTCAGAGAGGTGGTAAAGGGTGATTCGAATTGGGAATGAAAATCCAAATGACTTTGACAAGCATCGTTTTGTTTGAGATTAAAAAAAAATGTGCAACCGTCTCAAAAAGGAACCTGTATTAGAGTGCCGGATATGTCAAAATGAGAGGCAAATGCATCTCTTCAACAAGTTTGAAGACTGGATCTGGTCAAGTAATATGAGAATAATTCTCTGAATAATATGCCATTGTCTTTTGAATGGTCTGTGCAACGGTGTTTGGACGAGCTGAGCATCTCCACATGATGCTTGGAATTTTATTGTAAAGGCATGAATAGCCAAGGGGTTAGTGAAACACATTAGATGTTCGGTATCACAGAAATTTAAGATTAAAGTTGACTGGAAAATAACATGTTTAATTGTGATACTGTTTAGGTACGTTAGCGTAATGGGATAGTGTGTGAGTAAAGATAGTTTTTGTAAATCAAAGGACATTTTTGGAGTCTCGTGGCTCAGTGTTTAGAGCACTCGCCTGGCAAGCGAGAGACCTGGGTTCAATTCCCGGCAGGGCAAAACGTTGGGCAAGTTTCCTTATTCCACACACACACGCCTCTGTTTACCTAGCAGTAAGTAGGAACCCGGTTGTTAGTTGATTGGCGGATTGATTTTCTGGGGGGGTGTAATAAAAAATGTGTTCACTCAACCCATGACTGTTTGTGGGGCGCTGCTGTGCGCAATTGACTGTTGCATTTCGCCCACAAAATATACAGTCAGTTCACTTTATAGTATAACCTGTGAAGCGCTTTGAGATGTCTCGAAGACGTGATAAGCCACTATATCAAATGCAAGAGTTATTATTATTATTTTGACACTTTCTGTGTTTTTATTGTAAGCCTGCCCCGGTGTGTGGTTATCTGTACAATTACCTGAGGTCTACTGCACATGAATGAATTGGTGCTACAGTATTTAATGTTAGCAGATTTCAAACCTCTCCATCAGCACACAACTTTACATCTCAATAGATGAGCTGAAATCAGACACGCACATATTCACGGCATTTTAATAGTATATCTATACAGTATTGGCATTGTGTGACACCATGGACACATGAACCATGTTCTTTTTTCCATGTCATAAGTTCACAGTTTTAGTTATACTGCACTAAGGATACTAACATGTAAGAGCAGAAATTGCTGAGATTGACATGCTTTAATGCTGTGGCAGATGAAGCTTCTCATTAAGCTGGAATATTAATATTAGTTCATCTTGTGAACCCAGCTGACTGTGCGTAGCGCTTTGAGTCATCCTCCCCACTTGAAAGGCTTTATATAAATGTGAATTTTATGGTATTGTATTCTTGTGGAAACTCTTAACCCTTGAAAATCCGTAGACATACTATTTAATTGGTCAGCAGCTCAGGTTCAGGTTTCGACATGTTATAAATGTGGCAGAGACATGGCTGCAACTCAATCACTCTTGTCTGGATTTCAGATTAACTGGGAAGCCAAACTTTAGAGCAGTTTCCAGTCAGTCGAAACCTGTTCCCCGAAAAACACGAAAATGTTCAAGGGTTGCTGGCGGTGTAAGGGTTAATCTCAGAATGCTTCCACTACCAGGATCGTAAACAAATCTGAATTTACCAGAATGGCAACTGAGCCTTATTAAAGCTCAGAGTGCTTTCTCCAGACACACGTGTGGAAGGACAGAACCCTTAACTGTATTCCTGACTTTTTTTTTTGCGCGGTCTAAGTGGACGTAGAATGAGAATTTCAGATTCCCACCATTGCCACTTAACTGAAATCCTAATGACAAGACTCTTTTGTTCTCAGATTGCAGTAGCACTTCTGCATTACGTCAAAAAGAAAACCATGTAAGATTTGAATTGTCTATTATCTGGAGTGCGGGCTAAGTTTTATGTCTCTTTGCTGTGTTCTGTAATTCATTTCAGACTTGATAAACAAATGGATTGTCTGCCAAGAATCTGTAGTCGTGTAGCCGAGCCATCAGAGTGTACTGTTGAAGTTTTTGAAATGAAAAATAAATTGCACAAAATGCTATGGGTTTTAGCAATCGAGTGATTTGCCAAATTATTTCTATCGTGCCTTTTTTGTCTGATGTGACTTCTGCAAAATCTCAGTCCTGGATACAATGAGGTCTGAAGGAGCATGCGAATGATCCAGCATGGGATCATTACCATTGACTGCCATTAGGTAGGATTCTTTTCCAAAAAGAACAATTATCTTGGCAGATCAGCTGCATGTTTTTATCAGAATTACTGGACGCAGTCAGGAGACAGAACACTTAGCCTGCACTCCAGATAATAGAAAATTCAACTCCTATATGGCTCCTATTTTGATGTTAAGCAGAAATGCTACTGCAAAGAGTGTTGTCATTAGGATATCAGCGACTATAATGGTGAGTAGCTGAGCTGCACAGCTTAGGAAATCCCACATTTATAATAATAATAATCCTTGCATTTGATATAGCGCTTTATCACGTCTTCGAGACGTCTCACAGCGCTTCACAGAATAGACCGTAAAGTGGATTGACTGTATATTTTGTGGGCGAATCGCGGCAGCCAATTGCGCACGGCAGCGTCCCCGCAAACAGCCGTGGGTTGAAGTGATCAATTTATTATTATTGTATATTTTTGAAGGAATTATTTTGAAGGATTTAATATCCAGGCTACATGGAGTTAGCGAATCTTGGACAGGGTGGCTGGGGCAGTACAATTGCAGCATCCCAGGATATAAAGCGGGGAAATCAGCTAAGGGTCTTGCTCCTAAGTCGCCATCCGGTAACTCCTGATAGAAATTACAGGTGAGCGGATGGTGGAAGTGAGCACAGGATTAGACAAGGCCTGTGTTGCCATATTTCACTCCCCATCTGAATAGTTTGCTGAGGGACTCACTATAGAGGCTCATCAACTGTGGCCACTTAGGCAAGGTATCAGAAGCTCATCAGCAGAATCCTAGACATTTACGCACAGCGCAAAAGGAGGCCATTCAGACCACCGAGTGTGTACTAGCTCTCAGAGCAAGTAGTTATTTTAATCTCACTGCCCTGTTCTATTCCCATACCCCATACCACAGAAGGAAAAAATGAGTCCAGTTATTTTCTGTAGGGGTGACGGGGTGGGGGGAGAAAACTGCTGAGAAAAAAACTTTTAACGTCACGTTTGCAATGAATGGACAGGCTTTTTGGCTTTGAAGTTCTGCCCGCGACTCAAAGATACTAGGATCACGTTTGGAGTCCCTACCACGTTCAACTCAGCGAATGGGCAGCGAGCCTTCTCGAATTCGCATTTCCTTCATGTTTAACATTTCCTGGATCAAGAACACAATACCAAAACAACAGCAATAACAACTTGCATTTACACAGGTAAATGCCCTTCATGTGGTGGTAGTAGTGTCTCGATTGTCAAAACAACAGGTATACGTGAGATATATATCACTCCAAATTCACTCACTCCCTGCCACATGTCCGCTGCCCAATTCCAGATAACTGCTTCTGCAGTCATTGGAAATGTGGCTCATGGATCACAGCCTTTGGCTGCCAGTTAGTGGGAAAGCAGCTTTTCATTTTTTTTTGCCTGTTAGAAAGTTGATAGGCCGTGAACTTGCAGTCGAAGTGTGCAATATACGAGATGAAATTCAACGCTATAGAAATCGCAGCTCCTCGGACTTTGCCATTCAGAATAGTGTTGTTGGGGCTTGTGTGCGCGTGTGTGTGTGTGGGTGGGGTGGGGGGGGGGGTGTGTGGGGGGATTTGGTGGGGAGAAAGGGTTGTTTAGGGTCTGCTTCTGGCTATTTGATGTGATAAATAATACATGGCCTGAAAATGTGACCCGGGTACCTCTGACTCTGAGCTGCCACAGTCGGAGCAGTAAAACCAAAAGCTCCTCCGTTGAAAGGGGCATGAAAGTTTCTGAGAACCTTTCGAAGGACTTCAGCGGGCGATTAATAGAGAAAAAAAAGAGAAAACCAACCGCTCCGTTCATAAAAGGGTTAAATCATTCATTGAGTTGTCCTCTGGACAAAAAGAAAACTTTGGCTGCAAACTTCCACTTCAATTAGTACAATGAAGATAGGACTCAGGACCGGCACTTTCTGTTGCTTGTTACAGTCAATCCACTCGGCTTCCCCACTTCCTCATTTTATGTTTTAAGAATCTCAGTAATTTATCTCATACTCAAGGAATATCCATGCACAAGCCTGCAAACTTATCACTGTTTTACATGTCTTCTCAAAGCAAACAGTTTGTTCTGCCAGAGGCCAGATGAGCGCTCAATTGATCCTTATTAGCTAAAACAACATCTGGTTTCCATTACGCTGGTGGCAGAGCAGAGTGAGGTGCTGCACTGAGCATTACGGCCACAAAACAGCCATTATCAGAGACTGTGAAGAAAATGTAACATATCCTGTAATTATAGTGCACTTTACACAGAGGGGAATGAACACTCTTGTGACTATCTACAGATGTGATTAAAGTAGAAAGGGAAACTATTTTGTCTGTTTCTGCTGTGTCTGCTAACAGTGGGGCTTGTTATTAGTTATTCTTCCCCTCTTTTTCTCCATTTTCACAGCCCATTGCGTTTGTAGCACGTTCCAGCCATACATTCAGGAAACAGGGCTGTGGTTCCTGACTCGAAATGTTGCTTTATTTTCTGGTCAGCAGGAGGCACAATTCCCTCCAACTGTTACTCACTGCAAGATCCCAAGGCTGTAAAAAGGCCCTTCAATCAAAGCGATCTCATCCCTCCAGAACACCCACTCTATCATTCCCCCCCCCCCATTGCCCTTTCCAACTCTAAGCATACGTCCGTTCTCTTGCTCGACTCCTAAATGCGTCCGGGTTTACTTTTTCAATCCCAGTTAAAATTTGACACGCCTCTGCGAGGTCTGAGGTGCCGTCTGGCGCGAAGGGCGCTATATAAGCTCAGGTTGTTACTGTTGTTGTTGAGGTCTCCTCGTCTCAAGACTGAAGAGCCTTGGCTTGTCCAATCTTTGCTCGCAGATCATTCCTCTAACACCGGGGACCATCCTCATTGCTCTCCTTTTAGGGCCTTCTTCATCCAGCCCCCTTCACGTCGTGGCGACAAGTACTGAACGCACAAAATCTTGGAGCCCATCGGATTGTTGGAAATAGGCACTTCCAATAGACACTAAACCTGTTGTCATAGCAACGTAACACAAAAGCTTTAACAAACAAAAGAGTGTTTTGGTATCACATGTATTCCTGAAATAGTAACAGTAAGTAAGAGTAATATAGTTTACATTCTTATAACTATTCTTACTATTAATCACTAAGAACACAGTAATGAGAAAGTACAGTCAGACGATCTTGACGGGAATACCGAAGGCCCCCAAAATCCTACCTAATCGTGTGGAACTGTGGAAGATTCATCCAATCAGCCTTAAATTTTGGAACAGATTATTTTTATAAGAAGAGGAAGAAAATGGCACGCAAAGACTGAATTTAACAATTTTCCACAATTCCGCATAATCTTAAATTTTAAGAAATTAGATTAAATTTCGAGGCTTTAATGCTATACAAATGTAATCCTGTTGTTGTTTAATGTACATGCCTACAGTGCTGACAAACATTTACATTTTCGCAAGTAATAATTCTTCAGGAATATCACAATTCATAGGATGGCAGGTCCTGAATAAATGCTTCTCGTTTTGTTAGTTAGCAACAAACACGAGTCTATATTAAAATCTAATCTGCAGAAAGCAATTAATAAGGCAAATGGAATGCAAGTGGTCTGGAATATAAAAGCAAGAAGGTGCTTCTCCAGTTATATAGAGCCCTGGTCAGACCCCATTTAGAATATTGTGTTCAGTTTGGGGCACCCAATCTTATGAAGGATATAATTTATCCTTGGCGGGTGTCCAGTAATGGTTGACTAATTTAATACCTGGGCTGAAAGGCTTAGCTGTGTTGAGATGCTGGATGAACTGCGTTTACATTCCCTAGAGCAGAGGAGGTTAAGGGGTGATTTCATTGAAAATAATGAAATGAATTGACAGGCTAGAGAGTGGACGAGACTCTTCCATTTGGGAGAGGGATCCATTACAAGGTGGCAGAGCTTTAACGTTGGAATTAAGACAATTAAAACTGAGGTCAGGAAGCATTTTTTCACAATACAAAGGCTGTGCAGAGGTGAGATATCTGCCCCGGAAGGCTGCAGGGGCAAAATCATTTGGGATGTTAAAACGAGCCACAGATAGAAACTTGGTAGTAGAGGTATTAAAGGATATGGCGAAAGAGGGTGATTTTGGCATTAATAGATCTTCCAAAATCTAAAAAATTGGTGAAACAGGCTCAGAGTAGCCTCCTCCTATTTCTGCTTTCCGATGATCCCACGTGCTTCCCTTTGCTTTCAATGAATAAGTTTACTGATGATGCTCTGGGTAGAAACATGATCATGCTCTTAAATCACTTGGAACATTCCCAATATCATCTGCTGGAAACAATCATTTAAAACTATAGAGCACATTCATTTGGTCAACTCAACACTGGACTTGTGTTTAAATAAAACAGCTCAATGTTGTGATGGGAGGAAGTTGGACGTCCTCCTGATGTGAAAGGCACTATACAAATGCAATTTTATTGTTGTTGTTGATAGGGTGGGCATTCTGGTAGATCAAATAGGCCGAAGGATGCTCTCCCTCCAAATCAGTCTTGTAATCTCGATAGTCTAGACAGCGAATGTTGGTAGGCTATTTGAAATTGAGGAATCAGCAAAGTTGCTTCCTGTTGTTGTTCGACATCCTTACACCCGTGTACACGCACATGCGCACCTCCAGATCATTAGATAGTGGATTAGGAGCAAGAACCTTTCCTTACAGCGTGGCTGCAAAGACGAATTATAGTGTCGATAACCACTGTCTTGACTGAGATTTACTGACAGCACAGACTGAAAATCAACCCCGTTGCTTTCTAATCTGTACGGTTCAGTGATAATATGGGAAGCATCTTTACTCACTAGGTAATTGGGATACTTTTTTTAAAAAACAAATTGTAATCCATTCTATTAAGAAATAGTTTTATGGTTGACTTGAACCCTCTGGAGGATTAATTATTTGAATTCTAAGTGGATAAGCATACACGGAAACAAAAGGTAAAGTGCGAGAGAAGCGAATAGAAAAACACAGACAGGACTTAGTGGGGTCTGTCTCATGCTGGTTGCTAAAAATAGTCACTTTTTGCCTCTTGTTTATAACAGGATTTCCTATACATGAAGAAATAATGAAACGATTTCTATTGTTAGCAACTGATGCAAATTAGACTCAGTGGAAGATAACCACAAGAACACAATGTGAGAAGAGGTGAGAAGGAATTGCAAGAATAACAGGAGCAGATAGATTTTTTGGAGGTGATGTAAAGGGACAGAACAGAGATGTAAGAGAGGAGAGACGTGGTAGTACTATGCCTGTCTCATTGTTTTGTAAGGTGGGGGGGTGCACAAGAACATTGTAGTGTGGGGATGGGGGGGGGGGCCGGGGGCAGTGCCAAAGATTGTAAAGTGCTCTTAAAGTGTGCATGCGTTTTACATTACCAGGGAGACACTGGGATCTATTGTAGCCTGATTACTAAATATAGCAATCTTCATATAATATACCACGCTACAGTCATCTCAGAGATTGTTAATTATACAGTCACAATAGGATATATCCAATTGTCAAGATCCTCAAAAGAACAGAAATTCACATTGGTTTCATCCTTAAGCATTCACGTGAAAGCTGCAATCTTTTATTTACCTTAAAGAATAACAACCGGCAGATGTCAAGGTGAATTTGCTTGGAATGTGTCAGCTGTCGTTTTTATTGTTGATTTGACTCGTGTGAATAGGATGTTGACAGGCCAATTAATGATCAAGAGTGCAACTCTCATGGCTTGGAACGGGAGAAAAACCTGGTTCCTGCTATTTCCAGATGTGTTTCTTTGTCTGATGCCCTTCTGTGCTGTGTTTCCAAATGTTAAGATTTCGGAATGACAATATGTGTGAAACGTTTGCAACCTGAAGCCTATGTCAGAGACATTTTTCCTCCCCGCCGCCACCCACACTCCCCACCAGCCCTGATTTTGGACTATTTTGTTGCCCTCTTTGGCAAGAAAATTGTGGGCAATGGCCTATTAATTGCCAGAATGTTGAAAATTGTGCCCCAATGATAACTAAATGCATGGCCTGGTCTGAAGGTGTAACCCTATCACAAGCCTTGGTTGGAAGTTGGCCCTGGGCTGCATTGGATGTCCCAGATCAAAAGGATCCCATCTTAACTCCATGAGTAAAGCTAATTGTCCCACCAGCCGGAAGTCCGAATGTAGACTTCAAGGCACAACTCTTATGGCATCGTTGGCGAGGACTGGGAAGAGGTGGTAAAAAAACCCACAGACCAGTCAGTGTTCAATTATTAACAGGGCGGAATTTTTAACAATGCTTCGATTAACACAGCACACAAGTTGCGATGTTCACCCCAACTTGCGCACATTTGGATTCACATTTTGCCCAGCGGACTGTTGAAAGGGAATCGAGGAGTTTAACGCTCAGCAAGGGGTAAATCAGAAAATAACAGAAGGATCAGAATGATGGCTTCTGGCTGCAAAAGGCCACTACAAAGTACCCGGCAAAGCCAGGGAGAAAATCAGCGTGCAGACACTCTAAGGGAAGTGCAAACCACATTATCCTTCCCCCACAAAGGCTGCTGCAGAATGTGAGGAGTCATGGAATTATTTCCGTATTGCTTTTAATCAGATGCATATTCTCATAGTAAGGCTTAACCCTTAGATAGCTGACAGGCCTAATAATAATACAAATAACACTTGCATTTGATATAGCGCTTTATCACGTCGTTGAGACGTCTCAAAACATTTCACAGGGCATACTGTAAAGTGGGTTGACTGTGTTTTGTGGGCGAAATGTGGCAGCCAGTCACGGATTGAAAAATTATTTTAAAATTTTCATTTTTGGAGGGAATATTACCCCCGGAAAGTAATCCGCCAATCGACTAACAACCGTGTTCCTATTTCTGCGAGGTAAACAGAGGCATGTGGAGTAAGGAAACTTGCCCGAGGTTACGCCCTGCCCGGAAATCAGTAAGTTTGCATCTCCTTCAATCAGATGGTTTGGCACTATTTCTACAAACAGTGCGCTATAAAAATGAACAACACAATAATGCGACTATTCAAGTGCCAACGACTTTGTTGCTGTAGAAGAGCGCTCTGAATGAACTCTGGAACCCCCAAAAAGCACATTAAATCCAATTATTTGAACGTGAACATTTTAAAACGCTTCAATTAGTCTCCTTGTCATATCCATTTACTCTGTTATTTATTTCTCATTCTCAGCCCTAATTTTATACTTAATTTGTTTTCGCTGTAATGAGGTAAAGAACTTGCATTTTTATGGCACTTTATCACATTCAATAGGTCTCAAAACACTTTGCAGGCAAACGCAACAGACATTTTCTGCTGAAAGTGAGGTCCCCCAAACAGCCTTAAGATGAAAGAACAATTCATCCAGAAGATTGATGTCCAGGACATTGGGAGAAACTCTCTCCCTCCTCCTTCGTAAGTGTCACAAGAGGGATCTTTAATAACTATCTTTAATGTCCAGCTGTTTGTGGGACATTGCTGAGTGCAAATTGGCTGCTACGTTCACCTACAAATTACACAGCCGCCGCACTTTACAGTAGCTCACTTTATAGGATTATTATTAATCCTTTAATATAAATATAGCATTGTTTGTGACCACTTATCACTGTGTTACATGTGTACTGAATGTATGGCTCAGCATTGATATACAGAAGAGTGCTGTTTTCAGAATGGTATTAAATCGACATTCAAGTATTATTATTATTATTATTATTATTATACCTACGCCGGGTGAAGTGAGAAAACATAGAGTCTCTTCGCAGGCCGCAGCAGTTGTTCAGCTGCTCAGAGATGTACAAATATGTCCCCCTTTGTTTTTCCTGGTTCATCGTAGAGGAGTGCTTTAGCCTTCAATTGGCATCCTGCCTCTGATAACTGGGACACCAGATATAAGCCATGTGCGAATACCATATTAAGCACCCAATAAAAAATTGGTGTTGTTGAAGCGTGCCATCTGCACATTTTAAGTACTGTATGGCCCACAGCTTTCTTTATATAGTTCTTCAGCACTTCTAGAAATAACCCTAACTTGTGTTTAATATCTGAGGCCACAGTCTTGGCTGTGTTTACTTTTTGAGCTGCCACTCAGTCACACTCACAAGGGTACCACTGAAACCCGGACGGACACTTTGACTGACAGCTTGAACACTAGACGCATACAGCCGAAGTAATGAGCGTCGAAAGTCGAACCTGAATCAGGCGGCACAAATTGGGATAAGGTACTGCCCCGCAGTGATCTGGCTACTGGCCTGATTTGGGCTCATTCAAGTTCCAGAATGCACTTGTCCAAACTGACATTCAAACGCAGTGCTGGGGAGTGCTGAATGCCAGAGGTGCCGCGCTTTGAGTTAAACGTTAAGCCGACACCCTGTTCAGGTAGACGCTAAGGGTCCCATAGCACTACCTGAAACGGAGAAGAGAGGTTTCTTCTGCTGTCCTGGCCAACAATCCACCAGATGAAATTGATCATTCACTTCACAGCTGTTTGTGGGACATTGCTGCGTGCAAATTGGCTGCGACGTTCACCTACACATTTCACAGTCATCGCACTTTACAGTAGCTCACTTTATAGGATTGTTATTATTAATCCTTTAATATAAAGACACTGAATTACTGGTGTGTGTGTGTGAGTGTGTGAATGTGTTTTTTTTAAATCCCTTTTTGCATTGCAAATGTTCTCCAGGTTGAAACAAACTCTTTCCTCTTTTGAATGATCCCAGTGAAGGTAAAGGTGAAGAGTGAAAACAAAACCAGAAGAGTCTCTGAAGCGAGTGGCAGAAGGTAGGTTATTTTGTTCTTTTAACATTTTTTTTTTTAGATAATTTAGCACCAGGGATGCATCCAATTTCTTTAGTACGTAATCTTTGCGGCTTAGGTCTATGTTTTCTTTCAGTATCAATCTATTCCTTGGTGGAGGGAAAAGGGGATGGATCTGAGTTCTCCAATGTCCTTGCCCGTGTCTGTGTGTACAGTATGTTTTTGGTAACGAGATACGGAATACTGTAACTGTGGGGGGCTGGTGTGGGGGCAGGAGGGTGGGCAATGTCTTGCGGCTTTAAGCAAGAATCACTAGCATAGAAGATTTCAATCCTATTTTAAACCTCACTGGCTGGATTTTGTGCTTTCTCCTTTAAGCAGGACTGGCTCCTATCAAAGTACTTAAGCAAGTTCCAAAGTAACATCTGATCAAAATAATTGCTTTCCTTGTTTCCAAATTTGCAAACGCTGAATGCTATCTGTTCTGACTGTGGATGGTTTCTTTACCACAAGTCTCTTTGAGTGTCCGCTCATCTGCCTGCTTCTGCTACATTAATTAATTACGTAGCACATCTGGAAATACTGGAGGGGGTGCATTGATGAAGAAACCATTGACATTGTATTCTTATCTTTCATGTAACTCATGGTAATGAGCTCGGGCACTGACCGAAACACTTATTTTGTGGACCTGAGGGTCCTCTTACAATCCAAAGAACTGCTTTCACAGAGAATTGTTAAACCAGAGAGACAAAAGCTGGATGTCTAAAAAAACAACTGCAGGCAAATTTTATCTATTAAATTGAAAGAACCGCAGTGAGTTAATTCTGAGAAATGCTTAATTTTTTATATAATTTGCCTCCCATTTTTGTCTACAAATACATTCGCTAAAATGTCACAGTAAAATTCCATCAAGAGCTTTGATGTGCTGTATCAAAATGCAAGGATTATTAGTATTATTATTTCTTTCTCTCCTATTTTCATTCCCCAATGTGCACTTGCTCATGTTACTTTGTAATCCCCTTTTCACCATGTGCACGCACACTCACTATTCCATTGCTTGGAGTAGTTCCTCCAAATCAGAGTGAATGATAGACAGGCCTGATAGTGTGATGATCTGGATAATAACATATATCTCAATCCTGACAGCAGAGAGCCCTACAATGCTTCACCCTTTGTGCGTGAGATTGAAGGCTTGCAGCCCATCTCCTCTCCGTGTGAGGCCTTTTGACAGCAGAAACAACGTTAGAGCAAACAAGACCTCCAGATACAAGTGAGAGAAAGCTGCTAACATTCCAGACACAAATTTCAACAACCTGCACTTCATCCCTGTCAACAGAGCAGCAAATGATTGCTCGTCCACACAGAGTCCAAACTTGCTCTGGATTCAAGCATTGGCTCGTGTACCGAAGAAAGGGAGGTAGCCTTGTGTCACATTGAATGGGGGCATTTTTCAAAGAAGACACAGTACAGCAGGGGTAAATGCCCAGTTAAACATGATGACCCCTCTAATGGAGCTCATTTTATGTTCCAACTCCCTCAAGCTGTCCATTTTAATGATAGATTTAGCCCTTTTCCCTGATAGACTATTGTTGATAGGGAGCTCTGAGCAGTCAATGACAGAAGATCTGCAATTGTGTGGTCTTAGTAGACAGAGATAACCCTACTTTAACCACATAATTTCTGAGTGGAGAGATTCAAGGTTTCGAACGTGCTGTTTTATTTTGTTTGTTTAAAACAAGGAGACATCAGTCACTTTTTTTGGGGTGGTGGGTGGATGGGGGTGGAGGATACGAGAGAAAATCTCTGTTTTATTTCCCTGATCTTCAGACCTCATTTGCCTCACCAATTGTCTTGTTAATCAGTGTTTGTTTTTTTCTATCATAACTGAACTTAACCGAACTTCAAAAGGATCAAAAGAAAATAAGCAAAGAATAATGTTTATAGCTGGCAAGTCTCCAGGTCTTGATGCTCTTTTTTTTTAGCAGAACTACTGCCAGTAAACTGGCCCCCAGCCCACGGTTCTCCCATTTTTATATGAATAACAATTTTTTTTATATATAGAAATGACAAGTTAAAAGACCAGAGAAATTAGTTTGGCTGCAAACCATTATATAAACATCAGCGTTTCCAGAGATGATGAGGTTAAAGATTAAAATGGGAAAAAGGTAAGGCTTATTTTCAGCTGTGAAGTTTTGAGCAACGGCCAAAAGATATTTGAGACTTTTTAAAATAGCTGAGTGCACTAATGTTATTTATGCTTCCATTTCTTTCAGTGCCTGTGGCTTCTAACAAGAGCACTATCCAGACCAAGAAGAAATAGGAGTGAATTATCACTTTTAGTTGATACTTAAGTGAAATACAGCTATATTATCTGTTTGATATGTACAAAAAGTTCCAAAATTCCCTGATTAAACTTATTAGCCTTCTCCTAAAAGTCGGCTTGATTTATTAAAAGAATGATTTCGAAATGCTTTCCTGGGTTATAGAGATTTCATAATCCTCTTGCCCAGGTCTGGTAAATCTCTACTTATTTCGATTTCTAACCAATTTATGTCTTTGAGAGTGACCCAGGGAATTAATGAGGGTTGTGCTGTCAGTTCTACAGATGCAAGGTCAAGTAAATCATCCTCTTCCCAACAAACTCTGCTTTATGCTGTCTTTCTAACTCCAAACCAAATGATAACAAACTCACAGATGCCTTTGAAATATGGCATCACTGACACCCTCTGTCCATCTGCCGAGGCATATTTTAAGCTCTGTTTCTGCCTGTGTTGTAAACTTTGCTTTAATGGAGTCAGTAATTACTGATAAATGGAGTATTGATGAAGTCATTGTACTGTAGGCTCACATTTTCTGGTGATCTGTGTGCTTTGAATCCTTCCCTCCCAAGCTCTAACTCAAGAAAGACAGTTTGCAGGGTAGGCTGTTGTCCACAAGCTGCTGACTAAGGTTGAACTGACACCACATCTCCTGAAATACACTACCCTCTAACACAGGTCCACAGATTTTAATGACTAAAAGGCTAATCATTGGAGTGGTGAATGCTTCAGGTTCTGATTACTAATGGGATAAGAAGCCAGGCCAGAGAAGTAGATCAATCCCAAGTTGCTCTATACTAACAGAACTAACATACTGGACCAGAGCTGAAAGTGTCAGTGAATTTGAATCATAAACAATGAATTTGAACGTGTATCTCTACAGGAGAAGGGTGAGGGGTGCAGGTGTTAATGATATGATGTGGTAGTTGGTTGAGCAGCAAGTTTCTGCATTTAAGCAACTGCCTCCATGCACCAGGGTTTTAAAAAAGTGTTTGTTGGGTTAAAGTGTGGTGTAGATCATGTCAGGGAGGCTTCTTTGGGACATTAAGTGGGTCTCCTCTGGGGAACTCTATATATACTGTGCTGACCCGCGAGAACTAATCTCAAGCATATACCAACCATTACAGAGGATATCATTAGAAATTTGAGAGGTTACATTACGGGATTTCTACGTGAAAGGAGCTACGTAAATGCAAACTGTTGTCGGAAAAATAAGCCTATAATTATAATAATAATAATAATCCTTGCCTGCACCTGAACAAGATACATTTTTTTTGTTAGAGGAAAAAAGCATCCCATCTCTCTTCCATTATGGAAGAGTTTATCTAGAATTTCATTGTCAAGGTTTTTGTTATATAAAACACATGTGAAAGATCTGCCCAATGGAAAGTTGTTGAGTGCGGATTTTATTCCACTCACAAGGAAGAATTTGTTATTTGGAGAAGTGCTCAGCCATTTGTAGTAATATTTTGGGAACATCATTTTATTAAATTGGCCAACCTTATGGGAAAAGATTAACCATTGTTTGACGTGTGCACAAATACTACTGGTTGAGTCCTAGGTCCTTCTAATCTGAAAGGCGCTTAGTAAATGTTGTTGTTATTGTTGAGTCACGGGGCAGCATCAATGTTGGAAGTCCCCATCTTCATCATCATCAAAATAATAATTATTATTATTGACCCATAATAATAATTATTTTATTGACCTATCACTAAAAATCATCAAGAAGTTACCTCTGCAGAGTGATTTAAACTGTAATAACATAATCATAATAATATTTTTTGCATTTGATGTAGCACCTCGCATGTGGGGAGGATGTCTCAAAGTGCTTCATAGCATATTCTGTAAAGTGTAGTGACTGTGTATTTTGAAGGGGAATTCACCAGCTAATTTGCCCATAGAAATATTCTACAAACTGCCATGAAATGTGAAACCAATTTCACCTGGGAGATTGTTGACCAGGACATCGGGAGAAACAAAGCTTCTCTTTTCAAATGGTGCTATGGGACCTTTGGTATAAATGCGAACAGGCAGAAAGGACCTCGGATTATCATCTCATCCAAAGGATGACAACGCAGCACAACTCCAGCACTGAACTGGAATGTCGACCTACACTCGTGAGTACAAAGTGCCCAATTTGGCACTTGTTCTGATTCAAGAACATGAGGGGTTTTTTTTGGAAAGAAAGTATAATAAAATAAATATGTTACTGTGGTTTTCTGATGGCTAAGGAATTGTTGGTGTAGTTCTCAGAAAGATGTTTGTGAATGCCTGGAAATTGTAAAAGATCTGACTAGGGCAATCCCTTCTATATTTTTTCCCCTGCTGCTGCGGTGCAGAAGATCTTGAGGTCAATTTCTTAAGGGACTATTTTGATCTCCTGCTAAATTTTACAAATCTGTTCCTGTTGCTTAAAAATAAATGCAATACAATTCTCTCTCTCTCCCTCTCTCTCTATATATGTATATATTGTATATACATTTAATTTTAAAATGATAAATATAACAAACTTTGTGTTTGGTATGACACCATGAGTTCCTCACAGTGTTCTGGCCAACAATTGCCACAGATAAAATTAGTCATCCACCTCCTGGCTGTTTGTGAGACATTGCTGTGCACAAATTGGCTTCCGTGTTCACCAACAAATACACAGTCACTACCCTTTGCAGTAAATTCCGTGAATCGCTTTGCGAGGTTTTGACGACGTGATAAGGCGCTGTGTCAAATTCATGGACTATTACATTTTTAGTATGTCATGTTGAAGCATTTCAAAGCACGTTGGACAGTTAGTGACTTTGAATTGTAGTGAACTGCCCGGTTATGTAGTTAATTTCCACCAGCAATATCTGGCAAACAGCAACGAGATAGCCAAATCTGCACTGTTTTTTTTTAATGGATGAATTTTTGGGAATGAGGGAGTAATATTGGCTAGGACTGCACTGGGAGGAACGTCTGCTCTGTTCATGTTTATAACACATTTCTAAGTAAAAATTGCACTGCTGTCATTCACAAACCCACAGAGATGAAATTCACTAAAATTGGTGAATGGAGCAGCAAAGCCGAGAGACCACATTAACAAATTCACCACAAAGAGGGAACAGGCAGAATAGCCCCCTCAGTACTACAAACTCAGCCTTCCTTTCCTCACACTATCACGTTCTCATTCCATCCAGCAGCTGTTCTCTCCCTCTCACAGCCCAGACATTATCAGCTGTGGAAATGCGAAATCTCGCTAGAATTCATTCAGAGCTCTTAAAATTGTTTCGGAATTAGCCCTGTGCTTTATTCTGACACATCATCTTGTAGTCGCTTTTGGACTGAACCGTAGAAAGCGTCAAGAAACGGGTGTTTACGCGTGGGTTTGTGCGTGTGCGTGTGCGTGTGTGTGTGAATGTGGGGAAAACAAAACCATTATCAATGGTAAACTGGATCTGACATACAAACATCATCTACATTATGGTAACTTTATTGACTTTTATGTTAATTAGAGCTCCCAATGAGCTATGGTGCTGGACGATGGAACCATTTGAAACCATCCCCTCCCCTCCCCTTTCCCTCGTGTTCCTCGTGTCCCCTTCGAAAAAAAAAGGCTGAGAGCTCAGTGGTGCTGCCAGTTTGCTCGTGACACCTCATAAATTCAGACCGTGAATTGATCGCAATGAGGAACGCGTTAAAAGCGCTGTTCGGGTCTGATCAGGAGAATGTTGCCGAGCCGAGCCTGGAGGCAGGGCTGTAAAGAGCGTAACAGTAGCATTTTCGACGCAGCAATAAAAGGCTCTGCAAATTGACGGGTTTTTTTTTTAAAAGTCCGTTCTCCGAACATTTGCAAATTGGACCATTGTGATGCACTCTGGCAGCAGTGTGTGTGTAAAAAAAAACCCCTCAAATATTCCCATGTAGAGCACGATTGAAGTTGTAATTGTTTCCTCCACATGCCTCCTGCTGTTGCTGCAACTCAATGTCATTTTCATTTTAACTTTGGCTTATTTCTTAATAGGGGGGAAATAAAAGTGTAAGAGGATATGATGAAGAGGCTGAGCAGGCTACCGATAATGAACTCAGCAGCGTGTACATTAACACCCTCAATTTGTATATGACTCGTCATTCACTGTTGCTCAACTATGAACTGTTCTGAGGTTTCATGCACTTACGCAATTTAACCTTTTATTTTTAACATTCAAGGACCGGTTGGTTGTGTCGCTATCGCCTGCAGTTTAAAAAAAAACGTACAAGGCAGGAAATGCCTAATCATTTGCTTTAGAAACTTCCACGATTGACACAAATTTGCATACACATTTAGTTTTCTTGCATCTATGCTTAGATTGATCTTCCCTGTTTTCTTATATCTCTATATGCTGAGACAGCAACACAGCGTTGGGGAAGCATTGCGTTGCTTGAGGTGCCATCCTCCGGCTGTTATGTTAAACCGAGGTCCCATTTGCCCGTTTGGGTGGACAGGGCTGGTGTTAAAGATCCCTCCACCGTATTTGTAAAAATAATGAAAAGAAATAAAAACAATTTTTAAAAAAAAGGAAAAAAGAGGAAGTAGTATTTTCCCCTGTATCCTGGCCAAGAATATTCCAGATAAAATTGACCATTTACCCCATTGTTGAGTTGAACGAGCAGTTTATCTGGGACATGGGGTTTTGTGGGTTGGTGCTGTGCTCAAATCGGCTGTTATGTTCACCGAGAAATATCTAGTCACTTCATTCTACGCCAATCACCTGTGAAGCGCTTTGAGACGTTTCCATGTTATGTATAACCAAACGTGTGGCCCATGAGATTTGCAGTCCCTGTCAAAAGCCTTACCTGAGCCATCCAGCAGGACTCAGCTGGGGTGGCTTATCCTCTGATTATTTTCACACCCACTCGGTAAGAACGCCTTTGACCTCAACTTGGCACTTGACCCTATGGGAGGTTGGCAATTTGTCATATGGTTGGGGTGGTGGGGGGGGGGGGGGAGTTGGAGGGTCGCAAATGCTGAGTGCAAACCCAAATCCCACCACCCTGTGGCACAGCTTAACGATGTTGCCAGAGCACTGAAGCACTCCATACATCTACACATTAAACAAACACTCCCATCAGTCGCTCTCAACCCTGTGTGCCCCATTGCACTGGTGAAAGGATTTGTTTATCAGATAGTCCTCTATTAAGCAGCAGCAAGAGCAGTGCTCTTTGACAGGAGATCTGAGCGTGCATATTTAGCGCCAGCACTCCTCATTAATCTCCCCTATCCGCAGTCATGGGCAGCTCTATTCTTTAGGCCTTTTTAAAATAAACTGAGTGCGAATGATGTCACCTTCTGCTTATTGGGGGGCGGTCGGGGTGGGGCTGGGGTGGGGATGGGGGGGTGGCGGGGGAGAAGGGGGAGAGGAAGTTAAAAGAAGCATTGTCTGCTTTCGGGCCTGGTGTCTTCTGAGGAGCATCTTAATAGCAATAATTGCTGTCATGGATGGAATGAGAGCTTTGAAAGGCGCCAGAGTCCAGAATAAAATACAAAGCCGCTTTGATATAATAAATGTTGTTATTGGAGTTTGAAAGTGTGAGTTGACTGCTGTAGTTTCAGAGCGAGATGCTAACCAGAACTGCAGATGTTTTTGATGTCCCATTGTTTCACAGTTAGGAGGGGAGGCGGATCGAAGTAGAGAGGAAGTCCCCCAAGTTTACTGTTAAATTCTGAGTCATTTATAAAAGATTACACATTATTCCCTTTTGTCAGTCCACTAAGCTTTTGCAACTGCTGAGCCAAAAATACATACATGTATTTTTTTAACCCCACCCCCATCAGCATTTTTCAAAATTAAGGTGATGATCCCTCCTACCTCTCCAACCTACTATCCCCCTACCTACCTGCCCGTACCCTCCGTTCCTCTGGCTCCGGTCTGCTCCACGTCCCCGGTGGTCGGGCCTTCAGGCTCTGGAACTCCATCCCCCAGTGCCTTCGCCGCTTCCTCCCTTTCCTCCTTCAAGGCCGGTCTCAAAACCTTTCTCTTTGACCGTGCCTTCAGCTCCCCTCTCGACTCTCTTCCCCCTCCTTGTTCCCTCCCTTCCCTCCCCTCACCCTGACCATTTCCCCCCTCCTCGCTCCCTCCCTTCCCTCCCCTCACCCTGACCATTTCCCCCCTCCTCGTTCCCTCCCTTCCCTCCCCTCACCCTGACCATTTCCCCCCTGCTCGGGTCATGACCCAACTGTGCAGCGCCTCGGGACGTCCTCCTGATGTGAAAGGCGCTTTATAAATGGAATCTTGTTGTTGTTGTTGTTGATGACAACTTGAAAGTTTTTTTTAAACAATGCTTTACTAAAGGTCTCCTGAGGCACCCCAATTAATACCCTTCTCCCATCTTGACCTAGCTCCCCAAACAATGACCCTCTGCTTCTGTTGCTTCAGCCAGTTGTGAAACCATGTCCATGTCTTGACCTCGATACCCAATGACCAGTTCTTTCACGTGGTACTTTCCCAAACACCTTTTCGTAGTCGAAGTATAACACTGTGTGATCCAGGTTCCCATAGTCAATTTGGGATGTCATCTCAAAGTGTCTTTGGGGTTGGCCACCTCAGTAAAATCGACTTCCATCCTATCTGTTTAGCCCACAAAATATACAGTTAATTCACTTTGCAGTATATTCTGTGAAGCGCTTTGAGACGTCTGGAAGAGGCGATAAAGCGCTATATCAAAAGTAAGGATTATTATCTGGTATTTGTCCTGAAACTGCCCTTAACAGCCTATGCCATTTCCCCCTGCTGCCTTCGAGTATTTCAAAGTATTGTTTAGATTTACTTTCTCTGTTCTGTTCCATCTTGTTTTTTACAAGCTCCTCTCTGAGACATCTCTCTTCAAGGCTGAAGTCCTAGCGCTGCACTTCACTTCTGATAGCTGCGTACACTTGCTGCGTCTCAGCACATGCTGCAGTGTAAATGTAGCTTAGCAACGGCCCAGTAGGAGGCATGAGTGACGTGCCATTAAACGTCAGCCTTCCACCTCTCTTTAGGGGAACACACCATTGCCTCCAGACACCACCTGGTGAGCTATCGGAGAAGTAATGTAACTCAATACTGCTGTGGGATGCTTCCACATTGGGAGTGGCAATCAGTCAATATGTATGGACTTGTAAACCAATTCCAGAAACATTGAATATTTCAGATATAAGCCACTGTTACTGTAAAACACAAACAGAGAATGTAAATCTCAGGTTATCTAATCCCTTGCCCACAGATCAAGTTATATAGGAATTGGGGGTAGAAGTGGGGGGAGGAGATTTCTCCTCCTCTCAAGTTCTGGCCAATTACTGTTCCTCTTGGTGAATTTAAAAGTGAATCAACAACTGGTAGGTTATGAACTGATACCTTCTCTCTCGCTGCTACAATCATTTTTTTTTACTTGTCGTTATTTAACATTATAGACTTTTTAAGATTGGCCAACAACAAAGGGATATCGCCTCTCTGACATTACATTTTCCACCAATATTACCAATAAAAATGGTTTGGCATTTGAGCTGAGGGCAGGGGCAGTTCCAGAAGGTGGGGGGTGGGGTAGGTGACCAAAAGTGTGGTAGACAAAGAACAGTTTTAAAACAGATAATGTTTTATTACCAGCTCGAAATGAACCTAATTGTGGCATCAAATGCATCTTTGTAAATCCGAAAACCTGACGGAAAGCTGCTTTTTCACACACAAAAAAACCATCCCCTTCATTTTTTCCCTTAAGGTTTTAAATTCTCATTATATTAGCTGTACATATGTGTTTTGCAAATTAAAACGCGACAACAACTTGCATTTGCACAGTGCCCTTCATGCCGGAGAACATCTCAGAGCGCTTTACTGACACGGTCAATCACTGTACGGCCGTCAATATGTTTCAATAAATTAGATTGAGATCTTTTAACCTAAAGGGGAAACTGTGCCCTGATAATGGTCTTTCGTAAGCTCAAGCTATGGAAAGAAAGGAAGTTTCAATTCAATGCTTCAGAGTTCAGGCATTTTTCAAAAGCTACTTTTGATTTAACTTTGTTTAAACATGAGATTCCACAGATTTGCTGATCACAAGGACATCCTGACTTTAAAGTGGCCTGAATCGCATCTGCAGAGCGCACACTTTCATAGTTGAGTAATATTGAAACTTTTAATGCATGCATTCTTTGAAAATATTGAAATTCTTGTGAACTCTGAGTCAGCCTGCTTTAGTTTTAACAGCACAACATACCAATTGGTCTGGATGGCAAAAATCCCCTTATCTGTTTCTTGAGAACTGCAGTAAGCCAACGCTAGCAACGTTGCCTTCAGGAAAGGAAAGCTACAGCAGACTTCTAAGCGATTAAAATGTAATCTGTTTTACGGCTGCGCTTGAGCTTTCAGTCTGAAAAATCGATCTCATCAAATCGTGCTGCAATTTGTAAAGTATTTCCCTGTAGTGGGAGCACCTCGCACATGGAGCAATGCTTTTGCAGACAACTCTTACGGCAAATTCGGTCTTGATAATTACCACCGACAATAGTTACAGATAACAGCCCAATGCATCATAGGAACATAGGCACAGGAATAAGCCATTCAACCCCATTGAGCCTGTTCTGCCATTCTATAAGATCATGGCTGATCTGTACCTCAACTCCAATTACCTGCCCTTGCTCCATAACCCTTGATACCCTGACCTAATAGAAATCTATCCACCTCAGTCCCTGAAGACTTATGAAAGCAGCTAAAATATTAAAACCACCTACAAAACTTCCTACAGAAACAGGCAGCAAATTGGCCAACATTACAGAGCCAAAAATGCTGGGATAGGCTTGCTAACGGCAAAATCTGATCTCAGATAGGAGGAAGACATGTGGGCATGGATAAGGCAAAGGGAATGAGGCAATATTAAGAAGCTTCCAATTGCAGTACAACTCTGTAAAAAAACATACCGAGGGATGAGGTGGGAAGATGAAAGAGACTGGAAAAATTGAATAATATTAGTAATAGTGTGCTTAATGTGTTTGTTATGTCTGAATATATACAAGCCAACACCAAGTCTCAAAACACTGCAAGGCTTAGACAAGACGTATAATAATAATAATAATCCTATAATAATCCTTGCATTTGATATAGCGCTTTTCACGTCGGGAAGACGTCCCAAAGCGCTTCACAGAACACACTGTAAAGTGAATTGACTGTATATTTGTGGGCGAACGCGGCAGCCAATTGCGCACAGCAATGTCCCACAAACAGTCGTAGATTGAAAATGACCAATTTATTATTGTTTTGGATTTTGGAGGGATTATTATTAGGCTCTGTGTGGAGTAAGGAAACTTGCCCAAGGTTTGGCCCTCTGCCTGGAATTGAACTCAGGTCTCTCACTTGCAAAGCGAGTGCTCTAACCACTGAGCTACAGGACTCCACAATGTCACCCAATACATTGTATATGAGAAGACAATGAATGATCTCAGTGCATTGGGACTGCAGCTCAGCACAAAGGAGCATACTGACTCAAACTCTATCCTGTTTGATATGTATTCATGCATCATGGATCTCAGACTGGCTAGCATAATACAGAGTTGAACAGGTTTCTTGAGAAACGCTGTAGGTTGCTTTTAATAAACCAGCACCACTACAGGTTTTGATTATCCTTAGATTATTGCTTTTAAGTTCAGCATTTTTACAGCTGTCCTGCCAGCAACTGGTTAGGTCTGGTATTTCACGAGGAATCCTGATTCGGCTCTTCACAACTAGTGCAATGGATGTTCCTTCTTCTGAATGCTCCTTTGGACAAAAAATATAAACCTGCTAGAAATGCTGAAGTCAAAAGTACAATCGATGAGATGTTGCTTGTCACCCGTCTTATCACACCATTGATAAATGTAACCACCGAGGCCGGTTGATAGTTAGACAGAACTAAATAGTTGCCGTGATTGTGACTCCTGCCCGACTCTGTCATAAATTCACAAAGTCCACCATTAGACTTGCTGGCCACAGATTGTGACATTGGAGTTTCAAGCACAGTTCTTGGGCCCAACGCTGGATCTAGCCTCACTGATCACATTTATCACAAGATCGACAAGACTGATTCGGATGAAGTAGGCCCCTTTGGCCCATTTCATCTCATCCTTCCCGTAACAGCATCAAGCTGTTTGCTAAATGAGTCCCGGCGTCCTGGCCTCAACCAACCTTTTCAGCAACGTCTTCCTAGTCGTTAATTCTCCTCTGGGCAAAGGAATATGACAAAACGAAGTGATAATTATCAACAGCAATAATTAACACATCCCAAATTTTTCACCCTGTTATAACCGCTACACAATTCATCAAAAACCAGAGCAGTTTATGAACCGCAGTCACATTGGGTCAGACCAGATCAGTCAGGACTGCAACTATTAAATATTTAAACTTTCTTTTTGAAGTGGCCGCCAGTTGAGCCTGGAGTTTGGTCGACCACCCCTACATCAACCACATAGTTGGGTTCATCTCTGCCTCCATCCGCACCGAACCATTTCACTAATACTTGATCTTCTGACCTCTTACATCAAATATACATGTGTGGGAACAAACAAACAATAAACTGTCACAGAGTGGATGACTACTCTGTTTTTAACAGAGAGGAAGGCATGTTTGTTCCCACATGCTGCTATGATATCATAGGTCAACCGAGGGGTCTAGCGATTGCAAAATCGTTCATTGATTTATATTGTGACCCTTTGCTGCCATCAATGACAGGTGACTTGTATCAGCCCTGGCATGGACTGTGACCCAGAAATGAAACTCACTGTTCTTAAGCCAATTGCTTGGCCATCCTTCAGCACAAGTTACAGTTGTTTGTACATTTAAAGCATTCATGTACAACTTTATAGTTTGTAAATATGAAAGTAAATTTAAAATCCAAGACAACCATTCCCCTCGCTCTACCCCATGAGTAAACAGAATTTCTCCAAAGGAGAATCTTATGCCTGATACCTAAATTGGTGCATATTATTTTCTTAAAAGAAAAATCACTTTTAACCAATTCGCTCTTAACCTTGTGACTGCTGAGCTCAGATCATGCAGAAGTTCTCTGCTGGGTTTAGATACCCAAGATCTTGTTGTAGTGTTATTGAGAGTTTCCTTTCTTATTATGTTTTAATAAAATTGATGCCCTTTTTCATTTGGCTAAAATCTATTCTATTTAATAGAACAGCTGTGGAATATTATTGCTTAACCGATAAATAAAGACAGCGGATGGGACGACAAACGAGATGGATGCAGCAATGCCTTGCACTGCTTACGGCTGAACTATAGGTTGGCGGCCTGAACAGGATGATAATTACATTTGCACAATAGCATTAGGCCAATGACTTTTCTATTTTAACATTAATGTATTTTTCCACCCTTGATCATTGTGTAAACAGTTTAAAGTGACTTATTAAACTCATTGCTTATTTGGTAAAAATGGCTTATCCAGTTTACTTTAAAGCATACAGCGTATATAAACAAGCCAAGGTCATGCTAAAATCTTACACTTGCACTTAATAGCCTCACTGACAACTGCTGATTTCCTATATTGACTTCTGAATTTAGTCTGAGGGAAGTTAAGACGCAGTTTAGATCTTTTTTGTATCACAAGACCGCAGGGCTACAGCCCACATTAGACTGTACGCGGGCCAGAAGATTTTTGTAGAAACAATTTCACAAAACAAATACGTTTTTGATGTTCCTCATTTGAGTGCTAAGTTGCTTTTACTCAATCACCCTTTTATTGGCCTCACTCCCTCACCGCAATTTCACCTTTTATAAAGTCTCTGTGGGTTCCTTTCTTGTGAAATTAGACAAGGCTTCAGCATTTTCCACGTGTGACTATCATCAGCTGCTACCTCGACTTTCCTGCAGCCTGTTAGAAGGTTGACTTCTAAAACCGTGTCAGGCACATATAGAAATTGCTATAGACGGTCAGAATTAATGAAAATAATTCATGCCATTATCAGTGGTGAGGATAATTGCAGTACAATGAGACGGGTGAAATAACAGCCATGTGAACTTTTGCTCAGGTTTTCTGCTTATCTCTGTGTCGGCAGGAATTTAGTTTTGTGGGTTGGGTTAACCACGTACAAAGGCATTTAGACACCCTTAATTATGCAGTTAATAAACAACCCATCCTTCAGCTGAGACTTCCGTCATTCAGATGAGTTGTTAAACCGAGGTCCCATCTGCATGTTCAGGTGGACATTAAGCATCCCATTGGCATTCCTTAAGCAGAGAAGGAAGTTTCTCGCGGTGTCCTGGCAAATAAAATTGGCTGCTCACTTCATGGCTGTTTGTGGATACATTTTGCTATTCACAATTTGACTGTCGAGTTTGTCGACAAAATAGACAGTCACTACACTTTAAAGTAAAATTCCTTTTAGACATTCTTCTGACATGAAAGGCACTATATCAAATGCAAGAATTACTATTGGAGGTTCAAGTCCTGACACCAAGAAAGTGGGTTAAAATGGCTGTATGGTCGATATCTACTATTCAGTTCTTGCGTGGGTGAAACTTCTTCATGCTGCTTATAAGTTTCATTTTACCTCAGAGAATGAGAAGAACGCTACTATCTTTTAAGGAACAAAACAAGATCCAATGGAAAGAATGTTTAAAAAATTGTTGAAAAGCAGAGATAGAGGCAAAGAGGCTTTAAGATGTAGAGTGGATGAAAAGTAAGTGACAATAATAGTAATCCTACCATTTGATACAGCGCCTCGTCACATTGTTCAGAGGTCTCAAAGCGCTTCACAGGATATACTGTAAAGTGAATCGACTGTACTTTGTGGGCAAAAAAAACTCTTACTCTAAATCAAATGGAAAAGGTGGTTTGTCTGGATAATATGTCCTATAGATGCAACATCACCCATAGGACATGTTATCCAGACACACACCTGAGCACCCGGAATCCATTGTCTCAACTGATGGGGAATTTATCCTATAGAATTTTGTTGCCACTTGTGCTAGTGCTGGCAGCGAGAGATTCTCCTTCTCAAAAGCCTCGACACAAGGGTGTTCCCTGTTGATTTGACCTTCTTTTCGACAGCAAGTGCTGCCTTATGCAATTCATTTTGGACAGCTTCCCCCCTCGACTAGTCAAGCCACCGGTATCACTGGAGTCCTGTAGCTCAGTGGTAAGAGCACTCGCCTCGCAAGCGAGAGACCTGGGTTCGATTCCCAGCTGGGTGAAACCTTGGGCAAGTTTCCTTAAGCCATATTAAAACAATAATAAAATTGGTCACTTCAAGCCACGACTGTTTGTGGGGACGCTGCTGTCCGCAATTGGCTGCCGTGTTTCGCCCACAAATACACAGTCAATCCACTTTACAGTCTATTCTGTGAAGCGTTTTGAGATGTCTAGACGTCATTTTTATGTATCATGGGACAGAGGTGTTGAAAACTTGTGAACTCTGCCTCAAATGGATTAACATTTGAGTCAAACCACTCAGCACCACGAGTTTCAAGAGCCAATCCACGAATGGTAAGTTTCAACCACTTGGAAACTTGCCTCTCTAACATTCTTAAGACGTAATTAGCAAAGCCAATTTTTAGCACAAGCATATTAAAATTAATCTGGCATTTTACGAAGCTGCGAATCTTATTGCAGGGCGGTTGAATTATTTTACAACCACCCTTTAATGGAATGGTAAATGCAAATTTAGATTGTGCAAAATAGTTTGTCCCGAGCTCTAGATATCAGTGGATTAAGAACATAATAACAGCAGATGGGCCATTCAGTGTGTTGAGCCTGTTCCTCTGCTTGATTAGATCAGGGCAGCGACTCCCATCGCAGTTCATTCTGTGTCCTTTCGTATAATCTTCGATTCAGGAGTAGCGCTGATTCAGATGAAACATATTTCTTAACGTTGAACATTTGCATTTGCTTAGCACACTGTATGTGTCAGCACAGCCTGCAAGCCATCTTTCACGCTCCAGCAAGCTCTCGCAGACGATGGTATTTTGTATAACGAAGGGCATAATTGAGATTTGGTTGCAAAGCGAATGATGGAATGGACAGCAGTAGGAACATTAAATGTTCAGTCACTCTTTTATAATTAGTCCTGAGCCTCGGCGAAAAAGGAAAAAAAAAACTTGGCAAACTTAGTAATACATTTATTAATCCCGCTATACTATCCTGGGACGGCTATTCCCTAATGGTGAATACGTTAGTCATAATAAAATGAATTTTATCAACTGGAATCCAGATTAACTGGAATGAAATTAAACGACTACATTTCATTGCTCATTGCAACAAGGAAAGGCAACAATTCCAAGCGGTCGTATCGCTACCGATTAGTGCAACATCGCAATTTTACTCTTAATTTCTAGTATTTGCTGCTGTCTATCTTTATAAACTGAACTGAACCAAGATTCTCTGAAGTTTTCTGATGGAAATTAGAAAAGGGAAACGAGTTGCGACAAGTACATTTTATACATGAATTATTGTTTTCTTGCTGCTGTCAGTGCAAAAAAAAAGGGAAATAAAACAGGAAGAACTAAATTTCTCAGGGCAAAAATGAGAAAGCATTCCATAATAGTGTTATCAGACATCTGTTTCAAAGAAAACAGACAGCACTTGGTTACATTGAAATGCTGACACCATGGACTTTTATTTTAACTTGTATTGTTTTCGCATCAACCCCATGAGCAGTTCAAATAATACCGTTCCTGAGAATATTTCAACGAGGCAATTAGATGTTACATTGGTTACAAGCTGTCTGCATTAGTTATTTTTAAAGTTTCATTTACAAGGCTGTAAAATTAGTGAGTGATGTCTGCATCCCGGAGAGGTTTCTTGTTTAGAGGGAATTTCAATAGCATTTCTCAGCATGTTTTGATAGTGGCATTTTTATAGCGCATCTTCATGCACTTTACACTAATTATCGTCAATTGCGGCGACTTGTTTTACTTTGGCAAATGCATGGGCCATTTTACGTGCAGAAAGGTCACACCAACAGACGTGAACAGACATAAATGATAAATTTTATCTGGTGTGGGCGATTAGTTGGCCAGGACACCAGTAGAAACTCCATTCTCTTGTCAAATAGAGCAGTGCTCCCCCAGTATTGCACTGAAATGCCAGGCTCGACCACACATTGCTCAAGTCCTGCCACAGTACTTGCAAACGCAGAGGTGAAATCGGTACCAATTGAGCCAAACCAATGCCTACCTGATGCCCTGAATTTCAAGGCATAGTGTGCACCACGACTTTGTGTTCATGTAAAGAATGCTCCGTTACATTGTTTGTGGATCGGTCAAGAAATGAGTGAGAACAGAAGAATTGGGTTGGTCTGAACTACGTTTACGCCGCGGGAATACAAAGCTCATTGTTCTTCCCAGAGGTCTCCCCCGACATGAAAGGCGCTATACACACGTCATTTTGTTGTTCTTGTTGTTGTTGCATGAACACTGCGTTGCACATGTGATTTGAACTCCCCCCCCACCTCACCCTCACCCCCTGCCCCCCCCTCTCTCCCGCTTGTATTACACATTAGGCTGTGAATTGGTGCCAACCAAACCTGCAGCGTAAAAGCAGCACAAGAAGTAGCCCTAAAGCCATTTTTTATTTGCAGTTTGATTTGAATGTTGATCTTATAGCACTGCGGAATCCATATTAGCTACACAAAGGAATAACAACTTGAGACTGGTACCTTTTTTAAAAATAATATTTGTATAATATTATGTAACATCACAATGTAAACATGCAAAGTAATGAAAATAATGGATTGACTTAACACCTAACAAGGCTAAGTCTGTCCTGAGATACATCTGGAAGATCTCTCAGTCTCTGTTTAAACATACTGCTCTACCCTTAGGCTGCCAAACACAGTCCAAGCTCCGCTCAGTTCAATCCCACCAATATCTTCTGCTTTTGATTATTTCAACTAGTGTAGCTGCTCGTTTTACAGCTTCTGAATAACATGTCTGTTGTTGCTAAAGAGGTCTGGCTGCTTGGGTCACATTTGGTAACACTATTGTTTCCTGTGCCATAAAGCAGTCATATATATTTTTTTAAAAAGGCTGCTTTCCCCACTGGTGGTGCAGACGCAATGATTTTGGTTATTCAATTTTTTCTTAAACGGTCGAGAAGTGAAAGTTGTGAATCGTTGCCGTTATCATCCAAACATAATCTGATTGAGGTGGATTCCGCGAAAAAAAAAGTATTTGGAATAAGTGCATCTTTTTGGGCGATTCGTAACTTCAAAATAGAAATCGCTAAATACTATTTATGTTGTGAAGAAACTTCACTCCGTCTTATGATGAAGACTATTATCACCATTAATTGCAATAATAATCGTTGGGTTCGACTTAGCATCTCCTCCTGTGGTCGAAATGTCTCATAGCGCTTCACAGGATTTCCTGCAAAGCGTCATGACTGTGTATTTGTAGGTGGAGAATAACAGTAATCTTTTTATTTGATTTTGGCACCTAGAACTTCAAACCACCTCAACATGCTTCACAAGTGATTGCCATCAATTGCAGTATTTGTAGGCAAACACAGCAACCAATTTGCACATTGCATGGTCGAACATAGCATTGCAGGATAGCAGGAGATACTCCCTTCTCTTTTTGAATAGTATCATGGGATCCTTAATATCTCCCTGACAAGGCAGGCTTGACTTTGGATTAACGACTTACCCGAAAAGCAGAACCTCTGACAATGTAACTGTCCCTGACTTGTGAGAGTGGGCAATGAGTTTAAGTGCTGAAAGGGGGCTTGAACCCACCATTTTCTGACTCAGAGCGACAAGTGCTACCAACTGATACTGAAAGAAAACCAGGATAGACGGAATGTGTTATTCATCAGTTCTCTCTATAAAAACATATTGGTAGGTTGACAGTTTTTTTTTCAAATT
Source organism: Callorhinchus milii (assembly GCF_018977255.1). Taxonomy (NCBI): domain Eukaryota; kingdom Metazoa; phylum Chordata; class Chondrichthyes; order Chimaeriformes; family Callorhinchidae; genus Callorhinchus; species Callorhinchus milii. Next base: position 97,743,066 of record NW_024704744.1, on the reverse strand, counting down.
TGATTTATTGTTGATATAAAATGGTTCCAGTGCACACATTGAAATTCAACCAATCTGGTAAATTAATCCAGCGCCTCTGCTTTCATATCAAAATAAGGTCCAACATTGGTAACAAAGAGCCACTAAATTCCCCTAAGGTCGGTGTTGAATTGGAACGATTAACTCTGAACTGAATCCTTCTTCCAACATTGCTGTATTCGGAGACGGGTCCAAGACGAAACGCCTACCCTTGACCGTGACTAAATTTCTTCATTTTTACAAATATTTTTGTTCTAGGTTTGATACTAGTATAACATTGGCAGTTCAATGTTCATTGGGAAGCTGACAGTAGACAAACAGCCTCACTCTAGCAGGTCTCATTTTCTTAACCTCCACAAGCTTTGGAATATCTGCGCTAATAGGTTATGTGTTACTTTCCACACTGAACTTCTGGTTTTTCCATTACCAATCCACTTTGGGGATTTTCAGATGGAGTCGAGCTGGTTGTTAGTAAAAAAAATGAGGATGTTACATCTGAAGCCCAGGATTTACCTTACATCCCTTCCATTTGCACTGCCCCCTGTGAGGTTATTCAATCTTGCAGGACTGTCTTTATCTGCCCGATGCCTTATATTTATCAGAGTGTGGACAGCTTGGGACTGCTGAGTGTTTAGTTGCATCTCAACTTGTGCCCATTTGGATTAACTGCCTGATTTCTTTCTTAATGGCCATAATACATGATAAGTGAGAGGAGGAAAATTCACCCCAGTACTTTGAGACTTTTCTGGTTGTAGACCATAACAAAAGCAGCAACACGTTGATCCTCTGAGGGATGGGCAGCCAGTGGAGCTAAGCGAGGAATGGACCGATGGGTTCGTGGAACCTGGTGTGGGAAAGGACACAGGCTGTAGAGTTCTCATTCCAAACATACCAGAGTTATATAATGCATCCTTCCTGTTGATAATCCCAAGTCTATCTCTACTTGGCATATAAACCGATTATCACATTAACAAGTAATGGTGAGGGGGATAAGACACGATGTTAACTCTATTTGCTTTGCTAACACGGTTACTGTGAGAATCTAACCTCCACATATAAATTATGTCGGCCAAAAGTCTAGGGACGAGAAAATAAACCTAGGATCATAGCAAGAAACGGTGTACAATATAAGTTTTATTAAGGATCAAAGGGATCTTTGACATGTAAGATGTTCATATACTTAGATATTTACACCACAAGTCAGGGCACACTTCATTGCCTCTTTCACAAGTTATTCAAATGTGCAGTTAAATTCAGTTTGTTACTATAATACTAATAATAGTTGCATTTGATATAGCGCCTTATCATGTAGTCGAGACAGCTCAAAGCGCTTCACATGATATATAGGATAAACCGAAGCAAAAATACTCAGTGTTTACAGCACTCGCCTCACAAGCGAGAGGACCTGGGTTCGATGATTGTACCATTAAACCATCATACAGTGTAAAACGTTCACGTTCCATCCATACTTATTAACGCATCGCTATGTCCGATGTAACATGATGTCAAATAATGTTACACTGATACACTGGCAACTCACCAATTTTGTTTCAGTGGGATCCCTCAACATCGCTAGGAGAACAAGAATAGTGATATCATGAGAACATCACCACCACCACATCTGAGTACAAACAGCCGTGAAAGCTGTTTGTCCTCCGCTAACCTTAAACAGACAACATCCTCTCTAAACACAGGGAAAGGGACATAAACCAATGTATCGCGATCACATCTAGTTCGTTTCTCCCATGTTGAATTATGATTAAACCCAAACAATAAGTTTGTTGAAACATTTTTCATGTTTATTGCTCATAAGACATGGTTAAATTGTTACTGTTATCCTACCTTTGTAGGTGATGTATTTCTCACTCAGTTTCAGACTGATTTGTAAGTACTGTATACCTAGGTCTAGAGTTTTAAAGGGCATTTTTAGGAGAGATACTATACTAAGATTTTTTTTCCTTTACTCAGAGGGTAAACAATCACTAAAGGGGTTGTCAGATGGGACCTCAGCTTAACCTCTTATCTGAAGGATGGCACCTACAAACAATGCAGCAAAGCATTGCAATGGAGTGTCAGCCGAGACGATAAGTCCCTTTGTGGGGCTTGAACCCACAACTCTCTGACTGAGAGGAGGGAGTGCTACCAACTGTGCCAGGCTGAAGTCCGTTATGACATTTATAATCATGGTGGTGTGCGTCAATAATAAAATACCACATTACCACTGGTGCGTACAACGATATCCTCAGCAAGATTCACTTTCTAATAGATTTGCAAAAAGATCAGGTTTTATTGAGTTCTCATTTTTTAAAAAAACATACCCTTATATGGTTATTATATATCATGCAAGCAAGGTTTTAACTTCCTATTAGATGACAGTGAGTGAAACTGAAACTGTGTTGTCAGTAACTTAGTTTGAATGTTAAAATGTAAAATAGCAATCTGCCCTGTATTGCATAATTTTACAGCTGTTTCCCTGTTTCTCTTATTTCCTCCATCTGTTTTTCTCTGTTTGCCTCTCTCTGCCTCTCTCTGCCCCCCTCCGCCCCCACCCCCACCCCAGCTTTCTCTTTTTCTCTCACTATTTCTTGGTCACTCTCACTCTCTCACGTGAAGGGCACAGGTAAGATAAAGCAAACCTTTGAGCCCATTAAAAGCCCAGGAGCCTTGTAGCTCAGTGGTTACATCACTCGCCTCGCAAGTGAGAGGACCTGGGTTCGATTCCCGGGCAGGGTGAAACATTGGGCAAGTTTCCTTACTCCACACGCCTCTGTTTACCCAGCAGTAATGTTTCGCCCACAATACATACGGTCAGTTCACTTTACAGTATATTGCATCAAGCGCTTAGACCTCATCCTTATCTCAGATGATCAGGCATCTCAGGTGGTCAGAAATTATGCATAATTGTACCGAGGTGCAAGTAGCTAAAACGAAATGGAAGAACCTCAAGTTGCACTGTGCCAGGCTCCGTTCTAGACCCACTTGTTTTTAGACCAAAATGTTTGACTGTTCCTCCAACAGTTTTGGTGTTGGCGGAAGAGCTCGCTGGCTATAAATGGAACATCTGAAAATATGTTGCCAATGTCTTTTTGACATCAGGGATAGGGATGATTTTGAAAGTCAATCGTGGTTGACACATGCTCATGACTACTAATAACATGGAAACCAGTACACTCCAAACCAGTGCTGGGGAGTGCTGCATTATCAGGGTTGCTTTGAATAAGACATTAAATCAAGGCCCATCTGACTGTTCTTCCCGTTGGTCTTGAGTTGATAATATTTGGATTTTTCTTTGGCGACCTTAACCAAAGATGTTTCTGTCCAGAAGATATGGATTGAATGGAATATGTTTCTGAGGATGACTTCCTGCTGGTTAAAGGGGTAAACATTGGATCCTTTAACGTTCAGAGTTCTGGTAGTTCCCGTGCATTCCTTGTCTCTGTATATTGACTATTTCTGCAAGTTTTCGGCCAATGTATTATGAATCGACAAATCATTACAATAATCGAGAAACTCAAAGATCAATTGGATCTGCAATTGTGTTTCCATCTTTAGTAAGCAAGTGACATCACTTTGAAAATCATGTCACAAACTGACCATCAACGACAACAACAACTTGGATTTATATAGCGCCCTCCACGCCGGACGGCGTCTCAGAGCTTCACAGTAACGGATCCTGGGGCCGAGCCAGGAAGGTGACCAAAGGCGCAGTCGAAAAGAAAGGTTTTCAGCAGGGACCTGAAAATAGGAAGAGAGGGGGCGAGGCGAAGGGAATGAGGAAGGGAATTCCAGAGCCTCGGGGCATAGTGGCTAAACGCACGGCCACCAAAGGTGGAGCGGAGGACTCGGGGGACGAGGAAGAGGCCAGACCCGGAGGAACGAAGGCAACGGGTACTGTTTTGAAGATAAAGGAGGTCAGAGAGGTCGGGGGGTGCAGAGGAGTGCAGGGATTTGAAGACAAGGGTGAGGATCTTGAAGTGGATCCTCTCTGGGATAGGCAGCCAGTGCAGTCTGGCCAGGACTGGGGGGATCGGGGATCGGAGTTTCGTGTGGGTGAGAATGTGGGCGGCAGAGTTTTGAATGATTTAGATTTTATGGATGGTAGTGGATGGGAGACCGGCGAGGAGGGTGTTAGAATAGTCCAGCTGAGAGGTGACAAAGGCATGGACTAGGGTTTCAGCGGCTTTCGGAGAGAGGTGTTGGCGGAGACGGGCGATGCGTCGGAGGTGGAAGAAGGCGGTGCTGGTGAGGGACCGAATGTGGGGGAGGAAGGATAATTGGGGGTCGAACGGGATGCCTGGGTTGCGAACAGGTTCGGAGAGTTTTAGGGGGATCGGATAGGTGGAACAGGTGAAAGCTGTGAGATTTTAGATGTTGATGAGAGCCAAAGAGTATGGCTTCCGTCTTGTCAAAGTTCAGCTGAAGGAAATTTGCGCTCATCCAGCCCCTGAGGTCTGATAGGCAGCTAACAGAACATCAGGGAACTGGGGGTCGCAAAGAGAGGTGGAAAAAATCACACATTCCTGGAACATATTCGTCTTCAAAACTATGTTCAGTAGACTTTGTTATTATTTTGAAAGTCTCTTTTCGCTCAGGGCTGATTAAAAGCCATTGTTAATATTAGGAAAACAAATTGAATATTGATGTAGTGGAGTCCTGTAGCTCAGTGGTTAGAGCACTCGCCTCGCAACTGAGAGGACCTGGGTTCAATTACCGGCAGGGCGAAACGTTGGGCAAGTTTCCTTATTCCACACACACACACACGCCTCTGTTTACCTAACAGTAAGTAGGAACCCGGTTGTTAGTCGATTGGCGGTTCGCTTTTCTAGGGCTAATAATTCTTTCAAAGTAAATAAAAATAATTCAATCCATGACTGTTTGTGGGGTCGCTGCTGTGCGCAATTGGCTGCTGAGTTTGGCGCACAAAATATACAGTCAATTCACTTTACAGTATATTCTGTGAAGCGTTTTGAGATGTCTCGAAGACGTGATAAAGTGCTGTATCAAATGCAAGGATTATTATTATTATCAACTCAATAGTCAATAATATTTGAATGGATATACAATATCAATTGATGTTTTGTTTGTTCAGTCGCAAACTTGTAAATAGTTACACGACTTGAGAACACATCTTGTTTTCTTCTCTTTTCTGTTCATGTTGATGCCGTGAAAGCGATAAAGTAAGTCTGGGTTTTGGACCTTTCGCTCAAAGAGTTTTGGATAGAAAACTTCACAAGTTAAGACTGAATTATTTCATTGTTGTATTGTGCAGTCTAAATGTAGTTTTATTATTTCCTATTAACCTTTTGTTTAACTTTTCCAAAAGAGTTTCCTTTGTCCTCACCCTTACTCAGCTGCTCTTGCTCGCTGGTCCCACCATTTAATAACAAAGGATATCCTTCTCTTTCTGTTACTGTTGATCTTGTGAAAGCAAGTGCTGTTTTGGTACTTCTCATCCAGTACGCATCCAATGATTTTTTTTCACATACGTATCATCTGACTATGTGTTATGTACATGATCAGTCCTTGAGAACAGAATGGGATCTAAAGTAGGGTATTCGCAAATTAGAGTATGTTCGCATTTGTGCCTTCCAGATCGTGAAAATTGCATGATATTCAGAAAACGGCGCATCTCAAATCCCAACCCAGCAAAGTCCAAAGAAAATGCTGGACTTCGGATGGAACTGCTGTGAACCTTCATTTATACTGCTTTTTGTGCTCCCTGCGTGATTGCCTGTTAAACCAGCCGTAAAGCTTCACAAAACATAACTTGTCATCTCCTGTTTGCATTGGAGTATTCCACAAAATTCTAGAATATTTACAAGTTTTCAATAGACATGGTAGTTAAGGACCGTTATAGTATAATTGGACGGATGATGAAAGGGTATAGAATAGAGGTGCACGATTAGAATTTACTGAAGTCAACTTGGCTAAGGCAGAGTCGATGAGAAAGCTCATCCTGGGTTCTCAACTCATTCCACATTAGAACAATGACATGTTAGTATGTTTGCAGCATTTCTTAAACACAATGCAATGCTGAGCCAAGCAATGTAAATACACTCTTAAAAACAATTTATTACATTGCCTAATGCTTGAGACTGTGTAAAGTAAATGACATGTGCGTGTAAATAGACAATGAAGAATTAAGCCCATTACAGGGTTATATGCATCAAAACCTATTTAAAGCTTTTAGAGTATGCAAATAAAGTACTGAAAGAATGGGCCTGGATTGAAGTTCTACCAATTATTCACCTTGTTAGAAGGAATGTATACTATAATATGTTGATTAGCTACTAATACGGGTTATAGATTTGTTAAAAACATTGCACAATGTATTTAATTTATGTATTGAAGAGGATCTGCTATGTAATACATTAATTTGCCAGAAATATTACTAAAGATAGAAAATAATGTCAAACCTGGTATTGAGGTACTATGGCTACTGTTGGCATTGATTTTACTGATAAAAATTATACTGTCCAGATTTACTGCCACAATGACATATTATCTGCTTCTCAAATGTTGGCACTATTGAAATTTGTGTCTTAAAATAGCAATTCTGAAAGTGTGTTTATTCCTATCTCACCATCACCGCTATTAGTTCCAAGAAGTCAATGTCAGTCAATTGAAAAAACAAATTTAGCACTATGCACCCAACAGGTAAAGCAACACTTCAACAATGCAAATTGGCTGCTGTGTTCACCCAGAAAATACATAATCACTACATTTTACAATAAATCCTGCTTGGTGCTTTAAGACACGCGTCCAACCTGAAAGGCCCTTTATCAAATAATAATTATCATCTTTACAATTGGTATCGCGCCTTTCACGTCGGGAGGACATCCCAAAATGCTTCACAGCATTTAATGCAAAGTGTTGTGACTGTGTTTTGTGGCCGATTTAGTGAGGATAATTATAATATGTTCGACATTGATATCCAAAGAAATACTGAGGGGTTTGAATGACATTCAGGGTTATGTGGAAACTCACAAAAATACTTCCTCTTTAAAAGTAACACTTTAAATACCACATATTGTGTGATAATTTTGTAAAACAGCGGCTCCAGTTCAGCAGCACATAGCAATCAGTGTTTTCTGCTTTTACTAATTTTTGTCAATAAATTTCCCAGTTTTGAAATAATTTCCCCCCCCAAAAAAAATTTGCTCACTGAAATATGCGAAACTGTCCATCGAAACAATCCATAAACACACCCTCTCCAAACACCCTATTTTTCTTTCCCTTTTTTTTCTCTAGTGACCTGAGCAAAGTGTCTATTTGCCCACCCACCGCCCCATTACACTGAGTGCCCAATTCTCTTAAATAGGCTGTCAATTACCTCAATAGCCCCAGCAATGAGATGTTAGTGTTCCATGCCTGGTTTTTAACTGAATCTGTGTTATAATAATAATAATAATATTGTCTTCCCCAAGTGAAGCACAGCAGTCCTCTGTCCTTTGACAACAATCTTATGAAAATGCCTATTCAGTATCTCAAGGACTTGTGTTTGTATGTTTTTTTTAAAAAAACAATTGGCCAGTTTAATGGTAGGAAATTGGTGTAAATATTTTTATTCTTGTTGTATCTTCCACCTCATCTTCTGCTTGTCTTTTACCATCTCCATTAGCGGTGCACAATTTCATAATCAATGAAAAATAATCTCGGTTATTTTTACCACTCATTAGAGAACCGTTTAGAAGATCACATAAATAGGAAATGTTTTTAGTAAAAGGGCAATAGGCATGTGGAACAAACTATCAGCACAGGTGGTGGAACAAGGAACTACAAGAGTTTCATAAAGGAACTAGTCAAGTTCCTGGAAATTAAAAAGATTATTAGATGATGACATAAATGTGTTATAATAGTATTACTAATAATCCTTGCATCTGATTTTATCGAAACATATAAGATTCTTGTCGGGCGTGACAAAGTACACGGTGTGAGACTGTTTCCCCTGGTAGGAGAATCTATAACTAGTGGTCACAGTCTTAAGATTAAGGGTCAGCCTTTTCGAACAGAGTTGAGGAAACACTTCTTCACTCAGAGGGTAGTGACTTTATGGAATTCTCCACCCCAGAAGGCTGTAGATGCTCAGGCCTTGAACATATTCAAGACCGAGACTGATAGATTTCTAAAGGATAGAGGGATTAAGGGATACGGAGATAAGGCGGGGAGATGGAGTTAGGTTAGAAGATCAACCATATTATTGAATGGCGGGGCAGGCTCGAGGGGCCGAATGGCCTACTCCTGCTCCTAATTCTATGTTCCTATATAGCGCCTTATCACGTCGTTGAGACGTCTCAAAGCACCACACACACACCTCTGTGTGTTGGATTGACTGTATATTTTGTGGGCGAAACCTGTCAGCCAATTGGCTACAACAGCGTCCCACAAACAGTTGTGGATTTTTTGAAGGATTATTACCCCCGGAAAGCGATCCGCCAATTAACTAACAACCAGGTTCCTTCTGGCTGCTAGGTTAGGTAGACAGAAGAATGTGGAGTAAGAAAACTCACCTAAGATTACACCACACCTGGGAATCGAACCCAATTGCAAGGCGAGTGCTCTAACCACGCTGCTACAGGATGGTGAAGGAATCTTTTGGGAAGTTTGATGTGTGTGCTGGACAGATCAACGTCCTACTCCCACTTAAAATATGGGGTGGAAAAATTAATACATCAACTAATCTGCGACTGTGCAGGAAGTAAACCTCCCCAGTATTTTTCTCAGTGGCCATGCTGAAAAGCCAGCTGAACTGAGGACTTTAACTAATGCCTTAGTTAAACAGGTATTATTATTAATAATAATGATCTCAATAAATAATAATGATCCTGCATTTGATATAGTGCCTTGTCAAGTTGTCAAAGCGTCTCAAAGAGTTTCACAGGAGTTTACTGTCAAATGTTGTGACTGCATTTGTAGGCAAACATGGCAGCTCAAAGCAACAATATGAAGGACTCTGTTTTTTTAAGTACTGGATATGTGACAAATATTCTGTTGAGTGAAAGTTGAACTGATGGCTTGAGTAGCCATATCCTGTCTCTGTGCACACTATTTGCAGAGGTCATTTGCTTTAAGGACAGAATACTGCATATCTACGAGATCTCTGAAGCACTCACTTAAAGTTGATTCCAACCTATTTCTAAGAGTTATAAAACCATCAAGGATGGCTCCTTGGAGACTGAAACCCATTTGAGAGAGTGCAGCTGTGAGAGTGTCCATTTGGGAAGCTCCCAAGCAGCAAAGTGTCTCTTGGCAGCAGCTTGTTCCACTGCAGCCAACCCCTCCTGCAATACAACATGGACCAACTGGACGGAACCTTTATGTTTTCCAGGCTCTCATTCATTATATGATGTGCTGAAGCCACAGCATCACACACATCCTCTTGTGGCTCTGGCACGTATATCTTGAAGGCCAGCCTATGGACCTCTGAATCCGCTATTTCTTCCTCTGTGACAATAAGTCTTACCTTTCATTGACCACTTGTTTTCACCCTCAACCATGCTACTCTCTCCAGTGCATGAGAAATTCTCCCGTGCAGGTGAAATTGACCGAGAAGTTGGAGTTTATTTCCTGCTAGGATCTGGAGATGCAGTTCTGGCTGCAGTTTGTCTGTGTTTGCGCGTGATTCAAATCCTGGCTGTGCTGACCTTCAGATAGATCTGATGAAGAAGGAGAAAAGGTATCAAAGAGTACATATAACGTTTTAAATACTTAAATCATCTCATCTATCCACCGAGGATTGAGTCAGGTAAGTTTACGTCGACCTCTGTGAATCTACCATTGAAACTAACCATGGGAGAGACCAAATGCACCATCGCCCACTGAGACTGCAATGCAAGATGTGGCTTCAGAGCAACACGCTATGATGATGACGATCTATTCATCCACCAATCTATCCATCTAATTTTTTGGTTCATTCAACATTGTAATGGACACGGCCAATTCATACCATAAAAGATTCCTTGTGCCAATATACTGCCATTTCCATTCTGTGGCCGTCTAGCAGCCACACCACAGCCTCCTCCACTGTACAGCATCTGCTTTTTTTTCCTACTGTGGTAGATTCTTGATTATGTGAGAGTGTAACTTTTCAGTTGTATTTGCACAATGGCCTCCTTTTCTGATCTCTTCCTCATACAGTGTGAGCGGGGTTTCAGGCAGCATAAACTATGTTCGAGGAGGTGGTTTCGGAAGACTTCATTTTAAGACTTGATTTAAGAATTCTCCAAAACTCTGTGCAAAAAAATTAGGACAGTGGTCTTAGGGCTAAGGCCATGAGAATTGCTCTTGTGTTTTCAAAAGGGGTTTAAATGTCATGCCTTTGAGCCCATTGCTGACTGGCAATAGACAAATATGAGACTGTATTAATTGCAGCCCTGAGTTTGTAGGTCATCAAAAAAGTGTGAAGTACCATAGGGTGTAATGTATTTTATGGTGGTTATAGCAGTGAATTTGCATTCCTTTAGATATAGTGTATTTACCACCTTGAGTCCATTCTGCTCTCGCATTTGGGGTCAGAAATAGAAAGTTTTCTTTTCTGGAATGAAATGCACACTATTGGGTTAAGGGGTACCTGTGTTCTGGTACTGTGTGAATTTCCATAATCTTTTTTCTCTTGACTAAATCCCATGCAGAATCATTTTACTTCTGTTTGAAGTTCTGCTAATCACATCTAAACAACAAAGGAAAATGCAAGGTGTAACATGATTACATGAAGGTCATGGATAATTTCATAAACTAACTGAGTAAACATGATCTGGCATCTTTAGAAATCAACCTACTGCAACTCAGTTGGTGGAGGAGCAGACCTGAAAGCAGAAGTATTTCTTGCGTGGAATCCTGTGGGTACATTCAATCCTTCACAATTTTGAGCTGGATAAAATGACACACCATGCCCTGGGATGGGAGAAGTAAGTATAACTTCCCTTGGATTGAACTGGCCTGGTATACCTGATAATGAACTGTAAAGCGCTTTAAGAAGTCCTCCTGACGTGAAAGGCACTACACAAATCTAAACTGCATTGCATAAATTGCATTGTATTCTATACCAGACCAGGTGACCAAAATGTTAGTCATCTGTTTTATCCTCAAGCCCAAACCCTAATGTATAGGACATTTGCACAAGTACCGTTGCCAAAAGTGAAAATATTGAATGTTGGGTGAGAATAAGATCATGTTTTGCTGCTATGCCACCCATGGATTCGTAGCCTGTGGAATCTCATGTTCTATGCTCACACATGAAGAATGACCACTTGAGCCAGGTACAGGAGGGTGAGTGACTGATTGCACAGATCCAGTGCCAAATATCAAATGGTCTGTACAGCTTCTTTTACAAAAGCTGAACTATTTAAACAGATTGAATACCATTTGTCTGGTAGTTGGATGGCATGCAATGTTTGGTCCATAATTAAAGTTAACGCTGGTTGCAGTTGTTCCATTGTAGTTAACGAATCTAAGTACATTTGGACATGTGTATCCAATTGGATAATTCTTAAATGAAGCTAAGCTGCTCGAGGCGTCAGCAAAACCAATAGTGGAGCTGAAATCCTTGGCTTCGGATTCAACGGTTGTGCTAAAGTTGTGGGTGGGGGGTTCACACTCATGGGCCAATCTTCAAGTTATGGAAATGACAACACTTTGGAACAGATTTTGAGGGGGAAAACAATCTTCAGGGCTCAGGTAACTATTAAAGTAACAGTTTAGAATGCCAGAATTTGTCAGATTGTCAAACTCAGTCTTAACTTTGAGGTTTTCTGAAGTTCTTAAAAGAAAATGGCAGAAAACGACCTTCAAAATTAAGACTTTGTTTAAGATTTTGTCAAATTCTGGATGTTCCCAAAAGCTACTTCAATATACTAAATCTAGACCCAGGTGGAATTTCTCCCCCTTGAATGTGTTCTTACCCTGTTATATTCAGAATTCTACCCAATGACTAAAAATGATACTTATGTATTCAGTGATTCAGACAGTTGTAATAATTAACTCACCTACAGCTGGTATTGAATGTGTCTTAATTAATACAAGTAATGTTAAAAAAATTGTCCCATTCCAAAATCGGAAATATGATATGGTGACCACGCTTCATCCAAGGTGTTATTCAATGTTTACTATCAACGCTTTTCTGGCATTGTAAGAAAGATACTGATTTAAAAATACACAGTTGTTTCTTCCACAAAATATACAGTCAATTCACTTTATAGTATATTCTGTGAAGCGCTTTGAGACGTCACCAAAACATGATTTGGCGCTATATCTAATGCAAGGATTACTATTATTAAATACAGTGGGTAATCTTATATACAGTGGTATGGCAGGGAAACAGGCCATTTGGCCCAACTAGTCTGTGACAATGTGTATGGTGCATATGCAGAACACATAAGATGTTAGTTTATTAACAACTCCTGAAACAACAACAACAAAATGATATTTATATTTTGCCTTTCACGTCGGGAGGATGTCCCAAGGTGCTGGACAGTCAGTGTTTCGGACCTGAGCTGGGGGTTGGGATTGGGGAGGATGGAGGGCAGGTGGAGGTTGAAGGAGGGTGATCAGAAGCATGGTCGAAGAGGAGGATCTTGAGATGAGTCTTGAAGGAAGCAAGGGAGGGGGCGAGGTGGAGGGACTGAGGGATGGAGTTCCAGAGGGTGGGGGCAGAGTGGCAGAAGGTCCATCCACCAATGGTGTTACGGGCGAGGCAGGGGACGTGAAGCAGGCCAGAGCCCACTGAGTGGAGGTAGCGGGCAGGATTGTAGGGGATTAGGAGTTCGCAGAGTTCGGGGGGAGCAAGACCATGAAGGGCTTTGAAGGTGAGGACCAGGATCTTGAACTGTATTCTCTATGTGATGGGAAGCCAGTGGAGTCGGGCGAGGATGAGGGTGATAGGGTCAGGGAGCCTGGTGCGGGAGAGGACAAATGCTGCAGAGGTTCATATGATCTTCAGCTTATGGAGGGAGGAGTTGGGGAGACCGACAAGCAAGGAGTTTGCATAGTCAAGCCTGGATGATATGAATGTGGTTATGAGGGTTTCGTTGGCCTGCGGTGTGAGACAGTGGCAGAGCCGGGTGATGTTCCGGAGTTGGGGAAGCCTGAGTAGGTCATGGCATGGATGTGGGGTAGAAAGGATAGTTGAGGGTCAAACAAGATGTTAAAGTTCCGGACTGGCTTAGTGAGGTGGAGTGTGCAACCATCGATGGTGATGGTGTCAGTGCCTGAGGTGAGGAAGCGCTGATGGGGGTCAATCAGGAGAGGTTTGGTCTTGTTGATGCTCAACTGAAGAAAGTTAGCTCTCATCCAGGACTTGATGTCTGACAGATAGCAGTGGGTCCTGGAGTCAAGGGTGGAGGCAGAGAGGTAGAGTTGGGTGTCATCTGCATACATGTGGAAGTTGACCCCATGACTGCGAATGTCACCAAAAGGGAGCATATAGATATTGAAGAAGAGGGGACCAAGGACAGAGCCCTGAGAAACTCTGTACAAGATGGTGGGGGGAGGGGGCTAGAGGAGAAACCATTTGTGGAGATGAAGTGGAGGCGGTGTGAGAGGTACAATCTGAACCAGTCAAGGACAGAGCCGTGAAGGTTGAGGTGAGAGGAGAGGCGGTGGATGAGGATAGAGTGAGTCAAAGGTGTCGAAGCAGCAGAGAGGTCAAGGAGGACGAAGATTCAGAGGTCAAGGAGGACGAGGAAGCAATGTGAAGTGGAACAGAGGATAGCAGAAATGTGGCGTTAAAGGGACATGTCACATTTGAAATTTCTTTTAGTTCCCTTACTTAAACTGCTGCTAAAACAAGAATCTTTTGTGGTTTGTGTCAGCACTTGAGAATTAGAGATGAACGAAAGTCTGGCAGTGACAGACAGTTTCAGGATGAGGGAAACGGATTTATCTAACTCTTGTAAGCAGCCCAACTCCAGACCTTCGTAGTCAGCATTTCTTAGGTTTGTTTTGTACATTTTACAGTGCAAACGTTCATCACAGAGGTAGGACCAATATCAGGGAAAATTTCTGGACAGCATTAGATGCCTTGGAGGTAATAACAATCCTTGCATTTGATGTAGCTCCTTATCACATCTTCGAGATGTCCTAAAGTGCTTCACAGAATATACTGTCAGCCACTAATGGGATCGTCCCATTGTAATCCCAGCTAGAACTATGCGGAACAGTCACTGAAATGATTATTCATAGACTTTGCAGTATTTGCAAAAAGGGAACCAAATCTTAAAGTGGGTGCAGATTGTAAAGAATTTACCAACTAAAACTTTGCAGGGGAAAAAAAATCTTGATCTGGATCAGATTCGTCTGTTTTCACATTGCCCTCTGCATTTAAAATCTCAAGAATTCGAATTTGGTCTGAAAATTGGGTTCTTCAAAATCAGAGTGTTCTTGTTCTCTACTTACGCTGCTGTGCGCCATTGGCTGCCGCGTTTCGCCCACAAAATATACTGTCGATTCACTTTACAGTATATTCTGAGTTGCTTTGAGACGTCTCGAAGACATGATAAGGCGCTATATCAAATACAAGGATTATTATTATTATTCTTTTTAGCAATGTAAGACAATGAGTGTATCATACGCTTAAAAGTCCTGTAATAATCCTTTTGTCACATACTTGTGATTCCATTAATAACACATCATGAAACAAATGCTATTTTTAAGCTCTTGATAGTCCTCCCAATGAGCCAGGCTCATCAGTGGCGCCAGACTGGCCCAGAGGGTTGACACGATCAAAACATTCCATTGCCAAGCATGCCAACTTGGAGCCAGTTCAGCACCAAGGAGACCTGCTTACCTTGCACCCCCACCCCATCGCCCCCTCCCCCCTCGTCCATCTGACAAGCTAGTCCTCACTAGGTGGATGGCACATACCAAGAATTCTTTGCAAACGTTCTCGCGAGCTGCACACCTCAGCATGAAATGCGTGAGAGTATTGCCAACATTTCCTAACCAGATCTCTGACACAAAGGCCTGACCTGCCGACTAATAGAGCAGGGAAATGCTTCCTGACATCCTTATGCTCAAGTCCGCTGAGCAAATATGCTAGCAGTTAATAATAAAGTTATACTAAAGATGTTGATAAGATTCCGGCCACTGGTCCTGTGTAATGCTCACGTCACTCTCATTGTATATATATGTATATATATTTATATCAAATGCAAGGATTATCATTATATATTATTATTATTGTCCACTAGACAGATGGGAAAAGGGAAGGTGTTGAATTCTAGATTGTTTCAACAGCAGAGGTCTGTTTATTTGAACAAGTATCCAATTCAGCACTCATTGGAGAAGCAGGATGGGAATTTGTCAGGGATCTATAATTGTTAAAATCAGATGACCTTCACAAAGAGACATTGGCATTGACAGGCCGTTAGCTCTCACTATGTTGAATAAGCCAATTGATTCAATGTTGAACGACCCAGTCAGAGGTATCCTATTCTATTTGCCAATCTTTCTCTCCTGGGATTCAAGTACGATCACATTCTGGTATTAAAGAACTGCTACTCAAGTGATTTGTGGCCCAATATAAAATAGTAAATGAAATAAAATCAATATTACCTGATAAACTGTGCAATAATTCCTAATTTTCAGACGTAGATTTCACCATTTAAATTTAGTCCTTTATTAACAATAACTCTCTCCTGTTCTCATTGTTCCTGGCCGAACACTGACCTTTCTCAATATTATGTGAATTGTCTGTGTATAGAATAAAAGACAAAGTAAATTTAGGAAAGGGCATAATGAGCAACATTGTCGACGGACGCTGAAAATAATTGAGTGCCTAGGGGTTGATTCATAGTTACTGATGTATTCGTACAAAGGCTCTCTCTTATTAAATAAATTCTAGATCCATATCCAACAAAATGTTGGCCTTGTGATTCTTAATTATGACCCAAATATGGTGGGTCATCTGATGTGGGAAAAAGAAATGAAATGTTCTCATGATCCTGAGCTTTATATTTAGAAATGATAACTGCTTGACAGGTCCATGACATCAGTTAATGGCAATTTCTTTGAAGTTCAGGCCTTGCAAAGAAAACATTTGTTGCTGAGCTACATCTAAGAGCTGGTGACTGTGGCTGACTCCCAGGCTGTTCTGTAGTGACCGAAGACTTGCGTTCCTGATTATCAACCCTACCAATAAGGATTCCTTGTACTTTGCCACTCAAGCACCAAGTTGATGATGCTCCAGTGCAGTGCTGCACTGTTGGAGGTTCCGTCCTTCGGAAGACGTCCTTTTTAACATGTAATGTGCTACAAAAAATACGCAGACTCTTTGCATTGGCCTCTGCAATGGCCTCTGGTAGACATCTACCTGCTTGTTCCTTCCCAGGCCTGGAAGCGAGGAATATTGAGATCTAAAGAAGTATGTATTGATACCCTTCCTGTCACTCTCTTCTCAAGAACTCACTGGGAGTCTATTAAGTACCATGTGTAGATATGTGTAAATACACATGTACAGCTATGGAATTGGCTGCTGCGTTTTGCCCTCAAAATATATAGTCAATTTGCTTTACATAAGCACTTTCCCGAGAAGCACTTTGAGACGTCTAGAAGACATGATAAGTCACTATAGCAAATACAAGGATTATTATATTATTACAGATTCCTTTAGTTATGCAATTAACAACCAATCCTTTTCATTGATTCTTAATTATATAATTAAGGGCGCGTGTAATTCCTTCTCTGCACACGGGGTCGCACATGTTTCACAAATTACGTAAAATAGACCCCACCATCGCTTTCCCTTTACAGTTGAGGAATACAACAACAACAACATTAAGTGACATTTATAGAGCGCCTTTCATGTCGGGAGGACGTCCCAAACCGCTGAACAGTCAGTTGTCAGGGCCCAAGCATGGGGGAGGGGTGGGGTAGGGCTGAGGGAAGGCAGAGAGGTGGGAGGGAGACCAAAGGCACGGTCGAAGAGAAGGGTCTTGAGACCGGCCTTGAAGGAGGCGAGGGAGGAAGCGAGGCAAAGGGACCATGGAATAGAGTTCCAGAGTATGGGGGCAGAGAGGCTGAAAGCCCGGCCACTGATGGTAGGATGGGTCGGGCGGGAGACATGGAGCGGGCCGGAGCCTGATGAGCAGAGGGAGCGGGCAGGTTGGTAGGGAGTCAGCAGGTCAGAGAGGTAGGAGGGGGCAAGGCCATGGATGGCCTTAAAAGTGAGGATGAGGATCTTGAACTCGATCCTCTGGGGGTTGGGGAGCCAGTGGAGTCGGGCGAGGGTGGGAGTGATGGGGTCACGGAGCCTGGTACGTGAGAGTACATGAGCTGCAGAGTTTTGGATGTTCTTGAACTCGGTCCTCTGAGGCAATATGACTGTAAGAAGTACATCTGAGCAATAAAGCTGCACTATGTAACAAGAACTGTCCTTTGTTTGATTTCTGTGTCAATATAATTTACACAGAAGGAAAAAAGATGGTGTGCCTTTGTATTGTACCAGTGACAGAACTATACTCCCTTGTAACATTTTCTGAATTCTTTCACATTGATTAGCTGCTCTGCAGCCTTCTCCAGTGACTTGACTTTAAACTCATAAATTTCAGCATGTAAACTGAGCTCCAGCCATGATGTTAATCTTCTGGGAGACTCAGGTATACCTTCTAGTCTAGAAACCTCTCAGCCTGGAGCTCCAGCTACATATTACTTGTGCATGACTAAATAGTAAGCCAGTAATATTGTCAGAAATCTAACTTGGATGTAAATGGGACAACAGGTGCTTTTGGCCTCCTTAAAGTAGTTTGTCTTAAATGATGGCTAGTAAACTGTAAAATCCTGCAAGCTAAAGCCCTAAATGAGTAGGATGGACAAACAGCAGGAAGTTTTCCAGACAGCGCTCACAAGGGCAAATGTGGTTTTACCCGGTTAAACATCTAAACACACTTTCTGGGTCCCTAACCTTGGCTCTCACCAATGTGCACCTAATACTATCTGGAACTAAGCAAGCAGAGTCCATTTACTGTTGAACCTGTATTTGGTGAGTTTTCTTCCATTCATAATATAACCCTGTGTCTGCCACCAGAAATTATGCTACTTGGCCCACCTGAAGGAACAAGTCTTGAGATTGGGTTTAATTGAAAGAAAAAAAAATCCAATTTAATTTAGTGATTTTATTTTTCAATCAACACAATGGTTCCATACAGCTGTTTGCACTAAAAGTACATCCATGTGCTTTGAGGACGAAATCAAGAGTATCAATTCACTTGTGCTAAAGACTAAGGTATTATATCATTTGATGCAGTTTCAGTCCATGAAAAATGAGAGACTGCCCACGTTTAGCAACCACAAAGGTTTCTCCCCTCTAATGCTGTTTCGTAAGAACATGAGACACAAGCAAGTGGGAATGAGAAACAGTACTTCAGAGAACCTTGCCTTCGACATCCATGTTCAAGAACTGCACAGACCACTTCCATATCCCTCTTGACTCATTGCAAAGCACGAAGGACATTCATGCTGAATCAGGAATTTGCTTTCTGAATGTTTCAATCAAATTATTTCCCTTGCTACGTGACAGAACCACTCTATGCATTAACAATTCTTATGTATGAAGAAGTTGCTGCATAGAGATATATTTAACTTGCAGTTTCATTTGTTTGTCTAACACTTTACACTAATTCTGATCAGATGGTTCTGCAAATTGAAGCTCACCACATCTACCCTCTCAAGTTCTTTGAAGAGTTTAAGAACATTGGGCCATGTTCCGCATCTCAGTCCCCTTTTCCTCAAAAATAGAACGAGTTCCTTTAGCCCTTCTTCTAGGTTATTGGTCTAAATACTTAGAACTATTGTTATCTTTGGGTAAACCGTTTCCAGTGCATTTTTGGTGTCAGTCTAGCTCAGTTGCTAGGACTCTTGCCTCTGAGTCAGAGGGTTGTGGGTTCAAGTCCCACATCGGATCATTGTACTCACAGTCCAGGCTGACACTCCAATACAGTTCTGGGGGTGTGCTGCAATGTTGGAGGTGTCATTCTTCCAATGAGACGTTAAACCGAGGGCCTGTCAGGTGGATGTCAAGGATCCCATTGCACTGAAAAAAAAACAAGGGAGTTTCTCCCAGTGATCTGGACAACATCTTGAACAATTCGGAAATAAATCCATTTTATATTTGTGTGATATTGCTTTGCCCAAATTTCTTGTCACGTTTGTGTATGAAAATACACAGACACCACACTTCACAGTAAAGTCAAATGAAACGCTTCGAGATATCGTTCGATGTAAGAAGCGTTATAACAAATGCAAGGATTATTATTATTATTGTTATTTTTTGCCTTTTCAAAC
This sequence comes from Callorhinchus milii, assembly GCF_018977255.1. Lineage (NCBI taxonomy): Eukaryota > Metazoa > Chordata > Chondrichthyes > Chimaeriformes > Callorhinchidae > Callorhinchus > Callorhinchus milii. The sequence goes on along the minus strand of NW_024704744.1, from coordinate 97,723,773 downwards.
CTGCACCTAATATGGCTTATCAAAATTTTATAATCCATCAGTCGTGTGATTTCCTGCTATAATTTTTTTTCGGAGGGTCAGCCTCATGTCTGACACACGCAGAAACTCATCGCCATGTTTACGAGTGTACAACATTTGAATGTTGGGCTTAAAGTCCATTGCAGTCTGGGGCAGTAACCACTTAAATCAGTCCCACCTACAAAGTGAAAAGTCACAGACTGTCTGTGGTCCACACGACTGATTTTGTACTTGAAACACATTCACGGAATCATTAATAAATTGCAGGGGTCTACTTTTATTGCTAGTTCATTTAATACCATTGCCATTGCTCACTACTTCTGCTTATTATCTTACCAATTCATTAACCCAGTGACAACTTCCTCCGAGACACGATACCACCTACTTTCACTGTAGCTGTGTCTCTCGTCAGGAGCGATGCTAAACGGTTTCTGGAAATTAAGATAAATGATGTATCAACCACACTAACTACAACTCCCAATTCTGTTGGCATCTTTACAGGAAATTCACTAAATTTGTTGTCAATGACCTGCCCTTCGTCAACACTTGCCGCCTTGGATTTATTGCCTTTACGCTTGCTAGCAGTTCTTGCAATGGTCATGAATAGATATTTTTCTCCACTAGCTATTTCATCCTGAGTGATTAATAAATACTAGTATCATGCTTTTGATGAATTAAAGATTGGAGACATATTAGCTATTTTAAGTCTGTGAGTACAACTCTGAATGAACTGTACAGGATTTCAGCTCCTGTCCTAAATTATTTTAGTATTTATTCCACCTGAGCCAGATTCTGCATGAACCATTATATGTTGGTGTCTTAATCAGTATCTTATTGATTATCACTACATTTTTGATGATCTCAGCTACATCCTTCTTCACTTTTGTCGCAATATTTGGAATAACGGAATCTAAGACACAGTTATTTCTATGGAATTCCCTCCAGGAACTGGGAAGTGCTCTGCTCTGATTCAATCTTACTTTCAGAGCAGAGTTCTTATGGAGCTGCTTTGGTTTTTGAGTTCCCATTTGTGACTCTGAGTGCTTATTAAGAAAATGCATTGAAAAACATCAACAGAGTCCGTCTCAAGATCTTCCTCTTTTTCATCTTGTCTGCAGTCATCTTTCTCCTTTCAAGCCCCTTAACTCCCACCCCCAGCTTGGGTACCAAACCAGGACTGGGGACATCCTCCCAATATGAAAGCCCTATATACATATAGATTTGTATATTATTATATTGTTTTTAGCCAGTAAGTCTGCAATGAAAACTTCTGTGAAGTCTACACTGGCAGAGTTACAGCCTTTCTAGTGTGTCATAATACATTCTTAATCTCAATCCATCTGCTTCATTTAATTCCCACTTGCACGAGATACCAGTGAAGTGCATATCTTATTTGTACAATACATGTTAGAATATTTTTCCTGCAATAAACTATGGCTATTACAAATTTATCTAATTTTTTGTGATAACATTTCAACTGCAATGGTTTCCTCTCTCCCTTCACAGCAGTGCTATAAATCTGTTTAAGTACATTTTGGCAGAGGTACCACACTTAGTATCCGTTGTTAGGAACTGAATCTGTCAGAGCAGCTTTTCATTCCGTCCCATGGACGAAAACGAATCTGGAAGATCTTTGTGTTTACATTGAGTCATGATACAAAGTATTCAGCAGGAGATTAAATTGGGATGGAATCCATAATAGAGTGGCTAGCACATGATTTGTGGAAGAATCGGGCTTGAAGGTGCCAGCCTGGCTCAGTTGGTAATACTCTCACCTCCGAGTCAGAAGGTTGAAGGTTCAAAAGCCCTACATCGGGGCTTTGAACTCACAGTCTAAGCTGACACGCCAATGGAGCATTGGGGAGCTGGAATGTCGCACCATTGAAAAAGAGAAGGCAGTTTTTCCCAGTGTCCTGACCGACAATCCGCCCGGGTAAAATCGATCCTTCACTTCATGGCTGTTTGTCGGATATTGCTGTGTGTAAATTGACTGTTGCATTTGTCTACAAATAAACAACCGCTACACTTGACTGGAAAATCCTGCAAAGCGTTTTCAGATGGCTCGGTGACAATGAGAAGGCACTATATCAAATATAAAGACCAGTATTGATAGAGTCCGTCAAATATAAAGACCAGTATTTGCCAGTCCGTTCGTCCTCTAATTTGGACTGTCTAGCTCACTTGGGGAAGAATCATTTCGGATCGAGACTGGGCCTTTTGAAAATGAAAGCTCGTCATTCCTTTCGGAGAATTTCAAAGATAGAAGGGAGTCATCTTTATACGGAGGCGAGAAGCAGATCACTTGATGGACTAGTCATCACTCAAACCCATTCATGCTTCCAATAACATAATTGTGCTAAGTGTTCCGGTGAAGGTTGTGTTGGGCTGGGAGAAAGTGAGCTGGTGCAATATCAATATGACAGAGCTTGGAAAGTGTTCTTACAAAGCGTTTAGCAAGTCTGAAATTGAATACAAACAGCTGGTAATATTGTGTTTCAGTTAGTAACATTCATTTCACTTGAGCTTATCAAACTAAAACCCCAGATCCAAGGCACTGAAATTGAAAAGGTAGCAGTTATGATTCACATTAATAGTTCAGCAGCAAGTTATTCTTTTGTTTGGCAGCAGGAGGCTTGCAATGAAGGGATGGGTTAAAGAAAAAGTATTGGTCAAACCTCTTCTGTTTCTTTTCATGCATAACATCATTGCATTTATCACATTATATGTGCACCAATTAATCAGAACAAAATTAGTTCTTTTCTTCGACCTTTAAAAATTCCCCTGTCTACATTGTTTCATGAAATTAGTGGCTTTATAAGGAATAAAGAGTGAAAATTGCTGACATTCTCTTGTTGAGGTGAAGTAATTGACATCCAAGACCTGGAACAAGCTGCATTTATGTTAGGAAGTAGAGTCATAAAGGATTATTGTGTTACTTTGGTGCTGTTTCTTCTTTTTAATTCAGTGCTGATTCTCCTTCCTTGTTTTCATACGAGAGTTGCTCACAGAGATTGTGGGCAACTCCGCGGACACCAATGAAATACCGATGGAAGATAAACCTTGCGTCTGATTTAGTGCCTTATCAAATTGCTGAACTGCTCAAAGCGCATCACAGGATTTTAATGTATAGTGCCTCTGCCAACAATCCTCAAAATAAAATTGATCATTCTGTTGGGCGGACTTCCTGCCTGCAAATTGGCTGCTGCATCTGCCCGAAAACACACAGTCACTACAGTTTACCGTATATCCTGTGGTGTCATCCAGATGTGAAAGGCTGCATATCTAATGTAAGGATTATTACTATTATTATTTCCAGGCGAACACAGCAGCCAATTTGTGCACAACAATGTCCCACAAACGGCCAGGATGTAAATTACCAATTTATTTCAGCATTTAAGACGTACTTAAAACAAAGGATGGACGTATCTCCCTTCCAAATAGAGTTTGTACGTACGTATTATTAAACTTTGCGATGTAGAAGTGGTTAATTTGGGTGAGGAAGGCACTTTGGCTCATTTTATCTCATCCTTTTAGAAGACGCGCCCGGCATCTTTGAAGCCATTCTTTGTTGAACGCGCTGTTTTGGCCTTTACTATCCTAGCAGTGAACCTTTGCAATTGTTGATTACAATATCACAAGATCAGTTTGGGTGAGTAAGGGTGAGTTTTGGGTGTCCCCTTCCACCCCACCCAGACCATCCACACCTCCTTCTCCCTCGGCTATGACTCCTGCCACTCACCCCCTCTTTCACTCCTTTGCCCCCAATTCTCCCTCCTCCCTTTCAACCACAATCACCCGGATGAAGTTCACCTCCTGCTACCTCGACCCCACCCAGCTGCTGGTCACTCAACTCCTTCTCTCCCTTATCTATATGCTCCCTCTGGGCGATGTCATCTGCAGATACGGATGACACACTTATCTACTTTGCCTCCTCCAGCACCAACTCCAGGTCCCCGATGATCTATCAGCTTGTCTGGCAGACATCAAGGCCTGGATGAGTGTAAACTTCCTGCAGCTGAATATGGACAAGATAGAAGCCATGCTCCTTGGCTCCCGTTAATGTCTTCACTCCTGTGGGATCTGAACTCCTCAACCTCCCTGGGCTCTCCCTCAGACTCATCGAACCAGTGCGCAACCCAGGCATCTGGTTCGATCCCCAGCTGTCCTTCCTGCCCCACATCCAGTCCCTGACTAAGGACCACCTTCTTCCACCCCTGCCCTTGCCTGTCTCCAACCGTACCTTACCCCAAATGCAGCTGAAACCCTCATGCGTGGGTTTGTCACCTCCCGCCTGGATTACTCCAGCGCACTCCTCGCCGGTCTCCCCAGCTCCACCGTTCACAGGATTCAGCTCATTCAGACTCTGCCGCCCACATACTGACCCGAACCAAACTCCGTCCCCACATCTCACCAGCTCTGGCCCGGGCTCCACTGGCTCCTCATCACCGAATGGATCAACTTCAGGATCCTCTCACTCTCGTGTTCAAATCTCTTCAACTCTCTGGCACCTCCCTCCCTCTCTGACCTCTTCACTCCCCAATCCACCACCCAGCACTTCCGCTCGACTGGCACAGGCTCCTGCTCATTTCGTGCACCCTCCACCCCACCATCGGAGGTCGCGCATTCAGCCACTACGCCCGAAACTCTGGAACACTCTCCCTCAATCCCTCCACCTTGCCCTCCTCTCTCCCCTCTTTCAAGTCCCACCTGAAAACTTTCCTCTTCGATTGTACTTACGGCCACCTTCCCTCCCTCCTCTCCCCGGCTCAGAGTCAGGCTCTAGCAGTGTTAAGCTCTCTGAGACGCTACCGTGCATGGAGGGTGCTGTATAAGTGCAAGTTGTTGTTGTAAGGCCCTTTGACCTATTTGACCTCATCCGTCCAGATTACTCAATCCACCTAGCTCGGGTATCGTGTCTGTGACTCTGAACTCAATATAGCACAGCATCCTGTTTGCCTTGTTTATTGCTGTTTGACACTGTTTAACATGGTGAGCGATGAGTCAATTAACACCCCTAGATCTCTAAATAGGTCAAAGGGCCTTCCTCATCCAAACTGATTTTGGCATCATCCACGGTGCACATGTGTTTCCTATTCTTGCTTTCTATGTGTTGTACCTTACCTTAATATTAATCCTAACTTTTGATATAACCCTTATCAAGACCTTGAGACGTCTCAAAACACTTCACAGAGTATACTGTAAAGTGAACTGTCTGCACGTTTTGCGGGTGAAATGCGGCAATCGATTGCACATAGCAGTGTCCCACAAACATTCATGGATTGAGCGACCAAATTATTATTATTATGAATGAATGAATTTATTTTTTTGAAAGAATTATTGCCCCCAGAAAAGCGATCTGCCAATCCAATAACTTGGTTCCTACTTACTGCTAGGTAAACAAAGGCGTGTGGAGTAAGGAAACTTGTCTAATAGTTTGTCCTGCCTGGGAATCGATCCCAGGTCCTCTCACTTGCGAGGCGAATGCTCTAACCAATATGCTACAGCACTCCACTATCAACATCGCTATTAAACTTCAAACTCTACAAGTCCTTTTTAAGAACTACAGAAAGCCAGTTTCAACACCGAGACTGAATTGTTGACTTGCTTTGAAATGATTAAAAAAAAAGTAGAAGATTAGACCAAGATGGAAATTCTCCCCATAGTTCCTCAGCTAAATCACAGATGAACACCCTCTGCTGCACAAGTCTGAACGTTTCCCTTCTACAACCAGCTATCTTTGTGCTTCCTCTTAATGATGCCAATTAGTGGAGAATTAAGGGGGGTGGGGGGCTGTGTGGTTATGGCCCCATTCCTTACCAGGAACTACAGGGTTGAGTCTTTCCAAACTAATTTTGCTTAAGGAACACTTAAGGTCAGAACAGAGGTGAATTTCTAGCCCACAACATAAATGATCTTAAATAAGGTGAACTTAAATCTGGCCTAAATTTGAACCTGGAATCCAGAAGTGAAAGATTAGAGTGGCCTCCTCCAATCTGTTCAAGTTTTCTTGATGTTAGTCAGGCCCTTTCAGCCACTGAAACAATGAGTACTTCCCAGAGACGGAGGAGGAAGAGTCATCAGGCTGAGCGGGTTGATATGGGCTGGTTGCAATTTTATCAGGGCAGCAGTTACTAAAATGGAAAATTGGTAGCAGCCTGCACCACAAGATCTCTCCAGTCAACCTATTCCACCTACACCCATCGCAGTTTGTGTAGGTGCCTCCTAGAAACCGACCCTCAGAGCAGAGGCCTGTTAATAGTATCATAAAATTAGGAAGTACCAATACTTCCCATATCACAAAAATCTTCTCCGCCCCCCCCCCCCCGTCCCCCCACCACCACCACTGGTGTGTATAGTATTAACATCGAAAACTAAAAAAAATGTTCTCAACAATTACTGGAACTAATCTTCAGAAGATGTTTTGATGGATTGCGTAACACACCCACTCAGCCCAGAGCATGAGTGCAAATACTGGCAATAGAAAAAATGGCACCGCAAACCTTACAAATAACATTACAGCGAAGACGTCTTTGAACCAAAAAAAAATATTTTTTTTATATTAGTTATTTTGTTGTGAAATGTTGTGAAATTTGCTGAAATAAATGGTTCTGTGCTTTACCTTCGCTCTTTTTGAACTGTATCGTTCAGGTTTTTTTCCTGCCATGTGTTTAAACAGTCCACTTCATTACATTTCACAAACGAGCCAGTCTTTAAGTGCAGTCTAGTGGCTGTGGGCAACATATTGTGATATATTGCTGTTCAGTTTGACACCTTCAAATTCATTTTAGTACTTATAAAAATTAATGCAGTCCGTGCCAAAATACACAATAATGGGTGTTTTCCTGTTTCATGGATCTTAATTTAAAAATCGCAGTCCTTTTTCAACCAATCTACAACCGAACAAATTTATGACTATTGCAATGAGCAGTTAATTTTTTAAGTGTTAAGTTTTCCTGAAGTATAATATACAGCCTCTGCTTTTCCACCTCCTGGAAATGTTTCTTTCACTCAAAAATCTCACAAAATCTACAAATCAAATTTATGTGTCCAAAGGGAGACCATTTCTCCATCTGCTTCCAGGAGCCTGAGTAGGAACCACAGAGTTAGTATATAATGGAGTTAACATAGCTAGAAGTAGTTACTTTTTGGGGGGGATCCGAGTTGGAAATCGTTTTCTTTTCATACGATACCAGCAGAGTGTTGCGCAAAAAAATATGTGAGTTCATAGTGTTTCAATAACAGTGGATATTTAGGAAGTGGTGACAATGTGCAATCAGCAAAAAAAGGAAGGCAAGAATGCGTTGTGGTATTAATGCAGTTACTTGAAACACATTTAAGTTACAAATATCACTGTGGTTTTTGCATTTGGACCCAGATCCCCAGTCATTCCGAGAAGCGTCACTGAAGCTCAAGCTGCTATGAAAATGGAAAGCTTTGTGTTTTAAGAAAAATTGCACCCAAACCCCTGGTTTTTATATATATTTATATATATATATTAAAAAAAAGCACTCGGAGCTCTGTTATTTTTTGCTCAAGCAGCTAATCGTTTTCGCAAAAGAGCAGAATGCAGTGATGGGTATTGCATTTCGAAGGATGGAGTTAAACGACATAACTGCTTTGTACCTGCATGGATTGCCAATAAGATCTTGGCACTGAAACCCAATAAAAATTGGGGAAGTAGTTATCTCACATCAGATCAAACTAGTCTGTCATCGCATGTGCTGAAGACTAAGTGGTGTGTGGTATTGTGGGTTATGGCACACAAATCATTGAGGCAGCTTTGATGATGGGCAATTCTTGTAAACATCTATTGCAAAATCTTAACACAGAGAGGCATCCAGCCTTCACGAAGCTTGAACTTTTATTCTGCCTAATTTGTTCTGATATCGCTGATCATTTAAACATTCAGATCTCAGATTAAACATTTTCCATAGCAATTGTCAATGAGGCTGATGGGATTGTTGGCAACCAAACACTGGAAAATAAATACAGACATATTCTTAACATTTATGAGGCCCGCAGGTATTTTCGTCACTTGATATTGTCACATGGAATACTCTTTAATTCCATTCTTCTGAGACAGACGTTTATTCTTATTTTAGTTGTCCAATAAAAAAATCAGGATTTTGACACCGCAATTAAAAAAAATCAGGATTTTCTTAGCAATTTAAATAAACATTAGTTATAAGGAAAAGGCTTTAAAGCTTCCTGATGACTCAGCGAGTCTATTCAACGAACATATAAGGTTCAATCTCCGATCTGTGTTGAGCTTGCTCTACCATTACTTTGAAGAATAACTGGGTTCCCATGTGGAGTTTACACTTATAGTCTAGGCTGATCCTTCAATGTAGTACTGGAGGTGCGCTACATTGATATAAGTGCCGTCCTTCGATAAAAACGTCAAACCGAGGTCCCGGCTGTTAGTTCAGATGGACATTCAAGACCTCAGAGAGACGAGGCTTTCTCGTGGTGTCCTACCCGACAATGCCCCAGATAAAATTGGTCATTCACTTCATTGCTGTTTGTCAGACATTTGCTTCACGCACGTTCACCCAGAAAAATACACAGTCACTACAATTTGCAGTAAATCCTTTGAAGGGCTATGTGACGTTTGACGATGCGATAAGATGCTATTTCAAATGCAAGGATTATTATTTATTATTAACTGATCTAATTTGCGGAACCTCGTTTGGCTTCACAGTGCGTGAAGTGTGTGTGAGTGCGTGTGTGTGTGTGCGTGTGTGAGTGTGCCAGGAAAGGTGGTAGAGGCCAGCACACTAGACTCGTTTATAAAGCAGCTGGGTGCAGTGATGAGGGCCTGATAGGATGGATATTGTGGAGGGATGAGATCAGAAAGGCTGAAGGGTTTTCATCCAGACTAATCTTGTGTTCTTGTGTACCCGGGCTGATGTTTGGTTGCAATGCCCTAGCGGTTGATTAGCTTATCAAAACACACACACAAATAATGGCCAACAGGCACCGTGGAAGAGGTTGCCCTGTGCCCAAACCCCAATAAAAAGTGAAAGAGTCAAGAGCCTTCAGGAGAGGAAAAGGAGTGGAGAAAATTAGATTGCGAAAATTAGCGAGAGAAAGAACCAAGTTTGTTAACACTGCCCCTCTAAGACAAAAGCAGGAACTCCCCAGCCAAAATATATTTATAATGTGTCTCAACATTATTATAAAGATTCTGCTTCCTATTCAGATGAGCAAGGAGCAGAGGTCACATATTTTAAAAGTGACTGATCACGCTGTTTACACAGACTCTGCCATACAACCACAAGAAATGGCTACAAGCCAAATACGAGTGAACATTCGAACAAGCCCTACGTCAATAATCTTCCTTTCAATAGTCCAAAATAGCACATCATACTGTAAACTCTCTAGAATAACACATATAATCGCAAAGTCAATGCAAACACTGACTGCTGGTGACACTTGGACTAGGTTAGCTTTCCCAAGTGTAAATTTGCAGTGGGATTTGTGCTGACATGTACTGCAGTATGCAATGTGCCTTCAATTTTCTCTGTACGTTTGCACATTATTGATCCTGCACTCAATGCTGGTACAAGTTCTGCACTGTGAGCACCTTGGCTTATCTTCTTTGAGCTAATATTCCCAGTAAATTATAGAGCTATTGTCAATCCTTTGGGGAGTTTCAGGTTGGCTCAGCTCCTGGAAAACCCAGACATATCCTAACCCGCCAACTCTATCCAATGTCCCACCATGTTCATCAGCTGTTGAAAGTTTGTGTAAACATTTTCCAGTGTGGTTTGCAGTGTGTTTTTCATTCAACTTGGTTTATAAAACTCAGATCATTTCAACAGCTCACGCAATCGGTGATGTAATTTAGAGGTGAAATTAATGGCCTTTTGCAACACGTTCTGTGTGAAAATGATTGGGACTAAGTCCTGAAATCTTCCGACTGACCACTACTGTTGCAGCAGCTTCACCTCAAGAACTGCATTGGTTTAAAGAAAAGCCGCCTCCCCCCACCACTACTACCATGTTTTCGGGCAGCTAAAGGTGGGCAATAAAGGCTGGTCCAGCCTGAGAATGAGTATAGAAAATGAACCAGCTCTAGTTTTACCCCCGATGTATTCAAGTTCTTCTGTGGACAACTTTGTGCAATGAAAGGACGCAGGAGCAAACATGAACACAAACGTAAGGGATACTTAAAAAAGACCTTGAAAAGAGGGGATAATATAAATAATAACAATAATCCTTTACATCTGAAGCAGCGTCTTTCACGTCAGGAGCATGCCTCAAAGTGCTTCTCTGAAGAGTGTAGTTACTGTATTTGTGTAGGTGAACACAACAGTCAATTTGCACACAGCAATAATCTACAAATAATCTTGAAGTGAATGACTAATTGTATCTGGGGGAGACATCGGGGAAACTCCCTTCTTTATTTGAATCGTGCCATGGGACTTTTAACGCCTAGCTGAGCAGGCAGATAGGAACTTGTTTCAATGTCTCATCTAAAGGACATCATCTCTGACAAAGTAATATAACCCACCGTCCACCCCCAGCGCTGTATTAGAACGTCAACCTCGGCTGTGAAATATGGAACTCTGAAAAAAAAAGCTGTGTCCTCCTGCTCCATTCCTTGGAAACACTAATATGTATACTAGGACATCGTTGCTATGGTTTCTAAATAAACTGCATATTCGGGGATGACAATTCTGTGCAAAATTTATGAATGTGTATACAGTTGAGAAATTTCCACACAATGTCCCTACTCCACACTGAAGAGCAGCAAGTCTAACAAATGCCAGGTCTATAAACAGTGAACTTCTAAAAAGCCTTGGGTTTCAGACGTACGATTGTAACATTACCTGAACCCTTTTGCGCCTTAGTTTCATGACGTTTTACTACATGAACTTTGGTTGCTTTTGCAAAGATTCAGAGCCAGAGCCATTGTTGTTTTGTTCTTCCCATCCAGCAGTGTCTGTGTGGCTTGCCTGTTAGCCAAGCTGTCTGCTCTCGAACGAAGACTGGAGGTTGCAAGGTAGCCGTGCGAGGTTGAGGGATTTAGCAGCCCACCAGGAATGGATACTTGTTCGGAAGTGGGTGAACACTTGTGAAGTCTGGAGATCGCTCTTTAGCTCTCTTTAATTTAATATTGTAGTAAAGGCGGAAGCCAAGACTATAGCTCTGTGTGTGCTGTTGAGGCACATGAGGCAGTTTTAAAATGATAGGCTTGGTACCTGGAGCAATTTGGAATGGAATACTGCAGGCGGCAGCACAAATAGGGATATACCGTATCAAAGCACGCTGCACTATAGATTCCTTTATACTGGCAGCTGGACTATTTTAAATTACTCTAGGTACCAGCTGGAAATAATCTTATACCACATTTGTAGAAGCACACAGAAGCCGAATTAACCCATAATTCATCTCCCATTGGTCATTATACGCATTTTTAATAGTAAAAATAATAACAATCCCTTGCTTTTGACATGTTTGGGAGGATATCTGAAAACGCATCACAGGACTCACTGTAAAGCGCAGCAACTGTGCATTTTTTGGTCGGTGAACCGGCAGAGAGATTGGTTCGATTTTGATTCTAGAGAACCACATTTGAGCGAGTACCTCGACTTTTGGGCAGTTGACTATAGTGGAAACTGACCACATGGTGGGAGGTTGGGGGAGGTGGGGGGAAGGGGTGGTCCTGAAACTGGTTGGGGTGGGTGGGGAGTGGGGGGTTGATACATGAGTTTGACTCATACTGGGCTTTTACTTTATTACAAATGTCGGCAACCACTTAGAATATTGCAACACAGAAGGAAGCCATTCGGCTCATCGTACTTGACGGCAGTGGCCAAAATCCATGGCTGGTGGTCTGGGTGTGGATTCCCAAAGCAGTTCCTGCTCTCTGGTACCAGGACTGCAAGGACTCACTGCACTCACTGATCTCACTTGATCTCCAGAACACGAAGCTCAAACCTACCATTTCTCCATATCTGGGTCTGCTGTCCTGGCCTCAATCTCCCTCGCTGGTAATCCATTTAAGCTTTAATTGCCCTTTATGTAAAAAAAAACTTCCTGTTGACCGTCCTAAACTTGCTCTTCTCAACCCTGAACCTATGCCCTCTTGTCACACTGCCTTGGCGTATCTGGCAATGTTCTGCAGTGTTTACTTTCTCTATATCGTATATTTACGTGTCATTAAAGTCCTCTCTGAGATGTTTCAAGGCTTAATTTATCTGGTTATTTCTCTTACCTGATTCCTCTAATACTGGGGATCAGAATTTTTTTGCTCTCCTATTCACTGCCTCCAGCCATTAGTTGATTTTATCTTTTTGTCCGTTAACACACACCTATGGCAAATGCCTTCATGAATAATTCCAGCCAAAAGTCAGCAAATTCCCCCCTCATTCACTGGTCGTAAACAATTAAAGATACCAGCTGAAGCTGATGTTTAAAAGGTTAAGCTCCTGGAGTTAACAAGCCATCACCAACAGCTGTTTTGATGCAAATTATGACTATAATAATAATAATAATAATCCTTGCATTTGATATAGTGCCTTACCACGACTCCGAGACGTGGAGGGCGCTATATAAATCCAAGTTGTTGTTGTTGAGACTTCTGTGAAGTAAGGAAACCTGCCAGGAATCAAACCCAGGTCCCTCTCGCTTGCAAGGCGAGTGCTCTCACTCACTAAAGTAAATTTAAAGCCCTTTTCACCATTCTGTTCTTGTAAGATTTTATTTCTGTGAGCAGGTTGAGGGTAAAAGGATTTATTTTGTTTCTTTGCAACAGAAACTGGTTTGTGGTAAAACAGTTGGTCTCTGATATCCTTTGGTCGGTTTGTGTCAGTCACTTCAAAACCCCCTGCAAAATCCTCTTTCTGCCAGTGGTAAGGGCAGGACACACAGGAGACAACAGTGGAATATCCTACCAATAAGGATAATTCTTAACACGTGCGCAATTGTGTATTGAATGAGCTATGGAGTCCTGTTTCTCATTGTGCACCGTATTCACAGACTTGGAAAGATCTTTAAAACAGTACAATGTATTTCAACATGAATGAGTTCTTCATTTTAATGGTGATTAATTTCAACAACAACAACAACAACGAGAAGAAGTGCCGAGAGCATTATAAAATGAATCATCATGTTACACTGGGCTGCTTCTCGCTCTTGTTCTGATGCAGTCAGCCACTTTCTTGAACATCCTCTTAGCAATAACAAAGTATTAATATCTGGGGTCCTTTCATGGAGGTTCCTAAATCCAATGTGTTTATACTGCTCCAGAACTCCTCATGCGAGCAATATGCTTTTCGGAAAATAAACAAGGAAAAGTCATGAAAGGCATAAGTGTAGATAAAATCAGAGAGCAAAAAGCATTTCCATTAGCAAATCTATCAAACAGTTTCATGTGCAGTATTATCACTAAATCATAAATTTGGTTTGGATGAAGAAGGCCCTTTGGGCCCATCCGATCTCATCTTCCCGAACTCCCACCCAACAGTCCCCTCTCTATAACAACAACTAATTACGTATGTATGGCGCCTTTCACGTCAGGAGGATGTCCCACCATATGAAGAAATGTGAATATTTTGAGCCATGTCTAAAGTGTCACTGGGTGCTATCCTGTTGAGGCATAATTATCACATTAAATGATTTATGAAACGCTGTACATTCTCCCAATATATATATTTTTAAATTCTTACAAGCTCTAAAGAAAAACAAACAAATCCCCAACAGTGGGAAGGGGTGTGGGGGTGGGGGGGGGGGGAGAGCAATAAACTATGTAATTTTCTTTAAAAGGTAAAGGTTTCCTGGTGAACATAAACAGGTCAGAAAACATGAAAACAAAGCAGGAAAACATAAAAATCATTATTCTTTTAGGATCAGCCTGGCTTAGTTGTAAGCTCTCTCATACCTTGGTCAGAAGTTTGTGGATTAAAGCCCAACATTGGGGGTTTGAGCTCCTACAGTCCATACCAAGACTCCAAAAACAGTGCTTGTGCAGCACTGAATTGGTAGAAGATATTAAATAATGTCCCCTCTGCCTGTTCAGGTAGAGGTTGAAGATCCCATGGCACTATTTGAAACGAGAAGGGAGTTTCTCCTGGTGTCCTTGTGAACAATCACCCAGATAAAAATTGATCAATCACTTCATGGCTGTTTTATGGGACATTGTGGCTAGTGCACGCGCCTCGAGAGACCTGTGTGCAATTGACTGCCGTGTTTCGCCCACAAAATATACAGTCAATTCACTTTACAGTATATCCTGTGAAGCGCTTTGAGATGTCGCAAAGACGTGATAAGGCGCTGTATCAAATGCAAGTATTGTTATTATTATTGTCGCTGTATGCAAATTGTCGCTGCTGTGTTCATCTACCAGTCATCACACTTCACTTAACTGAAAGCTCTGTGAAGGGCTTTGAAATGAAATTCCAATGAAATGAAATTTCAATGAAGTTGACATTAAAACAAGATTAATAGGGCGGATGTAGGATTGGAAAGAGGAGAGAACAGAATGGGGAATAAGAGATGAATGGGCGAACAGAAATAATGATAATATTTTGGGGGATATTTCTGTGGCTGGGGTTGATATTACAGCAATAAAGGCAATTCTGACATTTAAGTAGCGTTATTACTGTAATATTAGCATTTATTTTACGGTCACAGCGCACAAGATGAAAACTAGCCAAACTTGTGGGTACTCAGGAGGAACAGAAATGGTCGTGCACCTGCTGACACTCTTTGGGTTAATTTGACTGGATTTCTTAAAACACATGCTGCATAGATGTATAAAATGATGTATTTTGGCACAACCTTCCCGAATCTGGCGCCAAATCTGTTCATCACCAGCCTTGCAAAGCGTGAGCAGAAGTCTCTTGAGCTACTGCTAAAAGTATTTGTAAAATACCATTTTTCCCTCCGGAGTGAAAAACGAGTATCATCAGCAATGCAAAACAAAATATAAAATTAAGCCCTCTGTTTCCTGCTGCGGGTCTATTCTGATGGTATTTTTAAAGCTGCCAAGAAAAGAAACTTATAGAGAGCGCTCTTATTTTTTTGCTGGTTGGAATTTTGCCATTATGTTGAAGACAGTTCACATATAATGAATTGTGACAGATATGGAAGTCAATCGCAACTGTTGTCATCGATGAGGGAAGATATTGCCGCTAACACTGCTCTGTCTGATGTGGTCCTGATAGATCGGTCCATTGTTTCAACCTGAGGCCAAGTGGATGGATTCATCATTGGTTGTTTTAGGAGATGGTGCGAGCTACACCATCGTGATGCTTCATGATTCAGTTTTTGGTTCTCAGGTTCCATCCAGAACTCCGCAGCCTGTGTCCTCTTCCGCGCCAGGCTTCGCGAACCCACCCTCCCCGTCCTCGCTCAGCTCCGCTGGCTCCCCATCTCCCCCCAAGCAGATCGAATTCAAGATCTTTGTCCTCACTTTTAGGTTCCTCCATGACCTGGCCCCTCACACTACTTCTGCGACTGCCTGTGTTCCCACTGCCCCAGCTTCACCATCCACTCAGCAAACATTGACCTCTTTCAGGTCCTCTGACAACTCCGTCTCATCAGTCACGCCAACTTTCAGCCACTCTGCCCCACTCCTCCTTATTGCCCCCATCCTCTCGGGCTTCAAGACTGGCCCTAAAAATCATCTCTTCGACTGTGCTTTCGGTCACCTTTCCCTTCCCTTCATCTCCTCAGCTCCCCCTCCCGCAGGTTGAGGCTCCCACTCAGTCAACACCAAAAACATGCCACTGAACACCAGGCAATTCTAAGTCCAGATTGCAAGACCACGATTTTATCTCCAAAACGTTCCCAAGGTGACCAACTTAGCGTGAGTGTTAAGTTCAACCAATAAAATGGTAGCAGTGTTTGGGACGTGAGGACAAGCCTCCTGATTATATAAATGTAAATTGTTGTTGTTGTTGGATTCCCACTGACATACAGTCATCACCGACCACCAGAGACGTCAGGCATTCAACCACAACTTACATTTATATGGCACCCTTCACTTGGGATAGCATCCCAGAGAGCATTCACCAGTCATGTAGATTTTTTCTCTGCTCTAAATCAAGACATTTGAGATGTTTAAAATGGGATGCCAGAGAGAACATGAAATCTGAAAGAAAAAGCACTAGAAATATCTCAGGGCCAATATAATGCACAAGTTAGTGGAGTCCTGTAGGTAGCTCAGTGGTTAGAGCCCTCGCCTCGCAAGCGAGAGGACCCGGGTTCGATTCCAGGGAAGGACGAAACGTTGGGCAAGTTTCCTAACTCCACTAACTCATATCAACTGCAAGGATTATTATTATTAAGCTTCCTTTTTTGTTTTGCAGAATGCTGCTGCCTTCACCAATTGAGTACGCAGTCAGTACACTTAACAGTGCACTTACTCTGAAATGCTTTTGTGACTTTTTGACATTATAAGTGCCGTATCAGATACAGAGATTATTTATTAGTAATGATGAGTGGGGAACAAAAATTATTCCTTAAGCTTTCCTTGTGTCAATTAGTGACAAGGAATGAGTTAAGGAACACTGTAAATGTTGCCCCTGCAAATGAGAATTTCAAATCAGCTGGAATAGATTAGCCCGGTGTCAGATGCAATTGTCCGGAGAGTACTTTTGGCAGGTTTTGCTCCCACAAATAATAATCGTTGCATTTGATATTTCATGTTGGGAGGACGTCTCAAATCTCTTTACTGGATATACTGTAAAGTGTGGAGTCTGTCCATTTTCTAGGCGAACCGATTAGCCAATATACTCACAGGAGTATAATAATAAGCCTTACATTTCGCATTGTGTCTTTCACGTCAAGAGGACATTCCTGAAGCGCTTCACGGGATATACTGTCAAGTGTAGTGGCTGTGTGTTTCGTGGGCGAACTTGGCACACAGCAAATTTGCACACAGCAGCGTCCACATCAAAGGCCATGATGTAAATGACCAGCTTTGTCTGAGGGGATTGTTAGCCCAGATACTGGGACAAACTCCCAGATCTGCTACCATTTTATTGTTTGAACCTAACACTCATGATAAAATGGCCACCATGGGTACGTTTTCGAGGTAAAATCGTGCTCTTTCAATCTGGCTTTGGAATTTCCTAGTGGTTTAGTGGTATGCTTTAGATTTAATACTGACTGCATGGTTTAATTTTAGTGCTGCCTTACGAATAAACCTCTATTTTAAATCTGGTTTAACGGTATTGGGACTATGTCTGCTTTGTGGTACAGTGGTGAGTACGTCTGTTTCAGGGACAGTTTCTTGATGGCCTTACGCTGTAATAGGTGGCAGGAGATGGATATTCTTCCTCACAGAGCTGCGGTTGATCACATAAACCTCACTGACTAATTCATTGCACATCTGCGCGGCTGACTTTTGCAGCCTATCACCGATGGTGTCACCTCCTGTTCACTGGGTATCCGTGGGCGGTGACTTGATGACAAGGATCCCAAAGAACAACTTAAAGTGAGGCGACACTTATGCACTTATAGGCGAGTGCTGCGTTGTTTGAATTATGGCATTTTTTTTTGTTGGGGTGGGTTGCGGGGGTTCAGCCAGGTGTCTGAGCCATGTGGACACCCATTACCGTGCTAATGAGTATCCAAACCAAACTGAAAGTTCCATATATCCCACCTATACATGTTCAGTCCTATGTAGTGGAATACAATGTGCGTGTTCTCCCGGAGAGACCCTTCCCGCTTACCTAATTCCGCAGATTTTCAGATGGCGGCTTGGCCAAAGCTTGGACTTGCCAGAGTGCGTGTTGGTTTACTGCTGGAGTTTAACCGGCTTAAATGAAAATGCATAGCTTGCCATCGGTGGCACTATCTGGCAAGCTTTCCCGCGGCTTATCCAGCGAGGTCACCCAACCAGTTAGGACTTTGGCTTGCAGGGCTAATAGTTGCTGGATAGGAAGAAGCCGGGCTGGCTGTGCTGGCTTAGACTTCAGGTGCTGAAATTCCACCCAGTTTTAGCCCATGTAACTCGTTGCAATTAACGTTTCAGATTGCAAGGGATTCTGAAAAAAAATCTTTTTCGTTTTTACCCTAAGAATTTTCCGCAGTTAGGGTTACTATTTAGGGTTAAAATTTATGACCAAACGGTCTGAGATTAGCTGGAACTCCACGCCCTCTGATACGCCCATGTTTCTGACCCCCCTCCAGATACGTGTCCACGTATCTCCCGCTGTGGCTGCTCGGCTGTACATAGCCCGTACTGACAGAGCGTTCTCTCAAGGCTGCGGGTTTCAACATGACCCTGTACCTTTTTGCAACTGGTCACAACATGGGGCATGTTTGTGACTGGGGGTGGGGAGTGGCTGGGGTGGGTGGTGTGGGGGAGGTGGTGGAGGAGGTAAGAGAGGGGAAACAGCCTGTGCGCACAGATGTAAAAACGCTGTGCTACCAAATACATAACTTCATATTTTCTTTCCTTTTATTTCTCCCAATGCAGCACCTCGCTGCCGCCAATCTTCCTCCTTCGGCCAGCAGGGCAGGATGGTGTAGGCCTCCTCACAGTGGCTGTCGAAGTGAATGATGACCCACCAGACATTGTTTTCTTGGCAGGACGGCTGAGATCCATTCCGATTTTCCTCACTTTCAATAACTCCTCCTCCTCCTCCTCCTCCTCCTCTTCCTCTCCCTTGCCCTCTCCCCCCCCCACCACCCACACCCCACACACTTTCTAACAAACAAAGAAATGGAGTGTTACAATAATAATAATAAATCTTGCATTTGATTTGGCCCCTTATCACGTCTGAAAGCCCTTCACAGAATATACTGTAAAATGAATTAATTGACGGTATATTTTACGGGCAAAATGTTGTGTTACCGACATGAATATTACCAACATGAACCTGGGTAAGATCAAAGGAAAGTTGGAGCTGGGATTCAGATTTTTGAGCATCTCACAGGGATTCCACGGCAAAAAAATCCACACAGTCTCAGCCTGTAAGACCATTTTGTCTTTAAATATCTAAGACCAAGTAGAATCGTGCAATATTCTTGATTTGGCTGTTTAATATCGGAAGGTTTTTTTTTCATTTTAAGGATCCGTGGAAGAAAACGGCTTCAAAATTAAGAGTGAATTCAGGAATTTTCTTTCCTTCTGCCTGTTCTTACCTTTTTGTTTTGCCCACAAAAATGCAGTAAATCCACTTATATTATATGCAGTATATTCTGTAAAGCACTTTGAGACGTCTAGAAGATGTGAAAAGTGCTATATCAAATTCAAGGATTATCATTATTATTATTTTAAGACAAAATAAATGTCTCTCCACTTAGGACCTGGTGTAATTTGGGGTCCCTGGCTGCTTATTAGCGTTCACACACCAAAGATCTTTCAAGAATTTAAAGTACATTTGAACCCAGGGCCACGATAAAAATGTATGTGCAGTGGAAATTTAACTCCTTCGAATAGTCTTAATGGAATGTTTTTGGAGAACTAATGTGACAGAAAGACACAAGACCCCAAAAAAGATCATTACGATCCAGCGGGCTAATACTGTAAAAAATAGTTAGTAATGTTATTTAGGGATAACTTGAGGTTTTTAAAGGGCCACTGAATTTATCCACAAACATGATGGTCAGCCAAACATTTGAAGCAGATGATGCAACTCATGCAAAAAAAAACACACTTCATTGTGTCATGATATAACAGACAGCTGGTCCCCTGGACTCCTTCCCCAGGGAACCGGGTAAGTTGTTGCTTAAAATTGATCGGCAAAAAAATGTCCATGTTTGGAGAGGAATTTTCAAACAAAATGCTAAGTTGCGTTACTGAATCTGTCAAAAGCAAGAGCGCGCAAGGAGTGACCTTCAGAATCATTGAGTGTGGCCTAGTTTGCAAACCAATTTCAACTGGTAGAAAAAACACCTAGTTTGTGCTCAAGATTGACATACATCAAAGCGAGTGTTGGATTATTACAGTAGTTACTCATTGAGTGACGAGCCAAACGGCTAATGAGTAAGGGCGGTCCTAGCTGGGCAAGCAGTGGGAAATGAATGTGCATCTGTGGTTTTAGCTGGTTAGACTCCAGAGGATACCCCAACGCGCACTCTGAAGTCCACAAGCCTTGGTTCTTGCCAACCTTGCCTAATACTTTCCGGAATTTGGTAAGCAGGATGCGTATCTACAGGGGGAGAATGCGGATTCTATTCCGACGATCTATCTCCGGAATTTCTATGTGCAGGTGGGATGCAAGGAATTCTCAGTTTGGTTTAGATACTGTTAAGCACGGTGATGGATTTCCGCATGTGTCAGACACCCGGCGGACCAATAAATATATATATATATTGAGTGACATTTTAGCAGGTTTGGTGTTACATGGGGCAATCCCGTGTCTGTCTGAATTCTAAAGGTGTGTCTTGCCAACAGAAGGTATAACATTTATACAATGTTTATGGACATCTGATAAGAACGTAAAAAAAAGAAGGACTTTTTTTGACCCATCAAGCCCTCTCCTTCAAAAGCCATGTAAAACCTGCCCTTCCAAGGACTTTATCCCACCCACTCAATCTCCTAGGGAAAGTTCTGCTTGAACACTCCCTGATCGTCAAAGGGAATCCAGATAAAGTCCCCCTAGAAAGCACTCATCCACGCTATTGAGCTATTTTGAAGCTTTGAGACGTCTCAACGATGTGATAAGGCGCTTTATCAAATGGAAGGATTATTATTAGGAAGGGATTTTCTCCAGATAACTTAGCCATTACGCAGTTGCTTATGGATCTTGCTGTGCTGTTTTGTGCATTCATTGAGCTTCGGGACGTTTTTCTTTTGTTATGCGGTGTCATATCAAAGACGCGGACTTATAATTAGTTTTAGTGTGAAAACCTTCCATTCCCAGACACCTATTCCTTTATCTTTTAAAACTTCTCAAACAGATGCTCATCATGTTCTTTTTTGAATGAATTGACACAGAATCAATTGTTCTTGTTGGGTCTCTGTGCCGCTTATATTATGAGAACGCGTGGTGAATAGGCTTTCACGTAAATCCTGATGGTTCAGTTGGTGGAGATACTGCCATCGAGAACTTGGTCTTCAGAATTAGAAGATTTGAGGGTTGATCTCCAGGTTGTGCTGAACAGCATTGATATTTCAATGAGGCAATAGAGACAGCATGATAATTACCATAAACAGCAAGATAGGGGTTTAACAACAACAACAACAAGATTCCACTTATAGAGTGCCTTTCACGTCGGGAGGACGTCCCAAGGCGCTGTACAGTAGGGTCAGGACCCGAGCAGTGGGGAAATGGTCAGGGTGAGGGGAGGGAATGGAGGGAGCAAGGAGGGGGTAGAGAGTCGAGAGGGGAGCTGAAGGTACGGTCAAAGAGGAAGGTCTTGAGACAGGTCTCGAAGGAGGCAAGGGAGGGAGTGGGGGGAGGCGAGGCGAAGGGACTGTGGGATGGAGTTCCAGAGAGTGAGGACAGAGAGGCTGAAGACAAGAAAAAGATCAGGCTCTTCTGTTTTCTCCTCCCAGCCCCACCCTCCCCGTCCTCGTACTCCCCCAGGGCCAGCTGAATAACTTGGCAACACTTATTATCTGGGGTATCGCATGGATAATAATAATAATACTACTACTACCACTAATACTAATGATAATAATCCGAGCATCTGATAACATTGGAACGTTGCAAAGCCTTCCTGGGGAATTGCTATAAAAGACTGTAAAAGGAGCAGTGATTGTTGCAGAAGAATTACTATTTGGTGCTATCGAGCTGAATGGAGGTCACTGCCCACAAGTAGTGGGCAGTCACTGCCCACAGGCCCTGGCGTGAAACGACTTTGGTTAAAGGGAGGAAGGTGTGCGGGGGGGGGAGGGAGGTAGTGGGGGGGGGGGGGTGGGTGGGCGCGGGGGGTGGGGAGGTGGGATGTTGGGGAAAGCTAATGTCAAATCAAACGTAAATACTCTTTTCGGAATTCCAGTCGGAAAACTCAACCCCTTTAAAACAGATTTATAGATTAGACGGGGCGATGGTTGCCGGCTCAGCAGCCCTGCAGCGAGAGTGGCTGTGCAATGGCCTCTAGTGGACTGCTCGTAATTGACAGATACAGCTCAATCATTTCCTCAGCTGCTCACTCCCGGCTACAGCTGGCTTTGACATTACCAAAGACCCTGACTGACAGAGGCCTCAGCCTTGCGCTGAGCTCATGAGGCCCAGCGAGCACATTCAGCTCCCTTTTAGTCTGTTGATTTACAGTCCCCGATGGCTCGTGCTTGATCCATGTCCCCTTTCAGTTTGCTCGCAGGGTGCCTCAGCATCCATCCTGCAGTCACATATTTGGTTTATGATTTCCTTCAGTCTGCAGAGTTTGTTAAAATAAAAGAAAGGAAACTTCGCCCAGAACTGTGCACCTGTTACCTTGAAAGCGCAAGGAATTTCAGGATAAAAAAGAGAGAGAGAGATGGGCAGGACAAAAGTGTCAGGCTAGAGTTTTTTTTTCCAAGGGTGCGTCAGTGAGGCCTTGGTCACAAATTTTAAGAATTTGACTTAAGCTGCAGGAATGGTCTTGTTTCACTTGAATTGCTGCTGGAAGAACTGCTCACGGCTGCGTATAAGTACAGAGCACGTATAAGCTTTAAGGAGTTGAGGGTGCGGTGGTGGTTGGGGGGAGGGAGGGAGAGAGAAAGAGGAGGGGAATCCAGATCCTTTAACAAAACAGCCTTGTTACCAACTAAACTCAGACAATGATCACCACTTCCTCAGCTTTCCAGTTCATTGATGATTATGTGAGTAAAAACAACGAGCTGAACGGAGACCTTCGGGGCACAGGGGACCAATTAAGGCCACATGACTTCCTTAAAGGGTTCCATGAAAATAACTATATTACAATGGTCTGTGATATTAATATCAGCTTTGGGAAACTCAGGCAGCGGGTTCCACAGGGAGCGAAGACGAATGAGCAAATGCTGAGGAATGTAACTCGAAGAGCGGAGCATGAGAATGGAGTGTTGCTCCATCTGAACCCTCCTAAGATGAATGTTGCCAAGTGCTGTAAATGGTTTTCCTTTCTGACCCTGCTGAATAGTGCTCGGCGGTGCTGGAAGGCTAGCGTTTTCGCAGGGAAAAGCTAAGGACCATTTAATTTCTCTCGCTCTCTTTTTTTTTTTCGCGTTTTATGCTTCAGCACAGTGGGTCAGTGGCGAGGGTTTAGAATGGATGGAGTGGAGAAAAGCACATTTCCTTAAGAAAACACATTACATTTCCTTCCATGTGTTGCTGTGGTTGTTCAGAGTGAAAACAGCAAATATGTATAATATATATGTGTATATACAATGGTATTTTCCATGCCACATGTGCGCCCTGGTGTCCCTGGAACGTCTCGTCGCTCTCTTCTTGCTGTCAATCTGAGCGCAATTTTGATCCCAATAATAGTCCGAGTCTGTAATGGGGCACATTCCTCAGTGCAACATCCCCTTAATAGTTAAAAAAGATGTTTTCGAGTCCACCGAACAGCTGGCGTGTTTTTAAAGAAATATTTTGGCACCTGGAGTATGAAGTTTTTTTTTCAAAACGCACATTATGTTACTAATTCAAAAACACAACCTGGATTTTCGCTGTATTCGTGGTAAATACCATATGTTGCTGTACTGCGTCACACATCGCAGTGCTCCTGTTTGTCCCTCGTACCCGCTACCCCACCATCGGCAGCCGTGTCTTCAGCCACTACGCCCCGAAACTCTGGAACTCTCTCCCCCAATCCCTCAGCCTTGACCCCCTCCTTCCCCACCTTCAAATCCTGCCTTAAAGACCTTCCTTTTTGATCGTGCTTAAGGTCACCTCCACCCCCTCCCTCTTCCCCTGGTTCGGGGTCAGACTCCGCCACTGTCAAGCGCTCCGGGACGCTACCCGGCATGAAGGGGATTATATAAATGCAAGTTGTTGTTGTTGTACTGCGTCACACATTTATTCCAACCGAACTCAGTTGCTGTGTCGCACATTGCTGTACTGTGTCGCACGTTGCTGTACTGTGTCGTACATTGCTGTACTGTGTCGTACATTGCTGTACTGTGTCGCACATTGCTGTACTGTGTCGCACGTTGCTGTACTGTGTCGCACATTGCTGTATGTGGTTGGTGCACATTGCTGTACTGCGCTGTACTGTGACTACTACGTAGCACAGGAAGATTTATGCAAATTCTATCTCTGCTATAACTCCCCAGCGTGTAAGTGCTTTAGTTCTGGGTGCCTGTGATGAGGCGTTACAGGCACCCAGTGTTTCTTAGAAAGGTATTGAGTTTCTAAGAACTAACAGCCTTCACCTTGTTGAGCAAAATATGCACCAGAAAAACAAATACTCAAAGACTGAGATCTGAGTGACAGAGATAACATCTTTTCACCTACTCCCCTTCCAATTTCCTTCCCTTCTTGTTAAGTCACTGCCTCTTGCTGTGGTACAGTTCCATGGATGTCAAAGCCTCACCCAAGTGGTGTCTAGGCCTAGACAGTAAATGTCACCAGACTATGTGACCACATCTTCACTCAACATTTACACACGTGCAGTTTCCAGCTGGAGTCACCTAACTGTATTCTGCAGCAGAAACCATAACTGATCTCTCTCAGATCAGGTCTTAGGTCATTTATGGGGCTCACTGAGATCAGTCAGATAACTCAGTACAGATCAGAGATTGAACCTGAGACCTTCTTGGTCCATATGGCTCAGCTTTATCCTGAATAGTGGTTTACCCACTGACTCATCGAGGGTGAGATTGGGGAGCAGAATTTAATGCTGGAAAAATAGATCTCAAAGCTTGTTGTCAGTCAATAAGATCCAATTGTTTGAAATGTATCTCCCCACAAGCTACAATAGGTAGTTTAGATTTGATGCAACAATAAACTAACGATAAAACATTAAGAATAATAAGAAAAAACATAGGTGGGAAAAGGAATGGCAAAGTGAGCAGGGGTTGAAGCTTTGAAAGGAAGGTTTTTTTTTAGCTTGGATTGATGTTTGAGAGTTTGATTTTAGGGTGAGGGTTAATATTACAAAAATAAATTCACTTTTGACACCTGGGTACGTTTAACACTGCCATCATAATGCTGCTTTCAGCTTCATAATGCCTGGGCTTAAGGTTACAAAACCAGCCTTCCCAGGGAGCGACCAACACCCTGGACCTCTCAACAGTGAAAATGTTAAAGGGTATCCATTACCTGCACTGCAATGCAGATTGTACTGAATGTAATGTTGATAGTCTTATACTGTACATAGAGCAACAAAAGTGGCTTCATAAAAAGATGCGTTGTAGAATCAAACGACGGGGAAACTATTCCTATATCAATTATATATTTATTTATGTGTATATATGTGTATATATATATCCGTGACCAAATCCAGTTTTGCGTAATGGTTCTTCTTTTATTAAAAACTGCTTAATGTTCAGTCATGAATCATTTCTGGTCTTCAACTCTCCCGCACGCCCTCCCTCCCCAATTTCAAAACCCATCTTAAGATTCGTCTCTTTGATTGCACTTTCAGGCATCTTCCCCCCACCCCCGCCCCCACCCCCATCTCCCCGCTTGGGTGGTCAGCCAGCTGTGTGAAGCACTATTTTAATGTGTTGTGTTGTATGCAGCAGGTGTCACAACTTTCAAAACATCATCAACAGCAACAACTTGCATTTGTAGAGTGGCGTTCACAAGAGTAAACAACTCAGAGCGCTTAACAGAGGCAGAGTTTGAGAAAAGGGAGGTGACCGTAGGCATGGTCAAAAGAGGAAGGTCTTCAGACATGGCATGAAGACGGGCGAATAGAGGGATGGTGGAAGGATTGAGACCAGCAGTTCCATAGTGGCTGAATGCTTGGCTGCCGATGGTGGAGCGGAAGGGACGAGGGAAATAACATAACATAACATAACATAAGAAATGCCAGACAAGAAATGATCAAGGTCCATCTAGTTCCACCTTCCTGGCGGTCACGTGCACATATTGCCCAAACTTATTGTGTGCTGTATCCCATGATGTTATTTCCTAGAAGAAAACTATCTAATCTGTGTTTAAACACTTCAATATTAAGCTTTTGTTTACTATAATGCGCTAATGTCGACTGCTATCTGTTGTAGCTACTTGGCTTGCGCTTCACATTGAGCACTTTGAGTGCTACAATTAACAACGTAGATTTTTGCCATGTACCTGCACTTAGCTGCACCGTGGAAAGGAAAAACAAGTCATTTGCATCAGTCAAGAGGTTCATTTGCTGTGATAATTACTGCTGAGTTATTACAAATGAATTCTGGATGGGTACTTGACTTATTCCCAGAAAACCAGTCGAAAATCTGCCTGCAATGCCTTTCTGTCGGGTAATCTGAATGATCCTGCTCCATAATCACTGAATATTTTAGGAGTTATATTGCAAAGTAACTACTTATTTCTTAAGTACATTAAGTAGATTTAAACAATAAAAATTTCAGAGGATGTTGCCAAGGTTGCTGACATCACATCAATCCTGAATTTC
The DNA here is from genome assembly GCF_018977255.1 of Callorhinchus milii. Taxonomy (NCBI): domain Eukaryota; kingdom Metazoa; phylum Chordata; class Chondrichthyes; order Chimaeriformes; family Callorhinchidae; genus Callorhinchus; species Callorhinchus milii. Next base: position 97,697,319 of record NW_024704744.1, on the reverse strand, counting down.
CTTCTAGCTGTAATTTAAGGGGGCGGGGGGAGGGTGGGGGGTGGTAATGGATTAGAACTCTGTCCTTTCACCTCTTCCATCTGGGTTCTGATGCAGCCCAGAGGGAATGAATGAAGGCCTCTCTCTGAAGACTCCAAAGAATTCCTCTTTTTTTTAAAAAAAAAGGCAAATGGGCTTTGGCCAGTTTAATTTCACTCAAATTAATCACCGTTGGCATCCGTTCAGCAATTTCATTTCGAGAGGCCATAAGCATAGGCAGCGTGAGAAATAGTTAAGTTCCATTATTGCAGTAGTGGGTAACCGAGTGCATTGGCAGAGCAGGAAACACGTTCTTAACAGTCGGCAGTGCTCTTCTGACTGGGACTGAGAGAGGATCACGGTCAGAACTCTTGCTGACCTTACCGATCTTTCCAGATTGACTTCCCATACGTTTGGTTACAAATCCAGGGATCTAAGTTGCACTATTTCTCGAATAGATTCCTTATAATAATCGTAATAACAGCCATCATAATAATCCTTGGGGTTGATACAGCGCCTTATCACGTCTTCGAGACGTCTCAAAGCGCTTTATAGCATACACCGTAAAGTGTATTTTGTGGGGGAAACCCGGCAGCCGATTGCACACAGCAGAGTTCCCCCACAAACAGTCGTGGATTGAAATGGACTGAAATTTGAAGTGTTTCAACCCATGTGGTGATAAATAGATACTTTGCTGCCTGGCTGTGAGGGAGGGGTTTTCCAGTATTGGGCAGCGCAGTCTATGTGGGGGTGGGTGGGGGGGGGGCGGTGTCCCTGGAGCTTATGATACACCTGGTGAAGGGAGACGGGAGCTGAGTGAAATCACTGGGATGGGCTCGATGGTTTCTAAGTGCTCCGGGTTGCTAACCTGCGTGAGGGGCACTATATAACTGCGCGCTCTCGTTATTGATGATATGACACCCGACAGTGTAGCACTTTTAATGTGATAATGGTGGCGAACGCTGAAAATAGCCTTTCTGAGTACGTTCGGGGGATACCGACCTGAATTCATGTGAGTTTGGGCAGTGTGTCTTGAATAAGCTTGAATCTCCAAAAAGCATCAGGCCTGACCGAACGAGAATACAGCGAGGATTGATCAGCAAGACAAGCACAAAAGTCCCCGTGAGTGTGCGTGTCCTATTATAGCTGCCTTCTGACCCAGTTTGGGAATTTGATGCTGGGATCATAAGCCTTGTCGTCAGATCCTGTCCTGTGATCCTTGAAAGAATGGCATTCAAAGTACAAAGAGCACACGCACAAAAACATTTGCAGTTTATCAAGAAGCTAGGTGTCCATCTGTTTGACCTTCCTCAGACTTCCCAAGTAGGTTTGAATGTACAAGGATATGTGAGTCAACTCTGCAGACGTGTTAATCGGTGTCTACGTCTATGATGATGTTCCTGGAATTTAATTACTATTGATACATTCAATGAGAGGAAGCCTTTCCTGTTGTGGTAGACAGGTGCATGAATGGTATGGGGGTTCAATCTATAACACTGTGCACACCAGGCAGGTCAACGATGGCAGAGATCGCTGTACGCCTGCTTGATGATGATCCACAGATATTAATAAGAAACTTATAATAAGAAATAAGGTTACAGCAGTCGTCATCTTGAGCAGTGTGGTGACAAAGAAACTAAATGCAATTTTAATACGTACAATTTCATTTTATATTCAGAGTTTAATTTCGCCCACAAGATATACAGTCAATACACTTTACAGTACATTCTGTGAAGCCCTGTGAGACGTCTTGAAGACGTGATAAACGCTATAGCAAATGCAAGAGTTATTATTGTTATTATTATTAATTTTATCTACAATTTAAACTTGCCCACAGATATTTGCTAAAAAAATCAAACTGAGTAGAAGTGTGCTTATTCCAAAACAGTTCACCAAATTCAGTGAATGTCCCTGTGGTGCTTTGAACTGAATTGGACCAAATTGTCTCAGATAGGAAGGGGGCTACGTTGAGACCCCGCACGATGCAGTACAGCTCGCAAGCCTTTCGTGCTACAGGCTCGGCTCAGAATGAGTTTCTGTAAAGTTGGAATTCTCTGTGTCTTGTTGGTGAGTCCACCCTTCTTACAGTGTCAGACGGTTTATAATAATCCTTGTGTTTGATATAGCCCCTTATCAAGTCACAGGAGGACGTCTCAAATTGCGTCATTGGATATATTGTAAGATGATGTGACTGTGTATTTTGTGGGCGAATGCCCACAAGCAGTCATAGAGTGACTAATTTTATTAGGGGGAATGTTGGCCAGGACACTGGGATAAACTCACTTCTCTAGTTTTACCAGTAGGAGTGCAAAGGAATTGGGAAACACACATGCCTGCCATCAGCCTGAGTAACTGAAGATCTCCCGCTCCTCCCTCTAGAGGTAGAGAAGTGCTGGTTTTTAACCATCTTTGTACCTTGACAGAATTTCCCCAGATCTTTTTTATGTGCACAGTGTAGCAAAGATAGGTAGAACAAGCGTTCAAAATAATGCATATTGATTCAGTGTAGATTGACTCTTTGCTTAAATCAAAAGTAACTGGATAAGTGTCTGCCTGGACACTGTATTTGAACATATGGTATTAGGTACAGACTGAGATGAACTTTAACTCTATGCGAGACGATGCTTTTAATGCTGCTGAGGTTGGAAGATGGGGGAAGAGGAGGGGGCGAATGTTCTCTGTGAAGAGAAGGAGGCCACGGCAGAATAATGGGGTGCACGATGAATATTCAGAAATGTTCGACAGCCTTTGGGGGTCTATACAATACTCAGGTGGGGAGGGGAAGCAGGCTATGGCGGTCACTCGTTCCCTGCTTGTTTGTGTTATTAAGTGGATCGGAGCTTAGGCAGCAGCGACAAAGGAAACATCTCAGAGCAGAGAGGTGAGGAACGTCTGGAGCAATTAACCAGTGGGGAAAAGCATGACATAACAATCAAGCAAAGTGTGCTTTTTTATTTGCAACGCGTATAAAAAGTGATTTTTATTTAAATGCTTTTGTTATGTGGTATGAATAGAGAGCCAAATGCATTAATATAGTTCAAATATTTATCTAAATGTGTGCGAACATTTAAACAGCCCCTGGACTGTGTTGCATGCTCTACCTTCTTTGCCTGGTTTGCCTCTGCATCTCATCACAGAAATAAACTGTGCCACATTTTCTCTATAGGTCAGGAGTGGAGCATGGCTGTTTACACAGCACTCTGCACAATCTTACTGCCTGGTCCAAATGTATTTGCATCTGCTGTACACTATTTGTAAGAGACTGTGACGAGGAAAATCGCAAAAGTTTAGCAAAGTGTCTGTTTGCCACTGTCATTATTAATATCGATATTAACAACAGTAGCAAACAGACGGGCTGCTGGAATGGGTGCTCGCAATGAGGAAAATTGTGCACGAGTGAAAATTAGTTCGCAAAATAACATTGGCCACAAGCAGGTGGAGAAAAAATACAGTGTTAAGACATCAGACTCAAGTTATATTCGTACCTTAATATACATATGCTACATTTGTACCTTAATGAACCCAACGTTTGCCCGCTATATAATATAATATAATATAAATAATATAATATAATATAATATAATATAATATAATATAATATAATATAATATAATATAATATAATATAATAATATAACTTATTGGACGCTTCATGTGCCAGTCACTTTAGGGCACTTCGCTGCTTTAGTTACTTAATGGGAATTCACATTATAAGCGGCTATCCTCAAAGTGCACTGAACTCTACCAGCACACGGAGCGTCACTCGTTCAGTGTACATCAAGTGTATATATTTATACAGTTCACAAGTGGTCAAATTTATGTCTGACTGATTATAGTCATTATGAATGGCTGTGGACGCAATGCCTCTGCATCTCTTGTTCGCAGGATGAGCAATCTGCGAGTGAGAGGTGTGCTTCCCCTGCTGGATGGGAAGGATTAGTGCGGGCCGCCTGCTGAAAGGCGAGCACCTGAAAGACTCTTTGCATCCTCTACAGGTCTTGTACCACGAGGCGACTTCATAGAATCACAGCCCAGAAGGAGGCCATTCGGCCCATCATGTCTGTGCCGGCTCCCATTCAATCCCACTCCCCCCCCCCCACCCCACTCCCTCCCCGTAACCCTGCCAGCTTGTCCTCCCCAAATAGCTATCTCATTATTTGGTGACTTACCCCACTTTTCTGTCGAGTTCAATAGATTTCAGGTTTATGTTGTTCTTATCTCCCGAGGAGCACTTAGAGAAAGGCATCTGCACAGTCCAGTAAATAGCTCTCTACAGCTCGGTTGATAACAAGGTACGTGGAAGCCTTCTGAAAGGGATTTGACTGTGGCAAAGAGATGCACGACCTTTTGTGATCAGTCGGAGGTGGGGGCGGATGTGGGGGGGTGGGCTGTCTCAAAAACACTTCACAGGATTTGCAATAAAATGTAGTGATTGTATTTTGTAGGCAAACATGACAGCCAATTTGTGTCCAGCAATGTCCAAAAAGAATGGCAAAGTGTTTATCTGTTCTCCCTAAACCTGCCTTCTCTTCAGACAGATAGCTATTGCGGAGATTGTGGAGCCCCACTGATTTAGGTCTGCCTCTAACACAGTAGCCTCCTGCGACACACCGGACAAAGTAGAAAGTGGAACCACGTACATTTCAGTACAGTTCCGTTTCTTAATAGTAGCTTGGACTGGGAGCTGCACAAATCAGGGGATCCACATTACTACCTGGGATTTACCACATACTCGACCAGCGTTGGATGGTTTCAGTTCAGAATAGAACCTCTCAGTATTTTAGATTTAATGTAAGAACACGCACCATGGTTGTCCATCTGCTTGAACCTCGTGTGCGATCACTTTTGCAAACCACTGCAGACGTCAAACGTGAAAAGCATTTTTTTCTTAAGCACGGCTAGCAGAGAATGAAAATAAGTTCACATTAAACCGGATGGAAAACGCTACTTAACAGACTAAAGACCAAACAGAATAACCTGCTAACTCCAAACCATATCGTAGAATACATTCTTAATATATTGGGCCGAGGCAGATGGTGTTTGATGAACGTTATGTAGACCTGCAAACTTCACCCTGTTGTTCCTCGTCCCTTTGTGAACTGCTCCGAGTTGGATGTCAATGCAATATTGCTAAAATAGTACAGTCCCAATCAATTCTTAACTACTCTGCCTTCCAGCAAAAGATCACAAGATTAATTTTGATGAAGAAGGCCCTTTGGCCCATTTGATATCATGCTTCCAGTATACCCTCTCGTCTGAGCTCCCACTGCAGCATTGAACTCTTTCTTAAATGTGTCCAGTGTCCTGGCCTCAATCGATTTCCTGGGTAATCTGGTCCCTGTCATTCCTGACCCTCAAAAATGAAATTCTTCTTCGTGTCTGCCCTGAAATTGCCCTTTGCTACCCTGAACCTGTACCTTCTTTTCCTACGGCCTTGTCTTAAAAGTAACATTTCTTCGAACATCTGATTTTAAGAAAAATAGCTGATCGTAATCTTTGTCCTTTGAGTCAGTTGGCAATTTTGTGTGGATAATAAAAGTCTTACATTCAAGAAAAAAAATTGCACCGTGATTTGGCTACCTCAAGGTGAATGTTGGCAGTAGATTGACTTGTGGTGAAAAGCAATTATTGGAAGAATACTTTTTGCTAGAATCAGGATTTCATATTTCAGTGTTACTCCTGGCTCGGGAATTAAATAATAGGTGCGAATAGGAAGTGATTTAGTCATTAAAAACTCTGGGCTTGGGTCGGATATCTGCAGTCAGCCTTATTTGCCTACAAGTACAGAATCACTGTCGTTCACAGTGGAATCCTGTGAAGCGCTTCGTGATGTCCCTGCAATGTGATACCAAACGCAAAGTAGTATTATTATCAACCCAAATGTTTTCGTGGAAAGGTCTCCACTGCGATTCGTAACAGGGTGGCGGTCATGATGCTGGGGAAGCGTGTTACCAAGATTTTACTGTGCTGTTAAATCTTTCTAACGCGGAAAGCCTGCGCGTAACGAAACTCTGCGACTTTAACAATAAAAGCTACTTGTTGAAGTTTGAAGTGTCTTAAATCTTTGAAGCGACGTGTAATAATACTTGCCTCTCGAACAATAGAAGCATTTACTGCAAACCTATAACTATGAACTTTTAAGGGCAACATCTACTGGAAAAACAAATCCATAAATTTTATTGCTTTTCCACGTAATGTGTATCTACTGGGAGCTGACAAGTAGTTGAATTGAGTTGCATGTTGCTACACTTGCCAGAATAAAAGGGGCAGGAAAAAGCTCTGCTGCTGAATGAGAAATCATTATTATTCCAGACCGTTAATCTAACCTTTTCTGCGCAAATGTCATTTAAGACCTTCTAAACTCTTTGCGAAATTGCGTGACTTCCAGGGCAGTTGTGCCCTTTTTATTATGGCAATAAAACCCACGTTATTATACAATTATTGCCGGGCGGTTGCAGGATTGTGCTTGGTAGCTGGTTAGATTTCAGTACAAAAACGCTTTCCTTGATCTCTCAGGTGCGGCCTCCTCGAAGCAATGGGTGGATCGGGGAGAGTGAGGTTGAATGGAAATGGGAAGGTGGGCCCACCCTTTCGTAGCCAGCGCCTCGGAACAACTGTGAAGGTGGCACAAGCGAGCGACATTTGGTCAGGTCTTTAACCTGCGGACCTTAACCCCGAGCTGCAGGGGTTCACTCTGCTCCTTCCTAATAGTACTCGGAGGAGCTGTAGCCTTACGCCGCTGGGAGGAGGGAACCTGCGGTGAAGTTAAGTCATATCCATTTCTTTCTTCCTGCCTTCTTTCCTCATCTGCAATGCAACCAGCATCCCCCACGGGCCGCAGAACATTACTGGCCATTCACCCAGTATGAATAGACATGAACAGGCTTTTTCACCATTCCGATATTGCTACATTCGCAGACACATCCTGTAGGTCATTGACAACAGACTTGATTTCAATTTAGTGTCTCCCCTCGGAGCTGTCTGCCCAGGCTCCAGCACCAGCACCAGGCGAACCCTTATTTTCTTTAAGGGGTCGAAAAAATTAAGCTGCAGTTGGTTCTAACGATGATTAATATTTCCTGTAAATGCTTGCGATATAAAGAGCGGCGCACTGAATGAAACAAGGAGTTAATATTCACATAGTCAAGGAACCAGGGGCCAGGGCTTCAACTGGAGACAGATTTATTTATAAGTGTAAGCAAATACAGCGCTGATACCAGTTGGACTTCAATTAGGCGGCGGAGAAGAGATGCTGGTGACTGGGGGTAATTATCCTGCTTCATCTGACAGTCCCTTCCTGCGTTCACAGCCATTGCAGGTGATTCTGAAACACGATCCACCAACAGCTGCAGAATGGCACTTCGTTTAGACACCAAACGCACTTAACCCTTCGACTGCCAACAGCGGGTCCCAGTGTGTTTGCATCCTCTGTGGGCAGCCTACCTGCCCCCGAGTAGCACTGCAGCCCCATTCATCTTGAAAAATGATTAGCGACGCTTCAAATCCTGAAGCTTGGCTGCAGAATTTAGTCATGGAAAAGCTTTGCAGAGGTCACTGCAACTGCTGCGAGGTGACTCGGGGCAACTTGAGGATTGCATTAACAATTAATGCAATTTGAATCAGTGCACCTCAAAACCTTATTCCAGTATTTCAATAATACATTTTGGGTCCTTGATCTTAGTTTTTCCCCCCAGATGTCTGTAGATTATGCTTTCAAGGTTGAATGGCCTACAGGCACACATTGTCTAATAATAATAATAATATTTGCACTTGATATAGCGTCTTGTGATGTAATTGAGACATCTCAAAGTGCTTCACAGAGTTTTACTGTCGTGTGTAGTGATTGTGTATTTTTATAGGCAAATGTGGCGACCGATTTGATCAACATTATCGAACACCTTTCGAAATGCTGCAAATTTAGGAAGCAAAATTTGGGTAAACCTTAAGGTGTTCCTTGTGTTATTTAGCAGAAGAAACATTTTAAGAATTATTTTTATTACCGTTTCTTATCAAGCAAAACCCTTGATACCTATGTATTTCCCTGCTGTTCCAGGTCTTTGGCTGCTTGCTGGAGAAGAAAACCCAGGAATCTTACCTGACGTGTCCATTTCCTGGTGTAGGTCAGGATCGTGGCTTGAAAGACCACATGTGAATTATTAACTCCAGCTAACTTGAGGAACTCGGCAGCAGAGAAACCTTAGATTTTTTTTCAGAGGCCGATCGGTAGTTGGAATTTACAACAACTTCAACAAAATGACATTTGCAAAGCGCCTTTCACGCCGGGAGGACGTCCTAAGGCACTGGACAGACAGAGTTACGGACCCGAGCTGGGGGGTTGATTAATTTATTTTAGTTTATTAATTAATTTAGGCAGAATTACGTCAGTATTATTGCACATAAGCTCTTTCCGACAAACAGCTGCACCAGGTGTGTTCAGATCCATCCTCACAGGTGCCAAACCCCAATCTCGCGCGTGCAAATGGTAAGAGAGGAAGGAATCGGCTTTTCTTTCTGATACTCTGTAGGTTACACACGCAGCTCAATTTACATCTCTCACTATATCTGACACTTAGGGTGTCAGCTCAAATCTAATTACGTGATGCTTTCCTAATTCTCTACCGCTTTACCACGTCTCTGTCATCAGACTGAGACGGACTGTAAATAAATCTGAGCGGTTTGACTAATAACAATGGAAAGAATTTGCTTGACCCTGATTTCATGTGCTGAATAACATCAGCAGTGACATCTACACTGATTGCTCGACTGACCAAAGGAATAGCACTGCTGAGCAAATGAATACTGTACTTGTTACAAAACAATGTGGTATTCGTTGAAAGAAACTTAACTGCACTTCATTTAAACTGAAACAAAAAAAAATGATGCCTTCCTGCAGGTCTGGCTGTACAGTAGTTAGAAATCTTTCAAGGAACAATACTTGAATAATAAATAATAATATTTCTTGCATTTGATATAGTGCTACCAATTGAGATTGACTGTATATTTTGTGGGTTAACACGGCAACCAATTTTGCACACAGTGACGGCCCACAAACAACCATGAAATGAATAACAAACATTATTTGGGGGATTGTTGACCAAGACACCAGGAAAAGCTCCCTTCGCTTTTCGAGTAGTGCCAGGGGATTTTTTGCATTCACCTGAACGGGCAAACGGGAGCTTGATTTATCTCCTCATCCGAAGCACGACACCTCCAACAATACAACACCCTCCCACTCCCCCCAGCATTATAATGGAGTGTCAGCCTGGCATACGTGAGTTCCAGATGCACAACATGGTGCTTTAAACCCACAATCTTCAACACAGAAGTAAGACTGCTACCAATTGAGACAGGCTGACAATGCAATACAGTTCAATTTATATCTGTATAACACCTTTCATGTCGGGGCAAAGTCCCAGAACTCATGTCCAACTGCCTCAGGATAGTAGAGCCCCCTTCTTTGGATCATATGGCAATTGAGTTAAATGGAGCAGTTAATGAACCCTGCAATTCAGTCCATAGTAAGTAACGTTACAAATTCACAATCAAAAAGCACATCCTAATGGCCATGCATTACTGAATTACTACAGTTTATCTACTGGTTACCGAGGAAGTACAGACGTACATGTGGAAGAGATTATGGTATGTTTTTAAATATAGAAAAAGTGCTGCAGTTCCATAATGATTTACGGTGAATATATGTGGAAATGAGAAGTTTGATACAGGAGAACCCAGGAGGCACTTTAATGTCTTCATGCTGTTTGTAATCCCATGCAGTGTAACAAACTATTGAACGTCAATGTATGAAATGATGCTGAGTTCAAAATTATTTCAGAACGATGTATGAGATGTTGGCAAATATTAAACGTCTCATGGAACACAAAAAAAACTTTGCTCTTACTTCACAGTCCATTGATCGTGAATGATAGAGTTCTCGGTGCAGGATAGCAAATAACATGCTCAAAAACAGCGGGGTGAAATACTGTATGCAATATTTCCATATCGGACTCAATATCCTAAGAGGAATTACCAACAGAATAAGTCCTAGGAAATCTGCTTCGCTTCTCATCTGCTTTGTAACTGAAATGGGAAGGATGGCAGGCTGGTGAGAACATTTGTAAAGTGGCCACCGTGACCTTGCAATGTGAAGCCTGGCCAGTATTCTGGCTTCACACAATTTTGGCTACGTGAAAATCAAGCTCAGCCCAACATTAATTCACTACTGATCACGAATACACCACCCACTATTAGTGGTGTTTCCAGCATGTGTTTAAAATGGGGACAACCCATTATGAACACGTATCATAATAACAATAATCCTGGCATTTGATACAGCGCCTTATCACGTCTTCGAGACGTCTCAAAGCGCTTCACAGGATATACTGTAAAGTGAACTAACTGTACATTTAGTGGGCGAATCGCGGCAGCCAATTGCGCACAGCAGCGTCCCCACAAACAGCTGTGGATTCAAGTTACCAATTCAGTTACCACTGTGGAGACACAGGCCACTGACAAGTTGTGGAGTCCTGTAGCTCAGTGGTTAGAGCACTCGCTTTGCAAGCGAGAGACCTGAGTTGAATTCCAGGCAGAGGGCGAAACCTCGGGCAAGTTTCCTTACTCCACACAGAGCCTAATAATATTCCCTCCAAAACCCAAAACAATAATAAAAATTGGTCTTTTTCAATCTACGACTGTTTGTGGGACATTGCTGTGCGCAATTGGCTGCCGCATTCGCCCACAAATATACAGTCAATTCACTTTACAGTGTGTTCTGTGAAGCGCTTTGGGACGTCCTCTCGACGTGAAAAGCGCTATATCAAATGCAAGGATTATTATTATTATTATCAGTAGCAGTAGTATTGAGATGAAGGCTGGTGTTGGTGGTCATTCTGCGATAGGATCCAATGTGGGAATCAGGAGCGATCCGTCTGTGATGTGTGATCTAATGTAGGAATCCAGAGGAATAAGTCAGTGATATAATCCATTGCTTGAATCAGGAGAGATCAGTTTATGATAAGATATAGGATAGGAATCAGGACTTGTAACTCTTGATTTTGTTTCTACAGATCTTATTAAAGGCACATTGCCATTGTACATGATAAAACTGTTGTTTTTTTGTTGAATAACTAATGCATTGAGTAACTGTTATTGATAAACGTTGCTGCTTCTATTCAGTTGTTCATATATCAAACATCTCAAGGTGAATTCCTACAAAAGTTTGGCACTCTGAACTTTGATTTATTTGAAAGAGAGAGAGAGAGAAAAACCCCACAAAGCAATCTTTTTTTTTTGGTCAGCCAGGTGTCTTGACACATGCGGAAATCCATCACTGTGCTTAAGAGTATCCAAACCAGAGTTCCACGCATCCCACATGTACGTGGAAATTCATGAGATATTTATTGGAATGGAATGCGCACTCTCATCCTGCTTATATAATTCCGGAAAGTAATAGGCGCAGATCGGCGAGAGACAAGGCTTGTGGATCCCAGAGCGTGTGTCGGGGGTGCAGCTGGAGTCTAACCAACTAAAAAGCTTGCCATTGAATCTCTGAATGTAAATGGAACATATGAATTTTGTGGCATGTAAAGGGCACACAGCTACCTTCTTGTTGGTCAGCATCGCCCTTTGGATGTTCATTGTAAATCATTTAGCGGCTTGCCTTGAACTTTGAAAGAGATGAGCAGCTTGTGTTTTTCCTCCAGCTTCCTCATACTGTTTCTTTGAGCACTTGGAATCCTTGACTCCCAACATCCTAATTAAGAGCTTTCAGTATTCTTCTGGGACTTAGTGGTTAATGAGCACCATCCGGCAGGTCAGCGACAAAGCCATTCTCCCTGAGATAAGGGGCGAACTGTTGAAAATTCCCATGAAAAGAATCGGATGAATGTGTTAATGAGCTGGGAATTAAGAAATGTGTTAGAGGTGAGAAGGGGGGAGGAGTTTAGAATCAGTTCTTAAAGCATTTAGTAAATCAATCCTTTATTTACCACTGTGAGCTTCAGTGTGTACTTCCAGAATATGCACTGGATTTACTCGAGTCTGAGACACCCCTGGATCTAACTAAGATCCGAACAGATTTTAGTTGGGGATGAGAAGAACCTTAATTGTAAGGTGCCAGCGATCCCAATGTGAACTTTCATTTTTTTTCAAATGAAAAATCACGTTCCACAGATTTGAATGAATACAATATACAATAACTAAAGTATACAGGGCAGACCCCCGTTCTGGGTCCATAAGATCACATCCTTGGGCTGAAAAGTGGCCAGCAGCAAAGTCACCAGTTCACCATCGATATAACTTTTTATGAATTATGTTCATGTGCGCAATACGCACAGGTAGTGATCTCAATGTTGCTTCCTGCACACAGCGTGCATTCGCAATGTACAGGAAGTGATGCTGACTGTAACTTTGCTGATCTGTAAATCAGTCATTTTTAATGTCTGTTCAGTACTAGAGGCCGAATGTCCCATGTTTCCAGTAGCTCTGGTGCACTGTAAACCTGGTGTAAGTGACTCCATGCTCAACGGTCGATGCCTAATGACACGTTTAACCCTTTATTACTGAGGGTGAAGAGGCGTGAAATATCATTTTGACATTTTCCTGGGTGCATTAAACGTCATAGTTCAAAAGCAATGTGAGCGAGTTTTACAACCGGTCTAATCATGAAATAGAAATTGCGTATCATTGACACCTCAACTCCCACCCGCCCACCCCTCACCCACAAACATATTCTTTTGATATGAATTTGTGCACTGTTTTGCGTATAATAGAAAATAATGTGATTCATTTAAAGATTTCACTACTTTCCTGTATGTTTTACAGTTGGTGCAAGTTGACAGGTCTGTTTCCATAATAGGTTTACGTGGCATTGAATGCATTTACAGCGCTTGTGTTTGGAATGATCACACAGTACAATGGTCTTTTGTGGCACGTGCACACACATCTATGAAAGCAATTTTTCTTTAATGAGTAGATGGTCTGTACCAACTTCTAACAAGCAGTTGTAAGGTGCTTTTATTTTTCAGCACTGAGCACATACGTTAATAAATCAACACATATTTCAGCACCGTACATTTGTAAATCAGACTTTTTTTTGCAGCAGCAGTTAGCGAGTCAGAAATTATTTCTTATCCTTTGAAACCGAGGACTTATTCACAGTGATTCCCAGTTATTCCCTTATTCCTTTATTGCTCATTGCTCAATGAATATGAGGTGACTCTATCTGAAGTGTTCAGTGATAGTTATTGGTAATAGGGGATCCAAAAGGGAATTTTGGAGGAACTATTTCACACAGAGGGTAGTGAGATTGTGGAACTCGCTGCCTGAGGTTGAATCAGATAGGAGATGCATTCAAGGGATCATGAGTATGGGAGGGAGTAAAAGAATGAGTGGAGATTCATGTTGGAGTATAAACATCCATATGGACTGGTTGGGCCAAATGGCCTGTTTCCGTGCTGTACATTCTTTGCAAATTTTTGTGAGATGGGATCTGTCTGCTTCAAATGTTTTGAACTCACTCACTATGTTTATAGTAACAAAGAGTTGAATCATCTGTATTTGTCCTTTGATTTGACTCCCTTTCATCAACATAGCCATTTCAAACCTGCCCTTCCAGGCCAAGGTTTTGGAATGCATTGTAAATTCACCGTTTTCAAGCGCTCTGGGACGTTACCCCGTGTGAAGAGCACAGTATAAATGCAAGTTGTTGTTGTATAAACAGGACACCAAATGTCCTGCAGCAATTTTGTCATCTCAGGCAAAATGATGTAAACCACTTGAGCTTCACTTCTGAGCTTTATAATGTTACGATGCCACCCGATCTGCTCAGTATAATTGACTCCTTGTAGTTTGTCGCAGATACCCATTATTCTCTCACTGCAGTTTCACTGAAGAAGACTTCAAATCCTTTGTACCGTTTGTAATTTAATTAATTCCACTTTCAACTGATTAACCCAGTGGTGGCCAAACCATGGTCCATGGCCCAGAAGTGGCCCACCGGGCAGTTAGGAAGAGGCATCAAATAATGTCACTGTGAAGCACTCTGAGACATTTTGACGTTGCAGGAGCTATGTCGAATGCAAGGGTTATTTTTATTGTCAAAATTTGACCTACATCTTAATGAAAGTAGACGACATATGGTGTATCATTGAACGGAAAGTGGGTGATTTATTTGATGCAATCTCTCGCATTTAATGATGATCAATTTTTGTAACAATTACACTGAATTAAAAATATGTAAACATTTAAATATGAATTGGGCCATGGAATGATGCAATCAAATTCCAAGCTCACTTGAGTTGGCTCGGCAAGCTTTAACGCAAGCAAATATCAATTGAGAATGTGCTATGAATTATTTCAAGGCTGTTGACTAATCTTAAGGATCAGATGATGGTGATAAATCACTCAAGCTTTCTCTGTGGTAGTTTATGGCATAATCTGAAATGTTTGATTAGATTTTTGCCTTCTAATTGCTCCCAGGTATCAATCATCACAATATACACTTCTTACAGAAAGGATGTGATCTTATCAGTGGCACTTCTCATTAAAAAATAGACGAGAGGCCTGCACAAGAGTGGCCGACGTGAATATCCCTTTAAAAACCCACTATATGGGAACTCTCGAAGTCATGATAAGGGGCTATTTCAAATACAAGGATTATTATTATTACTATTATTATTAACTGTGGTTCACTTGTGGTCCTGCTTATTTGGGTGGTTAAGTAGACACCTTTAAACATACCTTACCCTTAAACCGGAGCAACATCATTAAAGTCTGAACTTCAAATAAATACCTCTCACTGACCTTTGACTTACTAATATGAAATATTACCATGAAAATAATGAGTCTGCAAACTACCCCAGGCAATTATATAAGTTACATAATGAAAGAGATCTGTCATTATCCAATGCTTACAAATACCACTCTCTTGAACAGTATCTGGCAAACAGCCAGACTGACAAATTGAGCTAGTTTTATTGCGTGGTCAAGGCCACCTTGCCTATGAGCTAATTAGCTCATTCTTCTGATGTTTGTTGATGAAAATATGTAATAGATTAGCTTATCCCATCTCATTTGCAGGCGGTTACTGGAACACCAGGTGGTCATTATAGGATGGGGAGAATGACAAGGGTTGAGGGCTCTTGGATATGGCGGTGGCTGGGGGGAAGGGGGGAAGTTTAGGATTACTACGGTTAAAGTAAATGCAGATCCAATGACAGATGTTATGCTATCAGATAGACCTGCTACAGCTGTGTGAGCTGATGAAAGACACAGCGAGATGGGCTGGCACCGAAGGTGGAATTTCATGACACAATCTTGAAAAGTCTCTGATATGCAAAGCCGTCCCAGTGGGCATCAGTACACAGGACGCAAAGTACAAGCGCAGAATGCAGAGGGTCAAGGAGGCGACATTTTATGCAGTTTCCAAATCCCGTGGACGCATTTCAACAGAGTCCGAATCATTCGGGGATCCGAATTGTTTACTGACGGTTGTATTTAACCACAAGTTGTCCTTTTTTCAGGACTTGTTAGTTGTGTTTCTCCCTTTCCCTCCCCTTCTCGATGTGGTTATTACACGATAAATCCATACAGTGTATCTCCAATTCATATAATTCCAAATTGGGAGGATTGAAATGCTTTAATTTGTCATGGTCTCTCAGAGTCCCTCTTGTTTACAGAACCGATGCTTTGAAAAGACTTGCGCAACAAATTGTTCTGACTTCTTTGTCGCCTATAAAGTCACGTAACTGTCCGTTTGGAAAGTTGTATTTCACTCGTGCTGGGAGCTGTCCCACCTCCACACTCAGAACACATCACCATCAACAAGGCTGTTGACATCTGCACATCACAAGCTGTTACATTAAGGCATAATTAGCACTTGCTTTTCTGCTGGGGAAGTCCTTAATCATTAATCTCTGCTCATACAGGTTGAGTTAGAATAATAGTTATTAAATGTCACGGTTGTGGTTCTTTGTCACAGCCTCCAAAGTTGTAATGAAACATCCTGTTTTTGTTTCCCTTTGCAGATAGCTACTCCGTACAGCTTTGCTCGGTTGCCTGGAGCTGCAGGGCTTTGTACGTTCCATTGCCTGTTGGAAGGCCTGGCATGTTTAACGACTCAGAGAATAATAATCCTTGCATGTGATACAAGCGCCTTATCGCGCCTTCGAGACGGCGCAAAGCGCTTCGCGGAATATCTTGTAAAGTGTAGTGTAGTGACTGTATATTTTGTGGGCGAAACTCGGCAGCCGATTGCGCACGGCAGTGTCCCCAACAAACAGTCGCGGATTGAAGTGACCAAATTATTATATTTGTAAGGATTTTATATATATATTTTATATATATATAGATCTGTAGGGTAGAACTTTTGCAGCTGTCAGAAGGTTGTGGGTTCAAGCCCCACATCAGGGCTTTGAGCTCATTGTCTAAGATGACATTCCCAGTGTAGTGTTGTGGACACCACTGCTTTGTTGGAGGAGCTGTCATTTTCCTCAAAGTTCCCATAGCTGGTGTGGTCGACTGCCAACACACAGAAACTACATTTTACAGAAATGTTTTTGTGTAATGCTTGGAGACCTTTCCGTGTTATAACCATACCCTGTGAATTCTAGGAATTAAGGTACTATAATAAATCTAAGTCTTTTATGGATTATTATTTTATTGCGTGTGGCCGTAAAAGAGAGAAGTAGATAGATATCTGGGGAGGACAAATATGCGGGGCTATGGGGAGAGCGCGGGGGGGAGTGGGATTAACTTGGACAGCTCTTTCAAAGAATCAGCTCGGACACAATGGGCCGAATGACCTCCTTCTGTGCTGTATAATTCTCTGATTCTATGAGATGTTTTCTTCGCTCTCTTATTACGTTTAATATTGAATGGGCTGCGCCATCGAGAAGGTCATCACACACTCGAAAGTCCGAATCTGTGCTGTAAATGTTTATGGTTCGATATGTGGGACCAATTGTCCACTTGTGGGCATGGGAGCTCGGGGTGCCTGGTGTGCTGTGTGCCCGTTAAGTGGGCCGGGCGGGTATGCAGTTGCAGTGTGTAGGGCTCGGGTCAGCACCTGGCATTGTGGCATGAGGATAGAACAGAGCAGCCCTGCCACTGGGCACAGCGCCCTCCCCAGCAACTTCTCGACTCTCCTCAAATCTTCACCAACCCTCCCCAGACATCACCAACCCCCAGACATCACCCCCACCCAGACAGCAGCCTCTCCGTTCCCCTCGCAGTTGGCCTCCCCACCCCCATATAATTGAAAATGTTAATAATATACCAGTTTTTACAAACAGTCCCCATTAGACCACCCCTATGTGCACATGCTTATAAGCATGTACACCCCTATATCAGATGTAGACTGAATTGGAGTCAAGGTGAATCACCCTCTACACCATCTCAGCGCTTTGCCCAATCCCTACTTATACTGCAGGTTATGACGACTTATATAAGGAACTTTTTTCCAAAGGGATTGTTATCCAGAAAGAAGCTAAAAGGATTCAGCAGAGCAATCCCCTGATATAATCATCTGCCTCCCTTATGGCTTAGAATCTCTGTCCACCAGCTTTTTTTTCTCTCAAGAAAGAGAGGAAAGTAATTCTCCACCCTGAACGTATGTAGCAAGTCTTCTTTAAGTGATTAATTTATGTGCTTTTAAATTTCCTTCAAATCCTCAGGGAGCCCTATTTTCTGTTGTGAAAGCACCTTTGTATCCGTCTGAGATAGTCATCAATACAATCTCGTCTGGCAATAAAAGGTAAGGATTTGTAGCGGCTTGACATGGAAAAGCAATAGGAAGACAGGATATATGGGCCTGCTAGCTTTATGCGTATGGTCTGAAAGTTTCCTTCCAGTTAAAAAAAAGAGGCTTCTGGGGGCCAGGATCGCTAGATTTAAGCATTGATTCAGGGCAAATTAACCTGAATACTTCCCAAGGCAAAGCCTTGAAGGTTTTCTCTCACTGAACCCATATCACTGAGCTCTTCGGTCGTCCAGGTTCAGCTTTCATTCATTCTTTTCATCTTAAGATCAGCACTGCCTTAAAACAAGCTTCAATTGAGGGAGAGAGGAATAGGGGGGTTTCAGGAGAGGAGAATAAAAGGAGTGGAGACTCGTATGGACTTTAAACACCAGCGTGGATTAGTTGGACTGACTGGCCTATTTCCGTGCCTATGTGATATGAAGCCAGTCTTTCACAGCTCTCAACAGGAATGGTGAAAACCGGATTCCAAATCAACAACGAATTGACGAATTCTCCAAAAAGGCAATGTTGTTAAGGCCGATATTGAGAGGAATGTCAGAGCTCAGACATCCACACCACCCAGATTGTTGATGAGAAAAATATTTGACTGGATCCAATTTCTACTCCTGATCTGAAACGAAATGCTCACACACGTCCTCCATTGGTAAAGTAAAGCTGGCAAAACCTCAGTCACCTCTTTTGAGCCGAATAATTCCCTTCCACTAAATACCTCTTAACTACAAAGGGCACAGTCGCTACGCTCTACATTAAACCCTGTGAAGTGCTTTGAGGTGTCCTCGTGTGAAAGGTGCTATTTCAAAAGCAAAGATTATTATGGTAATATTTTTTATCCTCGCTAAAATGGAAGGCGGGATCGCTATTGAATTGAAATTCTATTGAAATCTATTGAATTCTATTGAAATCCCGTTTATACAGGTACAATTTAACACTGCTTCTTATATCAGGAACAGAGGAAA
This sequence comes from Callorhinchus milii, assembly GCF_018977255.1. Taxonomy (NCBI): domain Eukaryota; kingdom Metazoa; phylum Chordata; class Chondrichthyes; order Chimaeriformes; family Callorhinchidae; genus Callorhinchus; species Callorhinchus milii. Next base: position 97,678,591 of record NW_024704744.1, on the reverse strand, counting down.
AATCTCAATAAACATCTCCACACATTTGCCAGTGCAAAAGATCAGCAACTATATTATTTTCAGTTTATTTGCATTGGAAATCGCCAAGAAAGTTTAACACTGATACAAACAGCCCTCTCTTAGTGCAGTGTGGCAGAACCTATTGGTAACAGTCATTTTTTTTTGATATTCATGTTTCTTTCTATCGGCTTTCGGGGGTGTTTGACAGTTTCTAGGAAGCTATGTTAAGGAGCTGTCTGGAGCTGAATCACTTGAATGTAAAGATGAGAGGTTAAAAAAATAACCCAACAGCGAGATAGTTACAATGCATCTGTTTTATTTAAGCTTAATAAAAGAATGGCAGGATATCCTAATGACACGCGGTCTTTAGACAGTTGTGGCGTGATTTCTTGAGGACCATGTGGCCATTTTGATTGCTGGCGACCCTCCTTATTACGTCTGGCGGTGGGCAGTGCCGGTGGACGTGCCGCGGAGAGTCTCCTTTGAGTGTAAGAGGGGATTGCTATTTGTTTTACAAGCATTCCTTACACGTCTGGGATCTGGATTTGACTCAAGGCCACACAGCACGAGAATGTTCTGATGAGTTGCCACAGCGTCACGAGTCTGTGGTGTAAAAAAGGCGCTCTCCGAGTCAGCTTTTGATTTATCTGCCTTGGACTTGGCAACGTCACTCAAGAGCCACTGTGCGGATTGACAGCGAGGGAATCAGGGAGAGAATGGAAGGGTCTCCCGGGTGCCCTTTCCGAGGCAGAGCTTGCGTTAGACTGTCAGCGGTGACAGGGAGCTCAGTGTTCCATTTGGCTCACTCCTGCAGCCCTTGACCTCGTACTTTTTGATGTTGGAACGGCAAGAAGACTAGAACAAGCGTTCCGTTGCCCCAGAACTGTCATTCCTCACTTTGATGAGCACAAGTGATCGCAAGGAAACACAGAAAAAACACAATAAGTGCAAGAGTTACAGAACGACAGAGAATCTGAGCTGCAGACCTCTCCGTCTGGTATCACAATTACTTGAATAGGAATCTATTGAATCTATCCCGTTTGTGGGTATCAGTCTCACTGCCTCGTGATGGCGGCACTTCAAATGGCCTGATCTGAGTCAATAAACATGTTTACTTCAGGTTTATTAGGGGACGGTGTGTTTTTGAAATTAATTTCCTGCCAGATTAAAAATAAGGAAAGAACTAGAAGAAAAAGTCAAGGCTGTGGCCCAACAGGTGGCAAAGCAATTATATTTTACTTTCTTTTTGACCAAACTGTTTAGGTTAACGCAAACTATGTTGTTGAAAGACGGTGAAAAATCTGGCTTATGTGAAGCCAATTGTTGCTTTCCTACGGGAAGGGTTAGGATATAATGACCTAATATAACAGCACTACGGTTCACTAATTTGATCATTACTTTGCTGACGTCTCTCAACTTTTACAGGAAAAAATGGCTCTGGATTGCCAAGTTAAATAGACAATCACAGGAAGACAAAATTTTAGCATACATAGCATTCCCTTGGGCCTGGTGCCAAGTTCATGTCAAACCCATAATAATTGGAGTATCCTCACTAAAAACAGCTTCTGTGGACTTACGTCAGAAGGAATTTAAAATTTACGTGGAGGATGCATCGATCTTCCTTCGGCTTCCTTTCTCACAAACACATAGCAGTTGCAGTCGTAATCTTTTCAAAAACACCACTCTCCCTCCTCCCCCCTCCCCTCTTTATNCACACACACACACACACACACACATACACGCACTTACACTAAATGACATTCAGTCTAATAATAAATGATTCCATGTTCCAAAACACTTTCAGCCCTTTCATCTTCAAGCTGCCCTAAGTACTTAACACCGCTGTGCGTGAGCTTGAGAAGGAAACTGACTCTCGCATACAGGCTCACGAGAAGAATAGATGAGAAAAATAAAAGCTATAACAATTAGCTGATAAGAGCAGGCAACTCTGGGAGGATGACTAACAAATCACCGACTCTGAATGTTTATGTTCTGATAACCCTTTACTGTATTCAAGAGAGCCAATTCTTCCAAGGTTCCTTATTTTCCTTTATTTCAAAGAAACGCGTTTTTTTTTCTCTCCCTCGTTCTCACGGTTATGCCGATTTACGTCCCCTCAAGTTCATTCCAAACCCTCAAATTAATTGGCTCTTTGTTGTTTGTAGGAAGTTGCTGGCGCAAATTAGCTGCTGAGTCTTCCAGGCAAATTTCTCTTGGTTCCCAAAATTATTCTCGCACTCTGAGCACTTCAATGCCTTCCTTTGAGGGAAAGGCGCTACAGAAATGTGAATGCTTGTTGTCTGTGAATGATTTGAAATAAGTAAATCCTGGCAGCCAGGATTAATACTCTGCATTGTGCCCCACTGAATTCTTGAGTCTGTGAGTCATTCCATGGCAATCGCACACGGACAACCAGGACTAAACAATATTAAAGGAAATATTTGCCCATGGAAAGTTGCAGTCAGCTTTCTGAGGTCAAAAAGCAATGCTGAACCACGCAAAACACACGTGAAGCTGTGTGCAATGCAAGATTGTGCACAAAATTCTGTGTGGAAACACAGATGCCAAAGTGTCTTCTATAAACTACTGATAGCAGCACTATGTTACAGAGCCCAAAAGGGCAAATGTTTCTGTACAGTAACCTCTTGCAATGCACAAGTTACATTCATGTTAACTTCGTAATCCCAGTGGAATTTTTCATGACACGATTTTTTAAACTTGGTATTTCTAATCTTTGCTCACAGCCCTGGCGTTCCTGGTAATCTGTTCCCAGTCGTCAATTGTCTTCTGGGTAAAGAATTACTTCCTGCTGTCTGTCCTGAAATTGCCCTCCGCAACTCGTTCTGCTGCCTCGGTGCATCTGAAAATAACCGGGTATGGATCCCCGACACTCTCACGCTTTCCCCCCCACTCCCCAGTTTTTATGCATTGCTCAAGCCTGAAGATGCCATTGACTGAACTGCTTTGAGGAGTGGTTGTGCAGAAGACCAACATCATTTTGATGTTTTGTTGGTCGATTTAAGCTGGTATCCCCATAGCGGCCTTGGGCTCAAACACTGCGCCAAAGTCAAGAACATAGGAAGAGGGAAGGCTATTCAATGCCTCAAGCTTGTTCCGCTATTCTATTAGGTCGCGGCTGATCTGTACCTCAACTCTGTTCACCTGCCTTTGCTCTATACTCTGACCTAACAAAAATCTATTGACCTCAGTTTTGAAAATTTCAATTGCTCCAGCATCGCCCAGCCTTTTTAGGGGGAGAGAGTTCTAGATTTCCATCACCCTTTGTGGAAAAAAGTGCTCCCTCATTTCACTCCTAAATGGCCTAGCTCTACTTTTAAGATTACACCCCCTTGTTCTGGATTCCCCTCAACAGGATAAATTGTTTTTCTGCATCTGCCCTATCAAATTCCTTCATCATTTTCCTCAATTTGGGGATTTACGCCCACTATCAACCTTTAATCATCAACTGGCTTCAAGCACGTTTGCAATAACGTGATAATTGTCACATCACACCTCGCAATCATCAGCTCAGTGTTTTTCAGCTGAAAAGTGGATCAGAATTCTGTGGTGTTGCTGCTCTGAACTGAGTCGATGACCTTTCGTCAGACGTCTTTCTGTTATATATATCAATGACCTGGACTTGGGTACAGGGAGCAAAATTTTAAAGTTTACAGATGACAAAACTTGAAAATGTAGTAAACTGTGGGGAAGATAGTAGCAGACCGCAAGAGAGCATAGATAGACTGGTCAAATGGATAGTTCTTTCAAAGAGCTAGCACAGGCGTGATGAGCTGAATGGCCTCTTTCTGGGCTGTAAGATTGTATGCTTCTAACCATATCCTAGACCTCAATTCTAAAACCACAGGTGATTGGGAGAGGCAGCAGTTTGGCTCAGATTGCCAATGTTATAGCCATGGCACAGCACTTGAACAAGGTATTTTCCAAGGATTCTCGCTCATGATTGATCCTCAGTTTGTTACTCCATCCTTGGGAAGAATACGATGTAAAGGGCATTAGCAGGAATTGGTGATGTTGCATCGATTAAGGAGGCAGCCAGCAAAAATTCCGCAATCTAGAGAGAATATCAATACATTCTGGAATTCCCTAGCTCCAAGGATAAATGGGAACGTGGTCACAAGTACTGCAGCGGTTTAAGGGCAGGGTCATCAATAATAATAATCTTTGCATTTGATATGGTGCCTTAGCATCACAGAATATACTGTAAAGTGAATTGACTGCATATTTTGTGGCCAAAATGTGACAGCCGATTGCACACAGCAGCGTTCCACAAACAGTGGTGGATTGAGCAACAAATTTATTATTTTATTTTGAAGGAATTATTACTACCGGAAAAGCGATCCACCAATCGTCTAACAATCGGGTTCCTACTTACTGCTAGATAAACAGAATCATGTGTGGTAAGGAAACTTGCCCAACGTTTTGCCCTGCCAGGAATCAAAACCAGTCTCTCGCTTGCGAGGCGAGCACGTCTAACCACTGAGCTACAGGACTCAACTCTCAAGGCATCCAGGATGAGCAATAAGAAATGGTTGGCCTTGCCAGAATCACTTACATCCTGAGAATGATTTCACAAATAAGTGTGCTAGTAAGAGCAGTGTTGAGCTGCCATGACTGAGGTTAGAATAGGGCGACTTCCCTAAACCAGTCTTGTTCCATTAACTTCTTCTCGCTCTTTGCCTGAGGATAAATGAAAGTCTTTGGAGTGAAAGCTCAAGTCCAGTGCCTCACTCCCAGAGATCTGTTGTCAGCGTGTGGCAGAAAGCCCGGTCTGTCAATGTTATGGCTAGGTGAACCTTCAAGAACCAAATTACATCGATAGGCCTGCAAATAAAGGCAAATTATATATATATCACACTTCGCTTCAGACGGAAGGTCTACAAAACAGCAGGAGATTAAAAAAAGGAAAAGGGAGTCTGTGCTTCACCACCACCCCCCCCCCCCACCTCCCTCCCTCCCGCCCCACAGCCCACTCCCTACACCTAGTAAATTCAAATCTGCCTCATTAAAAGTCTGGAGTCTATCACGTGTCTCTTGTGTAATTCTCTTCAAACTGCTGGCACTAAAATGAGTTCATGTCTGGGACAGGCCTTAAAAGTGGGTACAAATCTGAGTACGAGAGAGAGAGAGCGAGCGAGAAACTGAAAAGATTGAATCGAGTGGAATGAAGAAAGAAGGAAAGTGCAAGGAGGAGGGGAGTGAAGAGATGGAAGGGAATGAAAAAAGAAAGGGGTGAATATATGAGGGCTGCCGCTTATGTCTTAGACTACTCCTGTGGATAATTCCTTAAAAAAAATCCAAAAATTCAAAATGGTCACTCAATCCACGACTGCTTGTGTGGGACGCTGCTGTGCGCAATTGGCTGCCGGTTTTACCCACAAATCATACAGTCAATTCACTTTGCAGTATATTCTGTGAAGCGCTTTGAGACGTGATGAGACGCTGTATCAAATGCAAGGACTATTATTATTATTACTATTATTATGTGCATCAGTGTTCCTTGTGTCTAGCTGCTGAAGCTTTGCGCAGCTGCCATTATTAAAATTAAACCGGTTGTCCCGTGAAGAGAGTACCGAAATGTTGGGTTCTGCAGCTGGTGACGATGTTGCTGGCTGTGGCTGTGAGTTTAGCAAGGATAACATTTCCACAAAGCAGAGGCTGACTTTGAGCCAAACCATTGTTCTAACGTCCAAGGCGGGGGACGGGATAGGGGAGACCAGGAGGAGTTCATACACACAGACCAGTCAATAATTATTGATTAATTATGACCATATTTTCAACATTGAAAATGAGCACATTTTTTATCCCAATGCACTCCAAGTCATGACACACACGCTTGTGATTAATGCAGACCCGAAGAGCACAAACAAATATTTAGCTTGTGGCTTTTGTGGACGTAATCTGAACCCTTAAGTTATTAGCTCAGTACGAGGGAATGGTCCAAATACAGTATCAAGTTCTAGCATCAAAACTCCTGGAAGGACAACACAATAAGTCAGCATAGAAAATGCTTCAAGCTGAAGCTACCGCTGCAAACTGCCTCTAGCTCCCCAGAAGCTTAAAAGGCCATTTATTTATTATGTTTCTTTGTGGCTGGGCAATGCCGAGAATGTCCTTCAGCAATATGAAGTGTGATAAGTGGTTTGAAAGCTATTGTGAGATCAGTTTAAGGTCTGTGGGGAGGACCTATGGAAAGTTTTGTAAAATGCCCAATTAACTGAAGGTAGTGTCGACCCGCAAGTGGAAGACCTTATAGAAACGGTGAAGTCGTTATGAATCAGTGCATTAGGTGGAGCTGACAGCAGACATTACGAGACCTGGAGTTGGTATCTGATTTTCTTTGTGATTTCCCATCTTCGTAGTGTCTAACGCACCTCATTGATTGCTGACCTCGCCATTCAGACGTCTGGCACTTTTGTGCCATTTGCCTTTTCACTGTTCGAGTATTAAACGCGTTTTGTATAAAAATTAGAAAGAGCTACTGGTTTCCATTGTAGCTGTCTGAATTTTCCTGTTTTTTTTTTCGAACAGCTGCTTCGACTTTCTTTTAAAACATGCAAAATGCGTTCATCTGATCCCATGAGTCATGCAGAACCTTTACTCTGAAAGATGATCTTGGGGTTGCTGGTGGCGGTACAGATTACTCATTTCTCTTCATTGGGACTTTCTGTGTTTTTGTGGAAAGTTTAAAGATTTTTAACAGGCGCGACTCTGTGCTTTTCTGTTAGCGAGGGTAAAATATTATCTTGTGAGGCCAACCTGAAGCGATGCGGAATGATACTGGCTGGCACGTCTTTCAGACGACTCCATTTATTATAATAATCCTCACATTTGATATAGCGCCTTAACATAGGATTTTACTGTGAATTTACAGTTACTGTGGATTTTTACCAATTTTATTTGGGGAATTGTTGGCCAAGAAACTCCCTTCTCTTTTCAAATGGTCAGACGAGATCTTTAACATCCACTCACAATCCAGTGCAATGTTAGGGAACAATGCATTGTCAGAGGTGCTGATCTTCTGATGAGACGTTAAACTGAGGTCCTATCTGTCTATCTGTTTAGGTGGACGGTACAGATCCCATGGCACTATTTGAAAAGAGAAGAGAATTGTCCCTAGTGTTCCTGTCCAACAATCCCCCAAATAAAATTAGTCACTCACTTCATCGCTGTTTGTGGGACATTGCTGTGAGCAAATTGGCTGCTGGGTTTACCTACAAATACACAGTCGCTACACTTTATTGTAAATTCTGTGAGGCTTTTGTGAAGTTTCAATGATATTTTATTCTAAGTGCAAGGATTATTATCATAGATTTAGGAATCGGAGCCCACTGCAAAATACAATTCACGTCGGGACGACATCCCAAGGCGCTGAACAGTCAGGGATTTGGACTCAAGCAGAGGGGTTGGGATTAGAAAGGATGGAGGGCAGGGAGAGAGTGGCCGAAGGCACGACCGAAGAGGAGGATCTTTAGATGTCCCCGGGAAGGAGCGAGGCAAAGGGAATTTGGGATGAAGTTCCAAAGGGTGGGGGCGAGAGAGGCTGAAGGCCCGATCGTCGATGGTGGGGCGAGGGGTGTGGAGCAGACTGTTGAGTGGCAGGAATGGACAGGTCGAAAAGCAAAGAAAAGGGCATTTCCCCAGTGATTCTTTGGAATGAATTATTTAAAAATATATATTCATATTAAGATTGTCCACACTGAGGTCTGCTCTTTGGGATCTATGCCATCACAACAATAAAAAATATTATGTTGAGCAATTTTTCCATGAACAATTAAGGTATATTTGCATTCATACATTCATAAGGTATTTACAACCAGTTTTGCACTTGGAAAAATTTGAGTGATTTAACCACGTAGGAGATCGGTTCAGTAACATGTTTGTAGGGTTGTAGAAAGTCACTGCACAGAAACAGGTCATCAGGTCTATGTTGGAGTTTTTCCTCCAAGTACCACCTTGTTCAATCTCACTCTCCTTCTCACTCTCTGTGCCCTTTATGACTCTTATTTTCTAACTCCTTTATAAAAGAATTTACAGACTCTACCTCAAGTTTAAGTGATGCACGTATGGATTTTTCTCATTGATTTCTTCTTTGGAGCAGACAATTCGTCGATCCAGCCTTAGCATCCAATTTCCCATGAGGCTATCTCGATAAATCTACCTCGAAATTGAACAACTCCGAGCCCTTTCAGATGATCTTCTGCAGTCAAGTCACGGCGGGTGACATTATTTTCTGGCACCTGTGGAAAAGCTCCTCACTGATCAGCGAGCTATGAAGTTGGAGCATTTACTGGCCAACCGATTTCCTTTAATCCTCTTTTACGACACCCATCAAACTGACTGACATTTCTGTTTACGGATCTTACATGAGAGAAAAGACTGTCAGCAGCTGAATTGACCTTTGTGCATTCAAAGGGCTGACAGTAGAAGTCAGCTGTTCCTTGCCAAATATTCTGTTAAGTAAATACAGTAGAACATTGACATGTGATACCATTCTCTTCTTGCGCTTTCGCTCCCGTTCACAAAATAATACAAGTTTAAATAAACAAATACTCTTTTGGCTGCCTTCGGGGGTGACTCATTAATTGCTGGTTATTGACTGATCATTAGAGTTATAAGACTTTTCCCAGAAGTAGAGCCTGGGTCAATCAGCTGCACTCTTGCCTCCGAGTCAGAAGATTTGGGTTTCAAATTTTCCACGTCAGGGCTTTTAACTAAGTGTAGGCTGACACGCCAGTCCAGTGCTGGGGGAAGTGCTGCATTGTCAGCGATGTTGTCCTTCGGATGAGGTGTTAAACCAAGGTCCCATCTGGCTGTTCAGGTGGATGTTAAAGATCCCATAGTAGTCCTGTTTGAAAAGAGAAGGAACTTTCTCCCAGTGTCCTGACCGATTATCCCCCCAATAAAGTTGCATTTCATTTCATGGCTGTTTGTGGGACATTGCAAATTGCCTGCAATGTTTGCCGACAACATGCACAGGCACTCCACTTTGCAGTGAATCCTGTGAAGCGCTTTGAGACGCCCTACTGATGTGAAAAGCACTTAAATGCAAGGATTATGTTTAAGGATTATAAACTTACCATTGACCACAGAATCTCGCACAGACAGTGCGTGTAGCTCATATTGCACAGAACAACCTTCTGCATCAACCACAGGTATTTCTGTTATGTCGACAATTCAACAAAATACAAGTCACTTGATTCAAGGCAATAAAAATCTATGACATTGAGGGAAATATATAAGAGAAAAGGGAATTAGAGGGATATTGGGGCGAAGGGTAGGTTAGGGAGCGGGAAATTAGGAAGGGTGGATGATTGTGGAGTATAAACACCAGCACAGACTAGTTGCACTGAATGGCCTGATTCTGTGCAGTAAAATCTATGTAATTCTATATAATATTCCAGTGCAATTAAAGAGGCCATTCACTTTTCACTGGGAATTTTCTGTATCATCTCAAACCCTGGAAAGCTGACCCCGCAAGATCTCGTCTTAAAATTAAAGACCACACAGAATTGTGCAAAAAGCCTTAAATTCAGTCTTAATTTGGAAGCCGTTTCTTCGCAGTTCTTATACCTAAAAACGTGGCCTTTCAAAATAAGTATTTCCCCACAATCTTGCATGATCTTAAATTTTAAGGCAGAAATGGTCTTACTGGCTGAAAACCGGGTGATATTTTGAGCCTCTGGAATGTAAACCTACAGTTCGCACAATGAAATCTATTTTTTTTTTTATTTTTTTTTTTATCTGACAAGCCTCTGTTTAACAAACACACCCATTTGTACACAAAAAAAAGCGCAAGTCGATTTTTCACTGCACGGAGACAAGTTGGGTTGAATGCCCTGTTTCCGAGTCGTATCAGTTTAGTTCACTGAGGAACACACTATGTGAAGCAGCTAAAGAATGTTTGGGGCATTTAACATCTCCAAAAGCTATATCTGTTCAGGGCGACGTTTAAGCGGTGGAGGGTTTGCTTTACCTTACGCAGTGATGGCATTGAAGTTTCCGTCTAGGACTGAACTCCTTTTGCTGCTGTTATTAACCAGATGCCAGAAATACCTCGTGGTCTTAGCCTTAAGACTGTGCATATTGGGATTGCACAGAATTGTGGAAAATTCAGAAATTCTGTCTGACTTCGGAAGTTGGTTTGCCACAGTTATAAATTAATCATGATTGTGATTCGTAAACCCTGACTCCTCTCGCCGAAAAGCAAACAGTCTAGCTGTGGTATAAAATGATGTGAATGTTTTTTACAATACAGCTTTCGTACAAGACGATGGTGGGGAGTAGTTTCCGTCAGCTGGAATTGAGACCTGGAGGTCAGTTTGAATTGTTCTTCTGCTGAAAGTTTTGCTGTTTTTCTCAGCACTCAGTCACCGGTCAGTGGAAGGACTTCTGCGTATTGGACCGAAGATAAAGCACCTCCTTGTGATTCAGCTCCTCAGTTTCACCAGGGCCTGGAGAACCCAGAGCAATTTTATTTTAGGGACAGTTGCGTCTGATCTCATTTCAAGTGGCAAAAGGTCAGAAAATATTTCCGTTGTTTTACTGCTTTGAACAAAGAATTCATAAGAAAGGCAACAGATAGCTACTTGGCAAATTAAATGACAAATCAGGGCTACGAGTGATAAAATAATAATCATAACAATCGTTGTTGCACTTGATATAGTGCTTCACAGGATTTTACTGAGACGGTGTATTTGAAGTAGAACATGGCAGTCAATTGTGCGCACAGCAGCGTCCCTCAAACAGCGTTAAAAGTAAATGGCCAATGGCCGACTGTTGGCCAGAACACCAGGGGAAACGTCCTTATTTTTTGAACAACGGTACCTTTAACATGCACCTGAACAGGCACACAAGACCTCGGGTTCAAGTCTCATCCGAAGTACCATGCAGCAGGTTGGAGAGCCAGCCTACAAAGGATTCCAAGGCCTGATGTCGAACTTGAATACGGGGGGGGGTATGAATTCTGTTTCCTTTGGGATGAGCAGGTGAACCCCCTAAGGTCATGTTGGGTCTTATATATTCCCATGTTCCTATCCCACAAACAGTGGAACCGAGGTCCTCCGGAACAACGAGCACTAAAATCCTATCAATCTTGGGTCAGATGGGTCCGAGTCAGTCAGGTGCCAGGGAATCATTCTTCGGTGAAGCTCTGAGTTGCTGGAGGTGCTATTCTTCGAATGGGTCCTTGAATTGATGTCCTGACTGCCTGTTCAGGTGTACCTTAAAGATCCCTTAACACTACTGTATTTGAAAAGAGTTTTTTTTTCTCTCCAGGTATCCTGGCAAACGATATCACAGATAAATAATCATTCGTCTTAATGCTTACCATATCTGTGGCTTTGATTTGGGCTACAAAAATTTAACTACTGCAAAACACTGCATGTAAAAGTGATCACTATGAAGCGCTTTAAGATGTTTTGAGGTGATAAGCGCTAAAAAGATGCAACTTGTTTCTGCTTTTCTTTTATCCTCTCCCCTAAACTATTCACACGGGAAAATTGGGTGTGTCACTACCACGAGGCCACCTACCAAGAGAAATACCAGAAAGAATATCGAACAAGGAGCTCTGCCCTCTCACACTGAACTACCAGCATCAGACTCCAGTATCAACCTAGAATATGAACTTAAGTCCTGGCATAGAACTTGAATCGGCAACTTCTTCCCCTGCTTGTCTGCCTGCAACTTCACGTAGAATTCCCCATTGGTCTGGCCTGGGATTGGACACATCCATCACCTGTATGGCAGGAGTTAAGGAATGTCGAAAATATTTTTTGCAAAAAATATGATTCTGGCCTTTCTCACTTTCAGCACTTTTCTCTTTGTTAAAGATCAAGCCGACCTCGAGTGTTTGCATTGGCCCGAATTCAGGCATTCAATAAATTCATCCAAATTGTTGTGATTGCTGTCATGGGCTCATTTTATGGGGGTCAACCGGGTATCTGACGCATGCGGAATGCCATGATCAAGCTTAAACAGCATTCAAAAAAGACAGAGTTCCACATATCTACGGGTGGAAACTTCCTTGTGTCTAGAATGGAATGTGCACTCTCTTCCCGGAGGGGACGCAGCCTGTTTACCTCTAATATCTGTTTACCGGTAAGTAATAGGAGCAGGTTGGCAAGTGTCGATGTTTGTGAACTCCAGAATGTGCGTTGGGGGTTCTGCTTATGTTTCACCAACTAAAACCGCATAGCTTTGCCATTGCAAACACAGTCTGGCAAGCTTCCTGCTATTTGTCCAGCTAGGACCACCCTACCTATTAGGGCTTCGGCTCGTATAGTTAACAGGAGCCGAGGGAAAGAATCCCTGTCCCCAGTAACTGTCCTGTCCTCCAAGACACTTACGAGGCAGCCTGGCTGATCTGTGATGAGCAGAACCTTGGCGTTCAGCTACTTACTCCTCCACAGTACAAATACTTTATCCTTTTGTTTCCATTTCTCAAGCATGACTGATGCATCAGGGTGAGAGGATGACAGCAGAAAACGCTTTTTATAAATGTCCCCGACACATTGGCCGATGGATATGAAATTGGCAGCATTGCAAGGGAATCATGGCACATTCTGAAATAAAAGCATCCAGTGAAAAGCCTCCAATTTGCTGGAAAGTCAAGAAGGATGATGTTTCTTGTATATTAGCTGTTGCATTACATTATTTCCATTTCTCCGTTGGATTTCAGAAGAATCATTTCTGATGTTTTAGACTCAAACAGCCAAAGGGCAGAGGGATTTGTGACACTTACAATGTTGATGAAATGACTCACTAAAGGTTCAGGTTGTTATGAAACAACTGGTCATAATTACCACTGACCCTTGTTTCCTTTTGGGATCATCCTGCCGGCTAGAGTTTAGAATGAAGCAGGTGGATCCAGTCGGATTGCAAACAACACCTCGCTGACTCTATGCTGAGTGATTCCTTCCATCTGCTGCAACTTCCAGGCTCCAGTTGAAGTGGAAGAATCTGGATTCAGTCCTCACCCAACATCCACCACAGTGCACGCATGGTTGCCAGCAGGAGTTCCCAGTCTGTGTTGAGTTTGTTGTTGATCTCAGCGGGATTGCACGGGGAGGATAAATTGGTCTGGCCTTTTCAGATTTGGGAGGGCAAAATCAGCCAGGTTTACTGTCCCTAGTGCCTCTTCAGTCCCTTCTATGGTAGTGTCTGTGCATTAGCTGAGTGGGGAGAGGCAACTGATGTTATCATTCCTACTGTTGCCCCAGTTAACATCAGCTACTGAACGTAGACTGAGGCGAGAAACTGTGCCCTTCTGAATTGTGTGGCTCAGCTGCTTACTAGAGATTATCACTTAGTCTCCAATGTGGGGAGCCTGGGTTAAGTGTGGTCAACCCTGAGCACCTGAGCGGGGTGGGGTGGGGGGGAGGGGGCCATTGTTAAGCGCTAAAGAGGGTGAGGAGCGAAAGGGCAGAAAGCACACCCACTGAGCTAGAGTGGATCTGAGAGTGGGGGGAAAGAGAAAGAATTTGAAGCCGGTTGGTTCAGCACGCTGAGCGGAGGGAGTGTAGGAGGTCAAAGCAGTAGGAAAAGCGAGGTCATGGCGGAGGTCGGAGGGGGAATTTGAAAATGAGAATCTTGATTTCAATCCCCAGGGGAATGTGGCGCTGAACGAGAAGCTGAATGAGGATGGGGGGGGGGTGATAAACTCGTGAAGCCTAACGTGGGAGAGGACAGAAAATGAGCATATATGTCTGTTGACCACAACAGGAACAACAACTAATTACACTTGTACAGCGCCTTTCACATTGGGAGGACGTCCCAAGGCGCAGGGACGTTAAATTGATCTGCAATGTCCTGGATCTTAAAGAGATATCAAAATAGCAATAGTGAACTGGATGGAATGAATTAACAACAAATGGCCTTTAGGATTAAATTTAGCTGCTTCACATTGCCTTTTATTCTGAGGTTATTCTGGCATGCATGCAGCATCGTATTTAGCAGTCTAATTGGAGTGCCTCTAAGGACCCAGCCTTTCAATTAATATACCTCCAACACTTAAGAGACTGCAATGAGAACTAATTAAAAAATATTTGCTTGCAAAAAGCAACCCCGTACTTCACAATGATTCAAGCCCTAATATTAACCTCCACTTTAGTGGAATACCATCCCCGTATTGAATTACCCTCTGCTTTGCCAAGTCTTTATTTGTGGTAGGAGCTTTGCAGTTTGGGAATATCAGATGTGCTAATAGGAAAATTCCACAGCAATATGTCACATAATGGTGGCTGATTCTCTCGTTCATCGTGTCACCGAGTAAATCTGATTTAGTAATTAAGCCAACTGCCAAAAAGGTTGTAACTCTAGGCTCCGTGCACGACGTTATTAAGACTTAAATGTATTCTAAAACATTAATAGTCTTCTTTTTCTATTCCACAGTACAGTAGAGCAATGGCATAGCCCTCTGGTGAAAAGCAACAGTATACGTTCGTCTTGGCCTAACTGAATGTAACAGGATTCCCGTGTGTTTATGCTGTGATAGCCATCTGGTGGCCGCAGAAGTCTGCTGCATTTTGAAAACCCAAATTTGTTTTGAAGGAGAACATAGCTGTGATTGATATTTTTGGTCAATATTTAGCCAAGGGAAGGAAGGGTGGCACGCAGCTTCCGAAGGTATTTGCACATTTCCCTCTCACAGAGTCTGACGGTACCTGTACATTTAAGAAACAGCTTGATACCATAGTCGAAGATTGCATCAAATAGACCTTCATAGAGGGTCTTTTTTTTCATCTGTACCTGTATACCTTGTGAATGCCCGATTGAATCAGATAGGGGCAAACATTGTGATATTTCCTGCCAGAGTAAACAGACTGAATGTGTTAATTATCGAAATTGGATCTGTTAAGAAACTTTCAGCATTTCGGCGGTTAATAATCTTCTAATCTGCCACTGTCTATTATACAGGATTGATGTGTGTGTGTGTGTGTGTGTGTGTGTTGGTAGGAGGTGATTTGGTTTGCTGGGTTTCTGTGCTGGTAGTAATTATCAGTGAATACTTAGGAATCTATCAGGTATCAAAGGTTAACACTATTGTTTTTTTTCGCTTGTATTATATAAGGTAACGAACGTATCACTGGGATGAGATATAATCCATTGTCTGCTCTATTGATGAATCTTTAAACAAATACCTGTGATCTTATTAATATAGGCCTCTTAACAAAGAATTGACAGTGGCTCGACACCATTTCTTGAGAGGCAAACAGTAGGGTGTCCACCCATAGGCATCTGCCATTGCCACAGTAGAATAGTTTATGAGTAGATAGGTGAGGATGATAAGGGGATGACTTGCTTTCAAGGGTGAGTGTAGGAATATTGAAACATACGAATATTTATGAAGGATTGAATTAGTTCTCATTTTCCCATTTACTTTTTTTCGGCATATAGGATTTTTTTTCCATTTATATATTAAATAATCTAAATTGTTTTCACGAACAGGTGTGCGAAATTAAACATAATTTTCTCGCTTGGAGTTCACATTATTTTCGCCAATGCTAATGGGTTGGGATAATTATTCTTTGTTTTGGGACAAATTTTTAATAACTTACATGCAGTCCTATTTGCATCAGATATCTTCAAAATCCAACTTTTCTCAATCAAAAGGGGTCATTTTTCAAAATAACCAAATTGCTTAACTTTACAACAATGAATAAATAAAAGGCTTAATGACCGAGTTTCCCACAGCGCTGCTCTGTAACATGTTTTTGCTGGTGCCTGTGTTTTGTAAGCATTGTATTTTTTTTTGGTATCTGGGTGTCTGACATGCAAGGAAACCCTCAGCCATTTTTGAGACTCACCACTTCAGCGATTGACAACACAGAGCAGCAGAGCTCTGTTTGCCAGCTCTGGTTTGTGTAAATCCCTCCCTGGTGTGCACTGGGTGGGGGTTACTGTTGGAAATGAATCTGCTAAGACTATGCAGTTTACCGGTTACAGTGCACCGGTAAGCCTCATGATGCTTGCTCCCATCAGACTTTATCTGTTAGAGAACATTGGCTTGCACGACTATCAGGAGCTGGAGGGAAAGAATCCCATACAGTGGTGAGATTCCTCACCAGTCTGAGTCCCGTTGACAAGCGAGGTAGTCTGGTGGAGGTAGTCAACAGTGCCGGGAGTATCGCAGACCTGCGTGTTCAGGGAATTGTTCACTAAGCTAACCGTAGAGAGCTCATTCAGTTCCCCCTCACCCGATGCGTTACACCGTACGTACAACAGTTCAACAAAATAGAATCCCTCTTCTCTTAAAACATCAGTGAAGATTAGCTGACAAATTGAAAATCTGTCAGGACTCTGAATCAATGTGGCTGAAACAAAATACTTAGGATGGTTTTGCCCTTTAATGTTATGACAAGAGTTAATATAATGGTGTTTAAATAATTCAAATCTCATGTACTGCATGATGCGAAACCAGAGATAAGGACGTTATACTGGCGGAATCGAAGCAAGAGATTAATTTTCTGAAAAGGCCTAAACTGTCTGTTTGCTGCTGAGACTAAATAGACCTACAGCACAAAGTGAAATGAATTCTTCCATTCCCTGGCACCGTTGGTCTTTGTGCTAGACCCAGACCTGACATTTTCTTTAGGGAATTCATAAGATGACAAGATCCTGAGTCAACTACACAGAGAATACTTTGGTTTCAGCTTTCGACTCATCTAATATTAATGTTGACTGTCTTGTTGAGGATTTAAACCGCTCATGTGGAATGAAAACCAGCACAGTTTCTCCACTTCAAGTCACCAGTATTATTGTAAACCCCTTTTTTGCTAGAAATGAGTGACTTCTCCTCGGCAGGAACCATTTTCACCAGCCTTGTGATTTATAGCGCTTTATTGGTAATATCGGTAACTTATTTTCACATTCACAAATCATGAAGATTAAAATGTGCGATGATGATCGCTAGCCTGGCTCAATTGGTAGCGATCGCACCTCTGAACAGAAAGAGGGTTATGGGTTCAAGCTCCATGTTGGAACTTTGGACTTGTAGTCTAAGTTGACGTTCCAAAGCACCGTTGGGAGGTGTCGTCATTCGGATGAGATATAAAACCAAGATCCCGTTTGCTTGTTCAAGTGGATGCTAATTATTTGAAAAGAAACGGAGCTTCTCCCAGGGTCCTCGCCAACAACTCCCCAGATAAAATTAGTTGGCTTATTATTTTAAGAGTCCTCACATATATTTTTTTTTATCCATTGAAAGGATCCAACAGCAGAAACACAATCCCACTGCTTTAGACATGAACTTTAATTGTGTTACGTTTGTGACAATACAGACTTCTTCCCTGTCATTTTTAATACAATGCATACACACACACACGACGCTTGAGCAGAATATGTCATGAGCTCCATCTACCCTTTAAAACATTGAAGTAAAATTGTAAGAAAAATAAGACAGAGGTTGGCAAAATTACAAGTTTAACCTTGGGATCATCAAACCCTCCATCAGTCTCCGAGTTAACATATTTCATTGGAAAACACAGATTTTAATGAACTCTGCACCAGTGAATTTACACATTAACCTTTTGCTCTTGACAATCATCATTGTGTTTAAATAATCCAATGTAGAAGTTTGTGGTTTGAAGCTCCATATCATTTCTTTGAGCTCCGAGTTGAAGCTGAGACTCCAATATGAATTTTGCATTTGATATAGCCCAATTCGTGTTCGGAAGATGACTCAGAACACTTCAAATGATTTATGAAAAGTGTAGTGACTATATGTTTTATAGGCATTGGACACCAGCCAATATTTACACAGCAATGTCCTGTATACAGTCATGAAGTGACTGGTCTGGGGAATTATTGCCTACGACACCAGGAGAAACTCCCTTCTCTTTTTTGACTAATGCCATGGGATCTTTAATGTTCACCTGAACAGAGAAGACCTCGGTTTAACACCTCATCTGAAGGAGAGCACCTCTGGAAAATACAGCATTCCTCCAGCGCTGTATTCCTGCGTCAGCCGAGGATACGTGTCTTCAAAGTCTCGACTTGGCACTTGAACCCACAATCTTCTGGCTCAGAGGCAAAATTGCTCCCAACTGAGCCAGGCCAATATAACCAGGAGTATACATCACCTTTGAAAGCTGAGGTAATGACACAGTCAATTTTGGAACCTGTTGGGTTCTGTCACAGCAATTAGAGTCGAGAATAAAATATTTGACATAATTTGACATAAAACCACAATTGGATATGATCTCCGCCAATCTCGTTGACTGCCTCGACCTCCAGTCTCCAGGAGAGAGCGACAGACTTCCTGAACGATTTCCAAGTCAGTAAAGTTCACAGCAGGAACTGACCAAAGAGGAGAGATGTGTTCTGGAGATCATTCAGCCCCATTGAATGCCTTCCACCTCCAGACTGAGGAGGAACTTTGCTTTACGGATCATATTTTACTGACTTGGAAATAATTCAGGAGCAGTCTGTTTGACACCTGGAACCAATGAAAATTCCAACTGGAGTCATATTTGGCTCCGTGACTGCGGCTTGCTTCAGTTATCTTTTTAGTCACACTGAACTATGGAAGGAGTCATCAGCACTAAACCAACAAAATATGATTGTTCTCCCCCCTTGCAGAAAAATAACAGATAAACTGTGAGTGATATAGGTGGAATAATAATCTCAGTGCTCATTTCTTATAGTTTAAACTTTCAACGGCCAAAGAAAACACAACTTTATTAAATTGCACGTTAGCTGCCTCCGTGATTACATTATTCAACGCTTGGCCAAGGACTTTATTTCAACAAAAGTCTAATTTCATACATCTCTCTCTCTTTTTTTTAATATCTTTATTTGCACAGTCTTTTTCTACATCTATTTTAATAATGTGGTTTGGGATCGCTCGCATGTTAATATCAGGTTACGGGCCCAGGCTTTCAGACACATTACGAAATGCCAGAGAATTTACACAGCCAGCAGTCAGAAAAGGTAAGGAACTAACTGGATAATTAGGAGAATGATCTTTCCCAGGAGTTTAGAACGTACATTTCCACATGCACATTCAATTGATGCCAATTGAGTTGAACAGTAAAGGAAGGATGTCACGTATGACTCCATGGGAGTTATTTGCCCCAACTTTTAACCCCCCCCCATACTTAAAACCGTTGAAAAATTCTGTCGAATCTGTAGAGGACCATATGATAGGCCAATAAGGAGCCATAAGATGCGTCTGCTTATTCCATTTACACTACAGTTAAAATTTGGCCGAGGAGTTAGTAAGTTACACTACTAATCCTTACAATCTCACAAAGGGCCATAAAGTGAAGCGCTCTGAGACGTCGTCCGGCGTGGAGGGCGCTATATAAATCCAAGTTGTTGTTGTTGTTAAAGGAGCACTTTTATCTGCAGTTAAAGAAACATTGCGATTTTCATCCCGTTGTTATTTAATATAGGAAGAAAGTTGCGTACGGGACTTTTCATCAGCTATTATTATGTCTCTTGAAAGCCATATGTCCAACTGTGTGTTACTAGCAACGGCGCGGACTAGTTAGGCCGAATGGCCCATTTCAAAACTGTATCACTCAAAACTGTATGTTGGACCTGGTTCAGCTAGTTTTTTTTAATATAATAACATATAATAATAATCCTTGCATTTGACATAGCGCCTTATCACGTTTTCGAGACGTCTCAGAGCGCTTCGCAGAATATTTTGTGAAGTGAATTGGTTGTATATTTTGTGGGCGAATATATAAGATTGTTGAGGAAAGAATTACCTGTAAAGAAAAATATATGTGTTGCTTACGTGATACGACGTTATTACTACTGACATCACATGCAAAGGGCTACTAAGATCACGTCTTACCTTCCAGTGGTTTATCAGTTTTTTTGAACCCTGGAAGTATGACCAACGCTTGAACGCACGGGCAGGGGAGACTTGGAAAGCTTTCGACTGACATCTGCTTATTTAATAATAATAATTACTATAATCCTGATTATTAATATTAAATACCATAAATCATTAAGAATATTTCCCTTTCTTGAACATGTTATGGCACCCATTGAAATTAATTTAATTTGAATCTGCTTGATTAATAAATTACAATAATAACCCGTATTCGGAATATTAAATCTTATTAAATATTAATAATATTTCCCGTTTTATTTGAGCACGTGATATCGCACTAATTTAAATGGACGAGTGGCCGGGACTTGATGAAATTTGGAGATAAATGGTCAGATAAAACGGCTTTCTAAGGTTGATTCACCGGCAGACTGTTGAATTGTGCTTGCGCAGCTATTTGACTGAGGAGCATTACCACATTTTGCCAGCTGGTGGTACTGTGATTATAGATATGAAGGCGACGCACTTGACACTGGGAACCAGCGTTGCAATGTGCCTGATTGTTAATTATTTTGCAGTGTTTCGGGGGCAACGTTCTTGGTTGCGCTGTTTCTGTCGTGTTTCTCTCTGGTCTTTTCAAGAACCCTAATGTAACAAGACACGCGAGTATATTGGATGCAAGTAAATCCTACTCGTAACAAGACGCGTGAAGACATGTCGTTTCCGCAGAAGAGATCAAACAGCAAGACCCTATTAGCTCTGAAAGTTTATGCAGTCACGTATGCAAGAGAGAATTGAAAATCGTTGACATTAATATCATACAATATTGAATAATGCCTGCTCGAGCGACGCAAGCCTTAATATTTTCTTTCTTTTCATTACGCTTACCTTTGTGATGACTGTCTATTATTTCACCTTAAGCATTGACATTTTCCTTCGGTTCTTTTGGACAATTCCTTTGAACGTTGAAATAATACATTTTGGCTGCTCTTCACATCAGAAAACATTAACATCACCTGTTTGATCAGATGCTAAATAATGCTCCCCACCACCCCCCCCCACCCCGCCTCCTCCCCCCACCACGCACGAAGCAACGTCATTTGGATTTAACATCAAGCACACGTTGTCGAGTATAACCAGGCCCCTTTGCCAATTCAAGGTCAAACCTCACTTTATCACATTTAATAATGTTAATGCCAAAAACAGTCCAGCAAGGAATCCAGAAATGTCTATCGTCTGTCGAAAGTTTTTTTTTAAAAACTCCCCAAAATGTACCCGCATCCCATCTCGCTTGCTAGTTTTTTTTTTGGTGATGTAACGTAATTCTTCAAGCTTGTGCCGCTGGGTTAAAAAACACGCGGCACGAGAGCACCGGGAAACGTCTCCTGTGTTGCGACGAATGCTACTTATTGTCGCAAGACTACCGCAAAACAGCCCTCACAACATGCTGCTCGATGAAAATTGACATCGGAAATCCACATTATAATAATAATAATAATAATCCTTGCATTTGATATAGCGCTTTTCAAGTCTTCTCGACGTCTCAAAGCGCTTCACAGAACAGACTGTAAAGTGAATTGACTGTATAGTTGTGGGCGAACGCGGCAGCCGATTGCGCACAGCAATGTCCCACAAACAGTCGTGGATTGAAATGACCAATTTATTATTGTTTGTTTTGAGGGATTATTATTATCTCCGTGCGGAAGTCAACCGGTCTACCAGCACGAACTTCCAGCGACTTCCCCTGAAGTGGCGCAAGCAGATGATGCCGACGGGGTTTAATTTGCGGTATTTCTTCGCAGGATTCCTTAGCGAGGTTCCTTAGGTATCTTCCCGTAACCGGAAATAAGTCACTCTGGGCCGTGGTAACTCTGCTCTCCCTGTATTGTAGGATCAAGTCACAGTGGAGGTCCTGAAGAATTGATGGGAATTCTAACAGGATTCTTCATTAAGGAATTCTGAGAAGAGATGCCAGGTAAGTACAATGGGGTCCTTTGTGATTACGCCACTCCAATAATAGTCCTGGCATCATTCCCGTGCCAACAGGCTAAATGAAAGATCAAAGATTCCAATGTGCCTTTCAAAAGACCACTAAAATAGAAGAAGGAAGTCATATTTCCAACTCACTGCATCCTGAAGTCATGGAGCATATTCACAGGTGGGCTGCTGCGTGTGTTTCAAACAGGGAAACCGGCAGAATTGTGAATATCCACTTCCCAGTAAACCCTGTGGAGTGACTTGAGACGTCCTCCTGTCGGGGCCAGGCATCATACCAAATGCGAAGGGTTACTATTATATTATGAATACAAATTCACATTCGATTCCGTCCCGATGCTAGGATGACTGTGTATTTTAGCCAACTCATACCTGGCAATGTCCCACGAACAGCCACAAAGTGCCCTGCTCATGTGTTAACCGCGTACAGTAGAGAATTTCTGACTAACGCTGCAGTTCTGGAACATTGTACTCTCAATCCGCAGATTCCCTGACCCAATTGGCTGCCGCCTTTCGCCCACAAAACACACAGTCTATTCACTTTACAGTATATCCCGTGAAGTTCTTTGAGACGTCTCGAGGACTTGATAAGGTGCTATATCAAATGCAAGGGTTATTAATATTGTTATTATTATTACTAATGTTGTAATGCTTAACATGGCCTGTCTGAGATTACCAGGACTGAAATTCAGTTGTGGTTCTACAGGGTGACCAAAAGTCTTAATTTTCAGCCACCCTATTATCATAAAACAAAATCATAATTTCTGTAAGATTTGTCAGCAATGTCCTGTAGCTCAGCGGTTAGAGCACTCGCTTTGCAAGTGAGAGACCTGAGTTCAATTCCAGGCAGAGGGCCAAACCTTGGGCAAGTTTCCTTACTCCACACAGAGCCTAATAATAATCCCTCCAAAACCAAAACCAATAATAAATTGGTCATTTTCAATCTACGACTGTTTGTGGGACATTGCTGTGCGCAATTGGCTGCCGCGTTCGCCCACAAATATACAGTCAATTCACTTTACAGTGTGTTCTGTGAAGCGCTTTGGGTCGTCCTCCCGACGTGAAAAGCGCTATATCAAATGCAAGGATTATTATTATCAGACGTTGTAATGGTATCACGACCTTTTTGGTCACCCTGCAGATAGCTGCTGATGAAAAAAAAAGAACAAATCTCTTTTCCCTTGGTTCTTAAGAGCGAAGTGCTGTTCAGCCAGCTGTCCTAGCTAAAGGACATAGACCGAACTGTTGAAATATGGGAAGTGGAGATGATGTAGGGAATGTTTAAACAATTTGAACACATAACCAATTAGACTAAAAAAAAAGTGGCTCTTTATTGGGTTACGTGATAAGAATAATGAAAACTGCTCCTTTCCTGCCTGATCACAGGTGATGTTACCCGAGCCGTTTGTGTGCTTGACACGGTACAGTACACCTGTGTGTGTGTGTGCGCGCGTGTGTTTGCGTTCCCATGCGTCTGTATGTGATTATGCAGATTAATCAGCATCCAAACAACACCGAGTTACATTTACACAGTGCCCATCGTGCCGACAGGGTCTTGGAGTGTTTAACAGTGGTGGAGCTTGATGCCCAGCTGGGGAGAGAAGGGTAGGGGAGATGACCTTAGGCAAGGTCAAAGAGGAAGGAAACAAACCTGAAGCCTAAAATGTATCATGGTCTCAACCTTAAGACCATTATCTTAAAACACTCAAGACCACACAGAATGTGAAGACTAAATTCAAGAAGTTTCGAAAATTCTGCTCAATCTAACATTTTATCTGGAAAACCTATCTGTCTTTTATTTTGGAGTCCGGATCAATGGGGGTGTGAGTGGGGTGGGGGTGGTGGGGGGGGGTTGGGGGGGAGAGGGGAGAGGGGAGGGTGTGTTTAAACTGACGGGATCTGTGAACCTCTGGAAATAGCATTGGGTCCTGATCCACAATTTCTCCAACACTGCGGGATTTACTCAAGGAAATACTATCCGGGATGCAGCTGGACCACATCTGGTGCGGCAACCAAAACATTGAAACCTTAAGTTGGTGAAGATTGAAGTGGCTCATTAGTAGAGGTATCACTGACCTTGTTGAGCCATGTTGGCATAGCATGGGAATCCTATTTCCATGTCTCTGGCTTCCTGGTCCATATCAACACCACACGGAAATCCTGGGAAAGTGCTGCAGCACTTTAAAAACTCATCAGCAGATGAATGTAGGACTTCATACCTCCCTCTGTGATAAGCACTGCCTCAAAACACCTCTGTGTCTTGGAAAACTGGTGGGAGAGTCAGGGAGGTTAGAAGACAGAGAGCCAACAATACAGTTGAACGTACACTGGAGTTCAGATCATCCTGAAACTCATAACAATACTTCACAGATAATAATAAGGATAATGCTTGCATTTGATAGAGGGCTTTTCACGTCTTCGAGACGTCTCAAAGCACTTCACAGGATTTCCTGTCAATTGAATTGACCGTATAGTTGTGGGCGAATCGCGGCAGCCAATTGCGCACAGCAGCGTCGCCACAAACAGTCGTGGAATGAAGCGACTAATTTATTATTGTTTTTTTTTTCTTGAGGGGTTATTACCAGGCGTGTGGAGCAAGGAAACTTGCCCCAGGTTTCGCCCCCCCCCTGCTGCCGGGAATTGAACCCAGGTCTCTCGTTTGCAAAGCGAGTGCTCTAACCACTGAGCTACAGGAGTCCACAAGTGCAATGCAATAAAGCAGCAGAACAAGTGAACACAGGTTTGGAGCAGCAAAGAGTAATTTTCAGGATAGACACCAAGAAATATTTTTTTTTACCGAGCGCGTAATTAACAACTGGAGCAGGTTATCAGGAAAGTTAGTTGAGGTGGTGGGGTCATTTAAACAACAGCTTGGCCTTGTAAAACATTTTTATTTGGTCACTCAATGACTGTTTGTGGGGACGCTGCTGTGAGGAATCGGCTGTCGTGTTTTGCCCACAAAATACACAATCAATTCACTTTACAGTATGTTCTCGGAAGCGCTTTGAGAGGTCTCGAAAACGTGATAAGGCGCTATGTCAAATGCAAGGATTATTATTACTATAATAGGAGGATGGTGGGTGGCTATTCAGGAAGGATGAGATCAAAGGGTCTTCCTCATCTAAACCTCTCGTGAACTTGGGGATCCTATTTGCTGACTGACCACTTCAGAGTGAAAGTAAGGCGAAGCAGAAGAGAAAAGGTACATACAAGGAGATGATTTATAGAGTAATAGTTAAATAATTAGAAATAAAAATCACCCAGCACTCAATTCTCTACCACCTCTCGCTCCCTGAATGTACCAAACGCACAGTTATTTGAGCGTTTCTAATTTGGTATGACAGTTTTTTTTTAATCACAAGGCATTTGAAAGCAACACTGTGTTTCAGAGATACAGCATCATGTTTGTTTAAGCAATTTACTGACTTCGGGGAAAAGATAAGAAAATAACTAATTTCCTATCTGACACGTGCCTTGGAAGGCTGACAGAGCCTAGTAAACTCTTCTGGAGACCTAGTCACAGCTCGTTGGAAATGCTCTCGCACTTGAAAGATTCCTATTACCGTTAGTCACTGCAGATGAAATGAGATCTTCCTCATGGTCTCCAGAATTACTCCTAAAACTGCTTGAAATGTAGAACAATTATTCGCATTACTATTCAGTAAGATAATTGTACATAGCACGGTGATTACAGAGAGATTTTTCCTTCAAAAATTCGGAACGAAATTAACAATTGCTACGCACTGATAACAAACAGGAGACCATTTCTATGCCTTTTTACACTGGATGCTAGAAATAAATAATCCATGCATTGATCCCCGTCCGTGTCTTTCACATCGGGAGGGCGTTTCAAAGCACTTCACAGGATTTTACTTAAAGGGTAGTAACTGGGTATATTGTAAATGAATAACTGCAGCCAATTTGTGCACAACAATGCCTCCCGCACACACATCCATAAAGTGAATGATGGAATCGTCCTGGAAGGTGATGTCTGCCTGATAAGTGGTGGGGGGGAGGGG
The DNA here is from genome assembly GCF_018977255.1 of Callorhinchus milii. NCBI lineage: Eukaryota > Metazoa > Chordata > Chondrichthyes > Chimaeriformes > Callorhinchidae > Callorhinchus > Callorhinchus milii. Next base: position 97,652,776 of record NW_024704744.1, on the reverse strand, counting down.
GAAGACTTTTCTCGGTTTACATAACTTGCATAATCAACTCTATGATATATAACTCCATGTTACAGAGCCCCATGTATTGATCTGGGCTCACAACACCCTGTATAGAGCGCCCTTCGCGCAGGCTAGCTTCCCAGAGCGCTTCACAGTGACGAGGTCTGACAACCGAGCCAGGCAGGGGGAGAGCGAGGGTGGGGGGAGAAGTGACCGTAAGCACGATCAAAAAGGAAAGTCGTTAAGCGGGAATTGAAGGTGGGCAGGGAGAGAGTTCCAGAGTAGCGGCTAAAGGCACAGCCAGCGATGGTGGAAGGGAGGGCACGAGGGACACATAGGAGGCTAGAGGCAGCGGATGGTGGAGTGGGGAGTAAGCGGGTAGGATAGCTAGGGAGGTGCAAAGGCATGAAGGGCTTTGAAAACGATCGAGAGGATCTTGAAATCAAAGTGTTCAGTGATTGGGAGCCAGTGGAGCCTGGCGAGGACTGGGGGTACGGAGTTTCGTGCGGGTGAGTATCTGGGCGGCAGAGTTTTGAATTTGGTCCTATCCTTTGGTCCGATTTTTCTTCTAGTAACCCAGCAATTCAGAAGCCTAGCAGTAGCAGCACGACTTAATGAACCTCACAATGCCCGGTCAGGGTAAAGAATAGGAGGCTCAAGCCCAGGGAAGAGGAGAAGAAAACTCTTCCCATTTTATACCACTTACACTGTATTGTAGCTGGAAGATGGCAGTATTGGGCTGAAGCCATTGATTGCTCTGTTGAAAAAAAATTATTGGAGAGATCCTTTCCTCTGCCTCTTCCACGTGCAGTGCTATGAAGAAATGCCACACTTCCACTAATGAGGGAATTCAAACATATGGTCGACTCACCATTCTGCTACAAAGCATTAGCATCTCAGTCGAACTTATAGCACTATGATTATTTAACAGCAGGCCCACGGCAATTAAGCAAAGGCTGATCATCTCCTCCTCACGCTCCAGTTATGCCGTAGATTTGGATTAGTGCAATGCACTCTTTAACACTGTGCAGACCTAATGCGTTCAGTGTAACCCTGGTGATCCCACGCCACTGGGAAGCTTGTCGTCACTTGGAAGATGTCCGGAGCAGGTGAGTTCAGATTGTGGATGACGGCTGTTCTGCGGCTAATCCAAGGCGTCAGAAATCCCTCTGACAATGCACTGTGTGAAATAAGTCAACAACGCGATGCCAACATGAATTCCCACGCACATAAATGCACATGCGGCGACACTATGACGTCAACTAATGCTGAAGCATATTCCAGGCAATACTGCTCGTGCTAACGTAAGTGTAACGACTGTGTATTTTGTAGGCGAATGTGGAGCGGATAGGAGTTTCTGCCAGTCAGCGAATTGTGTTTCGCGAATCCTTATTTGAACATCTTTTTACAATTTACAATATTCTCATTGATTGTTACCCGAAATAGTCCAAGTATGATAACAGCACCAACAGTATTCATAGGTGTGAAAGCTAATGAGACAATTGGGAAAGTTTTGCAACTTGTTAGTATCTCACTAGAACTCTGCAAAACGTTGGGCTATTGATATCAATTTTGGAGCAAATTGTTGACTTCTGTCTTAACTTTCAAGTCAGTTTTCTTTAGCTCCTTGAAGATCTCCCAGGAAACCTGCTTCACAATTGAAGCTGTGTTTACGAATTTGTTGAATTCTAAGCTAAACAGAGTAAACCCAGACCAGCTGGAATTACTCCCCACTAGTGGGTAAAGCCCCCAATTTGGCTAAGTAATGTCACGTAGACCAGAAGGTTTGATCCCTGGTCCATTTGGCTGATCTCAGCCGGGGAATCCGGTCGGGGGCATAAAATATAACCATGGGAGGGATTTAATATGAAGAGAAAATTATATCAACCAGGATTCCCCATTGCTATCCATTGCCCCCTACACCGCTGCTGGAAAGTGCATGTGTGCGAATATCCAGTGAAGCCGGGATCAGACACGGACATGATACCTGGCTCGGTCGAATAGATTGCTAACCATCTCTGTCTCTGTATCAGTTCACGTGCAGAAGGGTCACTTGGGTGAGGAATCAGACAGAAGCTGATGGCTGTGGAAAACAGTGAGGGAGATAAGCAGAGAAAATTGAAGAGAAGGAGATTAACAGCAATATATATTGGAGGATACAGAAGAAATGACCTTATATCGGGTAGAAATAGTTCCGAAAGGAGGCATCGTCGCATTCTGTGTTTAAATTACAAACTTATAATGTGAAACACGGAAAGCTCACGATTCACTGGCCTGAATGTGAGAGGTGAAGGTGTTACTGAGCCGAAATACAATTTTGTTTAAGCGGCCAGCGATGGCTCTATGCACAGAATTCTAATGCTTTCTCCTCAGTCATCAGCACCGTCCCGGCTCCAATGCGAATAATGGTGCTCAGAGCATCCAAATTCATTACCAGCTGGAAAAAAACCTTTTGAAAGGCATAAAATTTATGTTCTGGTAAAGTGAATGTTTCAATAAGTCGAGGCAAGCTCGACCTCAGTCAGGTTTTTAAAAAGCTGCAATGAAGTGACCTTTACGTCTCTGGTACAGCTGTGAATTGGGATTAAAATGAACCATAAAATCGAAGGAAATAGCTACAGTACGTGTGTGTGTGTGTGTGTGTGTGTGTGCAGGCTTGTTGAGCGGTGAGATAAATCCACAAGATGGCTTTCTGCAGCAGGGCATAGAGGCCAGACTCGCTCGCTCACTTACGATATTCATTTGATCATTCGAGTTTCATGTTCAGTGGAGCAGCAAATCAGGATGAATGTCTCCCTGATTTGTCGTCAGCATTTGTCACAGGCTCTTTCATTCATTCAGACTGAAGCTGAGCTGAAGGCATTGAGCTCCTCTCTTTTTTTTATACACAAAAAATATGTACAACAGAAACGGGCACGATTCGCATTTGAACCTGAAAATCAATGATTAATTATTAAATCCTCTTCCAGATTCACAACAATTTTCAAAGTAAATTTTTTGCCCTTCATACTATCGGTTGTCTCTCGCTTCTCTCGTTTTTTTTTGTTGTTTGCAATTGACTTTCACCCGGGGATTGCGCGTGATGCGCTCACAGTCTCCAGCAGTGGGTCATTCAGTGGTTCACCTTGATTGGTATGCAGAGAGGTAAGCAACTGCTGCTGAACTTCCAACTGGTGGAGCCATCGATCAGTGGTTAGGGATGTGTGTCTGATCTGCAGGCAGAAGGATGGTGGCAATGCACTCATGCAAAAAGTTCCTGGCGCTTACTATTCACCCAGCGAAGGCTCAAACTGTACGTGTTGGATGTCTAATGACCAACAGTGACTGTTCTCCTTGATGGGAGGTGTGTGTTGGGGGTGGGGGTGGGGGGTGGGAGGGGGCGGAGAGCTGGGCCGGGGTGGGGGGAGGTAAGTGGGGTTTCCTTGGGTCTCAGCTGGTTCCAAGGTAATGTGCCTTGTAAAGGAGTATCGGAATTGAATCAACTCTCTGTGACAGTCCGGTTGCTGAGCCAGGTGGGTCCGCAAAGCTCCAGAGCACTGTTGATGGCTGTCCAACCAGGCGGGCTGACAGTCCATTCAGCCTGGCTCATCGACAGCACTTGGAGGTGCAGACTACGGGCGGTGATTCTTTTCTCTTGAATCCTGTTAACCCTGCGCGCCACAGCTCGGGCTAAGGTGGTCCGAGCGGGCAGCTAGTATCCTGCCAGATAATGTTCACACTGGCAATCGATGCATTTCTAACAGGTTAAACTCCAGCAGTACCCCAACGCAAACTGTTGGAACCCAAACCTTGGCTCCTACCAACCTCTGCCTATACCTTCTGGAATTCAAGCACTCCGAGACACCAACCCGCATGAAAGATGCTGTATAAATGTGAGTTGTTGTTGTTGTTGGAATTAGGTTGGCAGGGTGCAGCTCTCCAAGAGGCCAGGGTGCAGGGAAATTTCTATGTGTAAGTTCATGCATATGCAGAACTCACAGCCTGGTTTGGATATGTTTTAGCGTGGCAATGGAGCTCCGTATTTGCCAGACACTTTATACTCTATAATGTAATACTTGGTACGTCAAGAGGACGAGGGGAAATCTAGTAGCGCTGATTCCCTCTTCACATATCCATCCTGTTAATAATTCGACAGGTGGTGGTAGGAGTATAATGTTTATTGCACTAATATCAACTATATATATATATATATATGACAAACAGTAAAGTTCAACAATCTACATTCAAACCATATAATCATATAATAACACAATAGTCCACAACGTACAAGGACACGGATATACAAACCAAATAATAGAGAAACAACAGCACGCACTCAGGAATTACTCAGTACTCCAGACAAAACAATAGGCCCGAGAACGCACCTCAACATACACAGCAGAGATCAGCCGCTGGAAATCCCTCAGGGACAACTGATTCTGTGACAAAACACGTAATAGGGACTGGCGCCCGGTAAACTCTCGGACACAACCAATCCCATAAAAACAATACTTAATTACAGAACAGAACCACAGAGAGTGGCTCCTGTAAACTCAACAGAGATAATCAGCTCTTAGCCCAGCACCTCACTCGTGCTGCCTAACCTGCGATCTGCGTTCCGAACAGACCAACCACTACTACCTTTATTACTCCTCTGTCTGGCAAACAGAACTGAAAACGCTACTCCTCCTCTTTCACTTTTAATGGTCACTTTCTTACTGGGGGTAAATTCCCTCACTCCCTGTACACATACATAGATTCAGCAGGATCGATATCGATTCCACGAGGAAGCGCACTGGCCCTCTACACAACTCCCAACTATTTCAAAGTTACATCTTCCTTGGATGTGTTTCAAACTCCACGTCCCCCTGTCACAAAGATAGCCCCCACCCTTCGCAGGCTGCCTTGCAGAGAGAGAGAGATATGGACAACTTCTGGCCAGCCTTCCGCAGCCGGCTTGTTTCGCAGCCTTGACAAAAGGCTGCAGCCTTTTCTTTCTGTGGTCCATTGTTCTTACATTTGCGCTCAAGGACCCGATGGCTCATTATCTCAGAGGAGCGAACATCTTCCCAGGAAAATATGAAATGCAATCAGGAGCTAACCTCATCCAGTCCAACAAAGCTACTTATAACCATTTAACTATCGAACCCTCTGAAACATTTGGTTGCTGTTTGAAATATACCAAGGCACCCTGAGGTGACAGTCGGTATATTACAACAATCCCTTCCATCAACAGATGGCAGGTGTGGAACAAGTCCAGATCCCCCCTGTCTCCTGGCTGAAGCGGGAACAGTCGTATTGGAGGACAGCAATGTGGAGCCAACAGAAGTGGGAAAACAACAGGGAAGTTACACGTTAGAAAATGTCAAAGGGGAACTTTCAAATCAATAATGAAAAATTGCTGTAACAATAACGGCTTCCACATAGCAGAGCATTTCAAAGCATAAAATAAATGGTGTCACTGAATACTTACAAATGAAGATTGTTGATATAGCCTGTAAGCCCTATTCTAATTGATATGGCTAGAGGGAGGGGGTACGTTGACAGATTGTGTGGTCTAATTTGCACTATTTCCTAATAGACTTAATAAGCTTGTCTCCCTGGTCGTACCGTTCACAAGCTGCAACTCATCCAAAACTCTACCGTCTGCGTCTTCACTCAAAGCAATCTCCGCACGACCATCACTGCAGTCCAAGTCAGTCTCCACTGTCTATCTGTTTCCCAGCAGATTGATTTCAAGGTCCTCACCTATCAATCCATTAACTCCCTGGCAGCTTCTTCCCCGCTTACCTTCCTCTGCTCAGCTAACTTGACCTTGCTCTCACCATGCCGTCGGTGTCCAAGCCTTCAGTTCCTATTGATTAGAGCACTCCGATCGCATCCAAGAGGATCTGGGTTTGATTCACGGGATGCGTGAAACATTAAACCATACGCCTCCTTTTACTCAGCGGTAAAGTAGGAACCCAGTTGTTAGTCAATTGGCGGATTGATTTTCCGTGGTAATCCCTTCAATAACAAATAAATAAAAATAATTTGGTCACTCAATCCACGACTGTTTGTGGAACACTCGTGTGTGCAATTTGCTCTGTGTTTCGCCCCCAAAATATACCATCATATCCTTGTACAGTATATTCTGTGAAGTCCTTTGAGATATCTTGAAGACGAGATAAGGTGCTATATCAAAAGCAAGAATTATTATTATAACCTATGGAATTCTCTCCCTCTACTCATCCATCTGATCCCCTCTCTTTCTGTCTTAAAGTCCCATCTCAAAACCTATCTCTTTGTATGCGCCTATGGCCAGGTCCCTCTTCCCCCCTCTCCCATCCCTGTTAAGAGCTCCAACACATTACCCTTTGTGAAGGGTGCTATATTAATAAATCTGTTAAGAAATACCCCCAAAGATCCCAAGCTGTACTGTTTTAATGCATGTTTGGGACCCTGGAATGAAAGACAGAACTAATAAAGGCGGAGCTGCTCCTATTGCTATGTTATCCTATGAACTATTTATTTTGTAGCATGAAATGCTGTGATTTTCATTCTGATGTTTTTGCATCAATTGTCCAGGAAGTACTGATGTGATGGTCATTGGGCTCCATCGAGGAAATGAGCACTTTCCTTTCCCTGCTTTCCTTTACTCAGGCCGTGGCTCATGATGGGCCATGATTTATTCAGGTGCCAGCAACCTTCTTGTAGCTCGCCCAAGTGATCATTCATGTGTAAGCCTTGAAAGTGAATGTTGATGGGCTATTTGGCTGAGAAGGGGAGGGGGAGCTTGGGCTAAACTCAGTGTGCTCTTGCCCTTGCCAGACAACCCAAGGTTTATTCTGTCTGTTCAGGTGGATGTCAATGGCACTATTCAAAAAGAGAAGGATGTTCCTTCCGACGTGCCAACAATCCCCCAAATAAAGTAGGTCCCTCACTCCCTGGCTGATTTTGTGGACATTGCTGTGCACAACTGGCTGGGTTTTCCCTGCAAAATACACAGTAAATCCACTTTACAGTATGCCCTGTGAACTGCTTTGAGAAGTCTCAATGACGTGATAAAGCGCTATATCAAGTGCAAGGATTATTATCATCATTATTATCATTATTATTATTATTCACAAATGTACCCATTCCAGCAGGATGATTTGATGGTGTTCAGTAGCAGGAACACTGGCTGATTCTTTTCCCAACTTCTTGATAGCCCAAGAGCTCAGAGTCTGTTTGTCACACTCTTTCCTGTCGTCACTCAATTTAGAAATCAACTCATTGAGCATGGACCTAGGACCAATATTGGCTCCTTTCTTCAAGACGGTTATGGTTGAGTTTCACAGCAGGCAGTGGCTTTACCATCTGGGCGATCATAGAAGCCGCTACATACAGGTTTTAGCCATTGAGCAATGCTCGCTCTCTCGTCAGCGCAGTTTAGTTGCGTATCTAGAGTTGAGTCGTCAGGAATTCTTCACGAATCCACTGAAACGCAGGAGATGGTGAGAATCATGGCTTATGTGATTTTTGTAAGAGATTGATGGAGGAGTGACGATCACAATGATACCTAATCTGAGGCTTGAAATTCCACTTAACCTTGGTCTGCACGTTCCTTTATTTCCCAAGTGATTAAAAAAAAGAGCTGACTTCCAAATTGAGTGTGAATTTCAGTGTTTAACCGATATTCTGTGAGATCTAAAATGTTAATTTTTGAGGTGTCCCAGGGATTGATTGCCCTCGGGTACCCTGCCCGACTAACCCGTTATTTATGTGTGAACCTTGGCGGGAGTGTCACTGAGTCACGACTAACCCGTTATTCGTGTGTGAACCTTGGCGGGGAGTGTCACTGAGTCACTTGACTGTTGAGAGCTTCCCAGCCAAACCTGACCATTCCTTACCAGCCATTATACTTGTGTGGGATGTTGAGGAATGAAGATCAGGAATTCTGGCTGGTTTTCACCTCCCTAATGCTAGGCCAGTTTAATCCTCAGCTGAAACTAAGAAACTTCCAGTCCACCAGCTCTATGCTCTATACCATCTGAGCTGCAATTATTTATAATTCTTAGAAATCGCTGATTGCATCTCCTCACAAGTCTGTACTTTAATAAGCTTGACAAATTTTCCCATTTCAAACACTTCAGCATCCTTACTACCATTCACCAAATAATTAAACAATCCATTTCCTCAGCTCGGCGAGATATTAATGCACAAGGGGTTCAGTGCGATAATGCATCATAGCGAATGATGGCGTTTCATAATTTAATGTAGAATTCCCGCTACGTGCACTGAGGAGCGTTTGAAATTAATGACATTTTCATGAGATGATGAGCAGGAATAGACTGTGTTTAGTTCCTGCAAAGCCATATTTCAGTTGTATGAAATAATCCATTAATTGTAATAACAACATTTGTAACTGTTCCCCCCCCCACCCTCCCAAATCCAGTTTTCTACTCTCATCTTCTGAACGTGTTTAGTCCTGTTTTTTCCTTGGATGAAGGTGAGGGGAGGTTGGAGGTGGACTGGGATGGAGGTTAAGGTTGGATGGAATTCACAGTGAGGAGGAGTTTGATGTGGGATTAATTTTGGATAGGATAACGATTTGGATAGAATGGAGGCAGAGGTTATGTAAGTTGCAGAGTGAGATTTGCATAGGACAGAGGGTGAAGTTAGCAAAGGATGGAAGTTACAGGGAGAAGGAGATAAGCGCAGGAACTTGGATTTCAGTAGATCAATAGAGGAGACAAATGTTCCAGTATCTCTCTATGAACTGTGGAGCTGTGTAACAAACTAAATGGTCTGATTCTCCTTTCCTAATTCCAGGATATTCCTACAGTCACATATTTCTAATATGGGTCAGAGAGCTTTAGTGGAGAATGAAATCTGAAGAGTTGACATGCAACAGAAAGAGATTTTTATTGAAAAGTAATGTATTCTATTTTGCTAGGTTATATGATACTCCTTCATTATTACAGTATATTGAAACAGTTTGAGTATTATCAATATTGAAAGCAATTTAGACTGCTGTACATTTGTGTGATAAATGATGGATTAATCTTGTAGTTAATTTAACTCTGTGTTTCCTGTATCAATCTTTTACTACATGGTTTCAAATTAGAAATTACAAATTGCAATTAGTAATGCAACAGAATGATGCATTGCTTCAGGATTCCTATTACTGCCACAATAAAAACGGACAGAAAATTGCAGCGGTGAGAAAAAACATGGACAATCGACTGCGTTTTACTGCACAAGCACGATTTCAATGAACCAAACTGATCCAAGCACGATCCTTTACCGTTAGCACCTGAGATGTTGTCATGTAAACAACAACAACAAAATTACACTTGTTTAGCGCTTTCATGTCGGGCGGATGTACAGGGCAGATCTGGAGCCAGCCACTGTTATGTCGACACAAGCTAAATCCTTCAGATCATTTTATCGCAGGTAACTACTGCCGTGTCGTGATTGTTTTTGTGGCAGCCATTTGTTCCAGGAAGGTCACACAAACAGTTATGAGGTGAATAAGAATATAACAACAACAACAAAATTACATGTGTACAGCGCCTTTCATGTCAGGAGGACGTCCCAAGGCGCTGGATAGTCAATGTTTCAGACCCAAGCTGAGGGGGTCGGGATCGGGATCGGGGCGGGGAGGAGGGTGATCGAAGGCACAGTCGAAGAGGAGGGTCTTGAGATGGGTCTTGAAGGAGGCGAGGGAGGGGGCGAGGCGGAGAGACTGAAGAATGAAGATTAGAAAGTTCCAGAGGATGGGGGGCAGAGTGGCTGAAGGCCCGTCCACCAATGGTGGGGCGGTTGAGGTGGGAGACGTGAAGCAGCCCGGAGCCCGCTGAACGGAGGGAGCAGGCAGGTTGGTAGGGGGTTAGACTGTGGCAGAGGCAGGGAGGAGCAAGGCCATGGAGGGCTTTGAAGGTGAAGACCAGGATCTTGAACTGTAAGCCTGTGTGATGGAAAGCCAGTAGAGTCAGGCGAGGATGGGGTGATAAGGTCACGGAGCCTGCTGGATTTAATATCCCTTTTGGAGGTGGTACCATGAACAATGAGCTTATGCAATACATTTGCTCTTGTCAAGGTGTGGCCTGTGCAACTCTTGCAGTGGAGGGTGTCTCAACCAACTGGGAACTTTCAGTTTGTCGTGGGGTATGAGTAGTTCTTCTTGATGGTACAGTATCAGGACATTGAGTTCCTCAAACACTCGCTGGTGGAAAACTCAGTGCTTTCAAGTGCAGACTTGAAGATATGTGCCAGGGTTCTCTGACATCAGGGAAAGGCTACTGGGTTGAGTTCCAATGTCCTGCCTATGCCTCCATCTGCTTAGGGCAATGATGGTTAGCATCTGTTTATGACTTGCCATTGAGCAAATCCAAGGAAAGGTCACTACGTCAGAGAAACCTTTCCTCATGTGTGACTACATCCTCTTCCCCCCCAAGAACGTTCCCTCCTTGATGGCAAGGGTCTGTGGATGTGAAAACCACATGTGAGTTAAGGAGTCACAATCACATTGGAAATCTCTTTTATAATACTAGAAGAGAAAACCTTGGCTGTAACTTTGAAATTACTGCTCCAGTTGTTTGAGCAATTCCAGGTGACGATAATCCTTGCATTAAAAGCACGAACATGCGGTTCAGCCATCAAAGATTCCCAATTATCAAATCTCTCCTCTCTACACACAACATATAGTCAATGCACTGACAAAGTTCCAAAAGAAACAAATGCATTTTTGGAACAAATCAATTGTTCTGTAAGATATGATTCATGTTGTCAGCGGTTAGATTGAACCATTGCATTAATCATTGCCCAAGGCAGGCAAATAGATGTTTTATACAAATGATGATCCAAACACAGCATTTCTCGTTAAACTAGTAAAACGTCTTTTGGGATTTGGCTGCATTTTAATCCCACAAATCACATTCAACACCTAGAGGCTGAAGGTTGCAGTTCAAAGGGTTACAGCTAAATATACACATATATCATTGTATTATATATAGTTACTCCAATGCATTGTGCCACAGAGTATTTGAGTCACCAGCTTCTGTGCTCGAGTGTTAAATGTGCTCATGTCTAAATTATGCCGATATGAAACTTCTGTCAAAGCGCCTAACACGTACGTTACTGAGGCCTATCTGGGAAAAACACAAATTCGTATTTGTCCAAAGTTTTTTTTCCCCACATACTTACTGGAACCCAAGGGGGTCATTGTTCTTGTTTTAATAGTTCCTCCTATCAAACTTTCGTTTTGAAAAAGAATGGCTTCTTTTGTTGTGATTTAATATCACAAAACTCGTCTGGGAATTGGATTAATATCAAAGTACAAGATGGTGACAGATATAATGTGCGCCATTTCTCAGGAGAGGTAAAAGCAGAGATGAACATTCGGAAAGAGGTCGCAAGGCATTCAGCAAGATTGTGTTTCCTGCTTTGTGGACATAAATAGAAGAGTGATAATCTTCATGTAAATACTGCATGTACTGTAAATACATGCCATAAAGTCAGAAGCCAAAATTAACCATTTAATATTTAGGTTCAATTTATATCACCAATGTGGGATTCACCCTTAAGGATGTACCCACACTCTACAGACTCATGTGCTGAGAGGTAAAGTTAAACTAAGCTCGTAAGTGGAACTCTCAGTAGTTTCATTTGGTTTCCAAAAAAGATGAGGAAAATCTACGTGAACCTCTTTGACTTGATATGTACATCATGTTGAGGTACCTCTTCATGTTACTTGTGCGGAATTTCACTATGCTAGTTCTTTTGGCTTCACCTTTCCCAAAGTCACCGAACAAAGAAGCATTACCCAACAGCTTTAATCGTAAAAATACTGCATGTTTAACATACCATCTATACAAAGAGAGCTCAGGATTTGGTCATTTATTCATTGTCCCTTTGCTCTCTTACTGATTTGTAACCCATTGTATTGGGAACACTCAACACCTGACTAAAAACTGTGAATGCAAATGCAATATCTTCTTCCTTATTTTCAAGATACACTAAAAGGCAGAACACATATATTGAAATAGATCATTGTGGCATTAGCCTACAATCACTTACTCATTCTAGCACACAATAGACACTGGCTACGCTTCAGAAACTTGCCGCAACATTGACAACAATGCCGTATAATTGCCAGTCAGGTTTATAACACAGTAAAATAAAAAATATATCCGTGCCGAGGTACGAGGTATATTATGAGTGATCAGATACAGACTTGTAACCAAACATAAGTTAGCGATTAGGAGTGCTAGAAGAGAATTTTGGAGGAATTACTTCATGCAGAGGGAGTGAGATTGAAGTGGTGGTCGAAACAGGTAGTGTAGATGCATTCAAGAGGAAGTTAGACCTTCACATAAGGGAGAGAGGATTAAAGGGGAGTAAGGAATGGGTGAAGACCCACGTAAAGCATAAACACTGGCAGTAACGGATGGGACGTTTGGCCTGTTTCCGTGCTGTACATTCTCTGTAAATCTTTGTAAACCTCTGCACGGCGATCGGACACAGACATCTCCACCACTCTAATGATCGGACACCTCCATAACGCCAGATATCAGGGACAAACATGTTGACATTGGCATCCCTCCAGCTGGACCTGTTGGCTGGTTTCGCTGCAGGTTCTCACACTGCACTGTTGCTCTTTGCAGAGAAGTCAGCAGGGAAAGTCAGAACCTGCCTTCACATGATTGATTACGTTTTCGGTTTTTATGTTCCCAAGCCAAGTTTTCAATTTAATATCAGCAAATCCTCAATCCTCACCAAGAAAACTAAGTACAACCTCTGACAAACTGATTGCTACTGCACTTTTTTTTACGGTCAAGTTCGGTCCAAGGCATCAGTCCCCTTGACAGCTTAACCGAGGTTCGTAAATCCCAGAACAATATTTCAACGTGTTCTGTAGCATCATTGCTATAGATATTGGAGTTTCTGTGATATTTTTCACGTGGTTCAATGTACAGTAATTAAAATGTTTGTCTGGTAGTGAAGGTACAGGGCTATTCTTCACAAAGGCAACGGTGCCAAAGAAAGGCAGTAGGGGAAGCCTTTTTGTGCAGTGAGAGCGAGACTTTCTGGGTTGCTCATCCCTCAACCATCCTTAGATCTACTTCAAGTTCAATGACACTGGACGTTCTGTGGACTGGGTTCGGTCTAATATCTTCCCATTTCCAAGAAGTCATCAAAGCTCAGCGCTTAGTAATAATGGGCCAACCTTACACATTTGAGAAGTAGTTGAGCTCAAAGTTCAGTAAAAGTAGAGACGTAACTTGGTCACCTTATACCACCTCCCCCACCCATATTCACAGCGTATGCACTTTGAAGCATTCTCCTACGTGAAAGGCGCTACGGAAGAGCAACTTGTTGAGTTTTGCCGCAAAGCATTTCATTCCTTTAAACTGAGGTTCTCTTTTGTGAACCTGAACTGCTGATGCGATAAGATGACAGAACTGGAATTTTGATCTGTAAACAGGAACCTGTGCCAAGCATTTAGCAGCACTGTTGCCAGACATTGCTTAAATCCAGTCAGAATCGCCTGTGCCATGCTCTTGGGGAAGGCAGTTTATCAATGATTTATTGTGAAGACAATAAAGCTGTGAGGCATGTCTCACAGTGTTATAACGCCATCAAACGATTCCACTCAGGCAGCAACCAAAGAGGAAAGTTCCAAACAGTTTTACATTCATTGCAATTCATTGCAACCATAAAACTGCGGCTACAAGAATAACATTCGATATAGTGGGGCAGAAAATTGCCACGTGTGATATCTTGTCACGGGACTGATTAGTATGTGGCTAATAAATGCAGTTAACAAGCAACCAGTCGATAACAAGAATGACTTGTGTCTGACCTCCTGTTTCCTTCCCCCCCTCGCCTTCCCTACTCTGACACAACGCTTTAGGCTGAAACTGACCGGTGATAGGCATTGCATTGCGAGCCTATGGATCAGACTGCCACATAGCAGGATACCACAACAACACACAACAAACAAACAATGAAAGTCACACTGGCCTGCAAAGTCTGGAGAAACACCAGGCCAATGCGGTCACAGGAACTTAGGAAAATAGGAACAGGAGGAGGCCATTCTGCCCATTGGACCTGTTTCAGCAATTTAAAATCTGATACCATTTTTAATTGGGATCTCGGTACATCTTTTAGTACCCACGTCTCACCCTTTTGTCATACCTCTTAATACATCTATTAGGTATCGGCCTGGCTCAGCTGGTAGCACTGTTGCCTTTCAGTTCAAAGACTGTGAGTTTGAGTACCCGTGTTGAACTCACAGTCTAGGCTGACTCTGAAATACAGTGAGCGCTCCACTGTTAGAGATACCGTCCCCTGAATGAGACAAACCAATTTCCCATCTTGCCTATTCAGGTGGATGTTAATATTCCACCGCACTATTCGATTGATACTAAATGAGAAGAGAGTTTCTCCTGGAGCATTGCCTTGCACAAAATGGCTACTGCGTTCGCCTACACAGTGCCTATATTTTATAGTAGACCCTGTGAGCAACAACAAACAAAATTACATTTGTAAAGCACCTTTCACGTTGGGAGGATGTCCCAAGGTGTTGAACAGTCAGGGGTCAGGACCCAAGCGTGCGTGGGTGGGGGAGACAGTGTTAGGATGAGGGAGGGCTGAGGAGGTAGGAGGGCAACCGAAGGCATGGTTGAAAAGGAAGGTCTTGAGTTGTGCCTTGAAGAAGGCAAGAGAGGGAGCGAGGCGAAGGGATTGTGGGATGGAATTCCAAATAGTGGGGGTAGAGCGGCTGAAAGCCCGGCCACCATGGTAGGGCGGACCGGGCGGGAAACCTGAATAGGCTGGAGCTGCTGAGTGAAGGGAGCAGACAGGTTGATAGGGGGTCAGGACGAGCATTTTGAATTCTATCCTCTGAGGGACGGGGAGCCAATGAATGTGGGGTGTGGGGTGTGATGGGGTCACGGAGCCTGGTACGGGAGAGGACACGAGCTGTAGAGTTCTGGATGATCTGCAGTTTGTGGAGGGAAGAGTTGGGGAGGCCGACAAGGAGGGAGTTTCCATAATCGAGCCGAGAGGTGACGAATGCATGTATGAGGGTTTCGGTGGCCTGAGGGGTGAGCCAGTGGCGGAGTCGGGCAATGTTGCGGAGGTGGGGAAAGGCAGAGTGGCTCATGGCAGATATGGGGGAGAAAGGACAATTGAGGGTTGAACAAGACGCCCAGATTCCTAAGGTGGCTTGGTGAGGTGGGGTGTACAACCGTGGATGCTACTACTGCCAGTGCCTGAGGTGCGGAGGCGCTGGCGCGAGCCAATCAAAAGAGCCTCAGTATTCAGCTGTAGAAAGTTGGCTCTCATCCAGGACTTGATGTCAGTGCTTGATGTCAAAATCCTCGGGAAGTGCTTGAAGACATTTCGGGACGTGAGAAGGTGCTACTGCAAATCTAAGGATTTATTTATCTACGTGGCTCTCTTTTGAACCTCCTGTGACCATTCCTGTGGTGGTTGGTGTTGCTAGCAGTGCAGGTGGAGAAAGAAGAACCGAGGGTGGGGTGAATACCACACAATATCTCATTGTTGAAAATTGCAGTCAGACCAGTAGATAATTGTTAACGAGCTGTGGGTGTGAGAGCCACTCTCCCCCACCCCTCCCTTTAGGTTGCTCTGGCTCACAGCCCGGCCAAGAGAGCAGTCAGACAGCTTGTTCTCAGTCCTCAGTCGCTGGCAATTTGTACGATGCACTAACCGGGTTAGCTGAGGTGAGAAAAAAATTAAGCCTCTGGTGACGTCTTCTCACAATGACCAAATTAAAGTCAGCAACCGTTTGAGGGACATTGCTGTGCGCAATTGGCTGCCGCGTTCGCCCACAAAACATACAGTCACTACACTTTAGTGTATCCTGTGAAGGGCTTTGAGACATCCTCGTGAAATGAAAGGAGCTATACCAAATATATGGATTGTTATTTTATTATTGGCCACTTAATACATGAATATATCTGTGTTCACAGATACAACAGAACCTTGAATTAAAATGCACCATATTATACACAATAATATGATTTGTTGCAATCAATTTGGAGTTCAGTAGCTTGTGTATACTAACTTTTGGGAATCCTGAACCTCGTGCAAATTAGATGAAGAATTAGATGTTTTTTTTCCCCCAGGGGAAGATATTTGATATTTAACCACGATTTCAGAACATCAGTGTTAATACGTTTGAATTTTCACTGTAAGATCTGGAGGTTGTGGGTGAAAGGGGCCTTCAATTAAGTATTGAACAATCTTTCTTACATCTTCCTTCCAGCAAAATGTATATCGTAAAGTATACAACAAGAACAATTTGTACTTAGATAATGTCTTTCACGGAGGGAGATGTGGCAAAGGGACTTGACAAAGATGGAGTGGGAGGTTGAGGTGCAAGAGAGATGGGGACTGGGGTTATGGGGAAGGCAGTGTGAATGAGCCAGATCTTTGCACAGGTATAGAAAGCATGGCAAAGCGATTCGAGAACAGAGTTCCAGGGGCCGGGAAAAGTGGCTGAAAGCTTGCTCGTTTAATGGGGCAGCTGGGCTGGTAGTGGGGATGGAGCAAGTCAGAGTTAGCGGAGCAGAGTCAGTGTCTGTGGTAGTAGATAGGGTGGGCCATGGCCACAGTGACTTTTGAAAGGGAGGTCGAGGATCTTAAACTTGATCCATTGGGAGTCGTGGGCCAATGGAGTCCAATGTTAATGGGGGGGGTGATGGAGAGTAATGTTGAAGAGCATGCAGGCTGCAGACCACTGGATCTTCTGGAGGTTGAGGAGCATACAGATTAGGAGGTCAACCAACAGGGCATTGGAAAAGTGGAGTTCTGGAGATGATGGTGACATACACGAGGGTTCTGACTGGCTTTGGGATGTGGTAGCGATGGAGGCAGGCGATGCTGCAGAGATGAAGGAAGGTGGATTTGTTCCGAGTCCAGAAGAAAGGAGAATTGAGGGTCAAATAAACACCAAGGTTTTACAAACGCAAAATTCTGCAGATGCTGGAAACCTGAAAACCAAAACAGAAGTGGCCGGGAACTCTCAGCAGGTCAGGCAGCATCTATGGAGAAAGGAAAGTGAATCAACCTTTTGGTTCCACGACTCTTCACCAAGGTTTTACACTTGCTCTGTGAGTTGGTGTATACTTATTTAAGTACATTATAATAAATAATAATCTTTCCATTTGATACAGCGCCTCATCATGTCTTCGAGATGTCTCAAAAGCGCTTCACAAAATATGCTGTAAAGTGAATTGACTGTATATTTTGTGGGCAAAATGCGGCATCCAATTACACACAGCACTCTCCCACAAACAGTCGTGGATTCAGTGACCAAACTATTATTCTTATTATTTTTTTCGATGGGATTATTACCCCCGGAAAAGCGATCCACCGATCGACTAACAACCAGGTTCCTACTTACTGCTAGATAAACAAATGCGTGTGGAGTAAGGAAACGTGTTTCACCCTGACGAGAATCAAACCCAGGTCCGAGGCAAGAGCTCTGACCATTAAGATAAAGGACTCCACTTTGCTTTAAGTGCTCAATTTCTACTCCCTTTTGTTCGTAGTTTCACAGCAAGCGGCCAATTATGAATGCTAACAGAGCTGATTAATTGCCCATGTCTTGCATCCGCAATTGGTGATTTGTTTGTGTTAATGGAACAGGGCAACACCCATTTTTTACCAACCGCTTGTGTCTACCAGCGTGAACAGTTTCTAGTTGCCCTAAAGTGTCCTATTATTGTAAATATAAAACAACATTTTTAATGAGTCTCCTGTAGCGAAGACCTTGTTAACTGAATCATTCGCTGTTTCTTTGTAAGTATGTTTTTGCGGGTCAGTTCTTGTTAACTTGGTAGTGATTAACTGATGGCAGACGTGCCTCTGGAGTCTCTACAGATGAGGGCTGGTGCTGACATGATTTAATACAATTTTATAGCGTTTATATCATTAGTATATTTAGGCAAGTTCATCTGTGCTTCAGTACCGGGGAAACACCACAAAACTGGGGAAACGCTGCCTTGTTCGAGGTGCTGCCCTTCAATGAAATGTTAACTCGATGCTGCCTGTTCATGTGTATGTTAAAGATCCGATTACGCTATTTGAAAAGAAAAGGAATTTTCTCCCAGTCGACAATCCCCCCCAAAAAATTTGGTCATTCGCTGTTTGTGTTGCGTTACTGTATGCAAATTGGCAGCTGTGTTCATCTACAAAATACACAGAGACCATTACACTGCATAGTAAACCATGTGAAACACTTTGAGACATTTCAATGATGTGATAAGGCACTGTATCAAATAAAAAGATTATTATTATTATTATTATAGTGTGCAGTTACCTCTATGCACCAAAGCTGCCTCCTTCACGTCTCAGCTGAACTGGCGCCAAGGTGACATGTTTGGCAATGGAACGTTAGATTGAGCAGCCCTCTGTGGCAATGCTGATGGCAGCACAGTAGCCTGGCTCATCGGCAGGACTTGGAAGGGCAGACCAGTCATTGGGGACGGGGAATCCTCCCACTCGGCCAAAGCCCTAATGGGTAGGGTGGACTTGGTTGGACAAAGAATGGGAAAGCTTGCCAGACAGCGCGATCAACAGCAAGCTACGGGGTTTCAGCTGGTTGGATTCCCGCAGTACCCAACTCTCGCTCTGCGGTCCTCAAGTTTTGACTCTTGACAGCCTGCGCCTAATACTTCCGGGATTAGGTAAACAGGATGCATCTCTCCGTGCATTCCAATCCGACAATCTATCTCTGGCATTTCCATGTGTAGGTGGGATGAATGGAATTCTCGGTTTGGATACCCTTAAGGCATGTTGACGGGTTTCTGTATATGTCGGACACCTAGCTGACCAAAACATAAGATTGCTTTACTACAGCAAGGCTGCATGAGTGTTGTATTTCATTCCTCAAGGAATAATCACTCTGGAACGCTACCCTGTGTGAGGTAGCGTAGGATTTAAAACTTGCCTTTATATATCCAGGGATACATAAATGCAAGATACAATGCAATATTACATTTGTGTAATTTCTTGTTGTTGTTGTTGAATACAGTACTATGATTGTTCCAAAGAATATGTCAAATGGCTGCTCTTCATGTGTGAACCTGATTAAAGGGCCAATAGAACATTTATCCAAATACAATACAAATTTACATTTATACATATTATGTATAGCACCTTTCACGCTGGGAGGACTTCTCAAGGACACTTCACTGGAAATGATCCCGCTGTCATCCACTTTTATTATGTAGTCACAGGTAACCGCTGGCAGAAAGTTTTGCCGATTAAAATATTCCTTCTTTGAAGATGTAATTGCTTTTTGAAAAACTTATTTATCACAGACCGCTGATCAAACTTAGAGCTTTCTGCCAAATCTCTGTGGTTCAGCACTTTACTTAATGGTGCATTAGTTATTGCGCTGTGTTACAGGCTCACACGCCATCCCTTCAGACCTCATAACCTGATCGTCAGGTTGTCCAATGTCAATACTCATCCAATTTGATTCTTCAGAATTTCAGTAAGAGTCCGACCCAGAATCATAAATGTGCTAAACCTAATGGAGCATCAGTGCTTAGAATCCACACCAAGAGTGACATTTTAGTGTCAGTTGAACAGCTTAATGGGTTTCCTCCCAGGTCTGCCATATTCTTAACTCTTATGCCGTCATGTTCTGTTCTGTTATTCTTATCAACAACAACAAAACCAATTTGCCTTTATACGGTGCCCTTCATGCGGGGCAATGTCCCGGAGTGCTTATCTCTTATATGATATAATAATCCTTGCATTTGATATAGCGCCTTATCACATCGTTGAGATGTCTCAAAGCGCTTCACAGGATATATTGTAAAATGTGTATTTTGTGGGCGAAACGCCTATATCAATAATGTATCTATTATATCAGTACAAACAGTGGGTATCTTCCAGAGAGGGAAAAGAGAATTAGTGTGACACAAACATACAGGTGGGAGACATGGTGCCTAACAATTCTCCCAATAAAATTGATCATTCGCTTTGTGGTTGTTTGTGGGAAATTTCTGTGCACAAATCGACTGACACATTCACCTACAAAAATACATACTTCATTCCACTTTATAGTGTCCTCTGAAGCTCAATTCGGACATTCTCCCAATGTGAAAGGCTTTATACCAAATGTAAGGATTATTAATATTATTATTATTTTTATTACGTTATTACAGTTGAAATCACTCCAAAGACATAGTTTCTAAGTGGTTTTCAGTGATGGGTCAACAAGACAACAACACTTAGTGTGTTTGACCTACTATCCCCCTCCCTACCTGCCCGTACCCTCCGTTCCTCTGGCTCCGGTCTGCTCCACGTCCCCCGCCCCAACCGCCCTACCATCGGTGGTCGGGCCTTCAGCCTCTCAGCCCCCAGGCTCTGGAACTCTATCCCCCAGTGCCTTCGCCTTGCTTCCTCCCTTTCCTCCTTCAAGGCCGGTCTCAAAACCTTTCTCTTTGACCGAGCCTTCAGCTCCCCTCTCGACTCTCTTCCCCCTCCTCTCTCCCTCCCTTCCCTCCCCTCACCCTGACCATTTCCCCCCTCCTCACTCCCTCCCTTCCCTCCCCTCACCCTGACCATTTCCTCCCTGCTCGGGTCATGACCCAACTGTGCAGCGCCTTGGGACGTCCTCCTGACGTGAAAGGCGCTTTATAAATGGAATCTTGTTGTTGTTGTTGTTGTTTGAACTTCCTAAAATGACAACAACAAAATGGCATTTATAGAGCGCCTTTCACGTCGGAGGACATCCCAAGGCACTGGACAGTCAGGGGTCAGGACCCGAGCCTGGGGGAGGGGTGGGGTAGGGGTGAGGGAAGGTAGAGAGATGGGAGGGCAATTGAAGGCACAGTCAAAGAGGTCTTGAGACCGGCCTTGAAGGAGGCGAGGGAGGAAGCGAGGCGAAGGGACCGTGGGATGGGGTTCCTGAGTGTGGGGGCAGAGAGGCTGAAAGCCCGGCCCCCGATGGTAGGGCGGGTCGGGCGGGAGACATGGAGCAGCCGGAGCACGCTGAGCGGAGGGAGTGAGCAGGCTACTTTCTCAAGGAGGCTGATATCTTGGTCATCAGGTATTTTTGTCATGCCGTTACTAAATCATCTTATGAACAACAACAACAAAATTACATTTGTAAAGCGTCTTTCACATCGGGAGGATGTCTCAAGGCGCTGATAACATAATAACAGCTATTATTAATTTTTTGTGTGTAATTTCCTGTAACGAGATATAAAATATCTGGCTTTGTTATAACATCCCTTTTGGACAGTTGAGGGCATCAAAGGCCAGTGATTTTGATCCTATTCGATTTTAATTTATCATAACGGCAGAAGGGTAGAAATAAATTTGCTGGTTCTAGTTTTTAGGATCTAAAAACAGAACGCTATGTGAATCCTGTAAGCCCATAAAGGGGAAAAAAAAGAGAGGGTTCAAGATCATGTTAACAGCACTACTTCCAATTGTACCTTTAAAATGTGAAGTAGCCAATTACGCCCCATCAATTTGTCTGACTTGGAAATCCGATTTTATACAAGATAATTGGTGGGTGAAAACGACAGAAAAGTTGTGGGGCTGTGTCACTCGCTCCCACATGCCAGGCTGCAAAACAATTTAACCTGTCAACGTGCACGCTGATGGTGACAGGTCTTAAAAATATGCTTTTAAAAGAAAAAAAAATGACCTCCGGATTATAATTTACAATAGAGTCAGCCTCCCTTATTTGGTGATCGTGTGGTTAGGTATGCAAAGCAACCATGAGCCATCGGAGGTTTTTGTTATTGCAGATGAGAGAATATGTTGTCATTCAAACAAAGTTTGTGCTTCTCATTGGCCGCTGGTGACATCATGACTTTAAATACAAACTAGAGTATCCAGAAGAATTGAGCAAAAGCCAATCTTATTACTTTTCGGTCATTTTGCAAGCATTCGATGGGTCATCTAGTGCTCTTAAAGGGACAATTTGTTTTGACTGTCTCTTGTGGTTTTTTTTGTTGTCGGGTCAAGGAGAACAAAAGCTGTTTTTAGCTAATTATATTTTATTGAGTGTTAAAATTGTATAGAATTACATACTCTATACAGCACAAAATCAGGTCATTCAGCCCAACTAGTCTGTGCCTCTATTTGTATTCCACATGATCCTGCACCCCACCTTTCGCTACCCCACACCTCATACCCTCTATTCCCTTCTCTTCGTGAATGCATCAAGTTTCCTCTTGAATCTCTTGATTATTTCCACTTCACTTGACCGGCAATTTGACTCAGAATGTGAGTATACAAATAAAGGATAAGGTTTGATAACAAACTCCGAGTTTGGAGGAAAGATTATCTTCCCATTGAGTGATGAATACACGGAACAGGCACTTGGAAATTCAGCTGCTTTACATTACAAAGGTCGACTATAGAGGTGGGGTTACATCTCCCAGGCAAACTTGGAATGTAAAATTGCTATTATTTCCCTGAATGCCTCTTCAATTCAAATCCAGGAAGTGCCTTCGCATGTGCTGAATAAATGCAGTATTAGTGAGACCAACTGTGTGTGTTTCCTCAGAGCTTTAAGGGTGGAATTTCATTGAGGCACCACAGTGGAAATGGACTCCTACAGATGCACAACACAGAGGCCATTTTCGCTCCATCATGAAAGAGGCGATTTCCATTTTTTTAATGGTTAAAACCACTGAAGTGTATTTGAACACCGAGCCCATATTTGGGGTGACCTGATCTGTGAAGTATTTTCTCTTAATACTGAATGAATATGAGTACAGAGGCATTTGTCCCCAAAATACACAATCACTACACTCTACAGTTTATCTTGAGGAGCACATTGAGATATCCTCCTGACATGAAAGACGCGATATCAAATCCGAAGGTTATTAACAGTGATAATAATATTTCAAATTAAATGCACTGCGGTAATTAGAAATAGAAATTTAGCCTGATTTGGGGGCTTAGGGTTACCGTATCATGTTTTGCAAATCAATATTCAGCTAAGTAGTGATATCATATATTTCTTTGTACCATAATGAAACCTCAAAGCCTGACGATTCCTCCAGCCGGGCAGTAATAACTTTCTGCAAGTGAAAGACACTCACAAAATGTGATTAGGCAGGAAAATATCTTTCCTCAGGACCATTAAGGCCAGAGAAGGGTCATGAGATTTACAAACATGTTTCGCAGAATAAAGTTCTCGTGTGGTCCTGGGGACATCAAGAAGAGTTGGGCCAGAGTCACCTCCCCTGTTCCGCAATGCCAGCCATAGTCATTCCAAGCAAGTCTTCTTTAAGATAATTTTACAGGAGTCGTAGAAAGGACAAAATGTTGTGCAATTGGCACTTCAGTGGAATGTAACAGACAAGCCAGCGTTTGTGACTTCTTGTCCTGGCCTGGGTTCAAGTATGGATCCTGATGGGAGTCAGACAGTAAGAATTTTTAA
The DNA here is from genome assembly GCF_018977255.1 of Callorhinchus milii. Taxonomy (NCBI): domain Eukaryota; kingdom Metazoa; phylum Chordata; class Chondrichthyes; order Chimaeriformes; family Callorhinchidae; genus Callorhinchus; species Callorhinchus milii. The sequence goes on along the minus strand of NW_024704744.1, from coordinate 97,629,387 downwards.
CATTTGAGATAATGGGGCCCCAAAGTTACTATTATAGATTGGGAGGGACATTGCAAAGGTGTGCAAACACTTCCCGTTTTGAAAGGAAAGGGTAGCACACCTGAAGACCTTCCTCTTTGACAGTGCCTACAACCACTTATTCCCCCTCCCCCCCATGTCCGGCTTGGAGTCAGGCTCCGCCACTGTTAAGTGCTCTGAGATGCTACGTGGAAAGGCGCTATATAACTGCAAGTTGTTGCTGTTGTAGTCTGGGCTAACACCCTTGTGCCGTGCTGTGGGAGAGCTGCAGTGCTACAGGTGCCGTTTTTCACATGAAACCCTAAACCGAGGTCCCGTTTGCCTGTTCGGGGGGGACGTTACAAAGATCCCATGTCAATATTTGCAAATTAGTAGCTGTGTTCACCTACAAATACCATCACTACGCTTTGCAGTAGAGTCCTGTGAAGCGCTTTGTTGACATGATAAGCCAAATATATCAAATTCAAAGATTATTATTATTATAATTAATACCGGCATACATTATGGCAAGAGCACATTTATGCTCACATTGAAATGTTGTGCACGTAAATGTTATGTGGCAATAAGTCAATACTTACACAGAAATGTCAGCAATCATTTCTTGTGCTAAGCCTTAATTGTGCAAATCGCGGAACGAGCAAATTACAAATATGGAATGAGAATTGATGTACGACAATGAGAATTATCTATGCACCAAATCACCTTGTCTTAATCTCTTCTGCTCCTACATTCAAAGACAAAACTGTCATTCAAATAGAGGTTGATTTGAGGCAACCCAATGTAGACTCTAAAATAATCACTTCTTTGATGAGGCAATGCTAGATTTATTCAGAGCAAATGTTTTAAAGAAATTTTGACACAGAGGAAAACTTCATATTCTGACACAGGAGTAATGGCTACTGGGTAGGAGAATGTATTTGTATACAGTAACTCCCACTTGCAAGCTTCAATTCAGAGACACCCAACTTAAGACACCTCTGGGTTATAGGGGTTGAAAGTTGAGCAGCATTCGAAACAAGGACTTGGAAATAACTCATGGATGTGTGTGGGGGTCATATCAAAGCAGCCAAGTTAACGAGAGAATGCCCCGGAATCAGCCCTGAAGTGAATGGCCATTTTTTTTTATCTGGAGGATTGTTGGCCAGGACGCTGGGAGAAAGTTCCTTCACATTTTGAATAGCGCCATGGGATCTTCCGAACAGGAAGACAGGACCTTGATTTAATGTCTCGTTGGTAGAATGACACCTCTGATAACGTAGTGCAGTTCCCAGGCCAACTCCTGCTGCTCCATGGACATTCCGCTCTAGGCAGCTCGAATTTGTATATGTTTTGACTGTGTTTGCAGGCCTAACGGCATGATTTGCTTCTTGGTTGATCACCTAACCATGATATTGGCTCTTTGCCATGCACTGCCATCAGACCTCTCGGAGCAAGGCAGTAGACTTCAGCTTTAAAATCAAATGTCAACTTGCTTTCATTGCTGCTCAGCCATAAATAGAGCGGAGCCAATGAAACAAGACACTGTGGCATTGGTGCTGCTGCTTCAAGATTTGTCCCAAACTATGACAGCCACCTCAGGTTGGTGCAGCCTAACCAAAGTCTGACAGTGTAACTCATACTTTTTGGGCTGCAAAGCGTGACAGGCGCTGGGCTAAAATGGCCTTTAATAAGGACATAACATGGTGAATTGATGGAATGTCACCAATTACTCTTAATATTGGTTTAACAGGAGAGAAACATTGGGTGTGAATGAAAGTTAGATATGCTGATGTAAGTGTGATTACCTTAAATTCTACTGCTGTTTGCACACGGACCCAGCATTTCGTCTAGGATTGGCCTGCAAGACAAACGTTGCGGAAAATTGTGGAAAATTCTTAAATTCGCTATTTCAGATGCGGATACCATTTTTACCTCTGTCTGTCCAGCGCCTTGGGCTGTCCTCCCGATGCGAAAGGCGCTATACAAATGTAATTTCGCTGTTGTTGTTGATAGTTATTCTGGGAGGAACTGGGGAAATACACCAGACAACACTACTTACTCCCAATAGTGCAGCACAATCCCAGTATTACACGAGCATATCAGTCTGGGCTGTGAGTTCAAAGTCCTGATAAGGGACTTGTAACCCAACATCTTTTGACCCAGAGGCAGGCGTGCTACATACTGAGCCAGGCTGACATCTTGCAATTATATAGGGCCCTCGTGTAGGATAATGCTTCACAAAGGCAAGGTTGGATGCTGACAAAGGGGTAAAAAGGGAAGAGGGTGGGGGACATTAAGTGTAGTTCAGGAGGTAGGTTTTTGGTTGCAACGTGTCTGTTTGGCACCATTTTCGACAGAGCAAAGATGGGAAAAGATTAGGACTAAGAAAGCAAATAATAAGTTAATTTTTTTAACAAAAAAAAGGGGAAAAGTAGATGCCTGGCAACATTATTGAAACCTAATGTTCTTGTTTAGCAGTGGAAATACTGGAATTTTAATAATCGAATTAAATAGAATAGAATTAAGATTACTGCGGGGAAAAGCTACGCATTACAATATTGATTTATTTTGTTCAAGCGGTAACTTGATAGTCATTTTGGCAAATAATTCAATTGTAAGAGGTACGAGGAGGGAAATCACGTCAAATACTGCAACTCCCTCTCGTAGCATAGTGCAGGATTGTTTAGTGAAATACATTTACTGTGAGGCTAGCCAGATGGACTGCAATGATTTTTTTTTCCCCCAGTTCTGTACATTCCTGTGTACCTGTGTGGGGTAGGAGCTCACGCTGGAAGAGTCTGAGGGGAATTCTCTTGACATAACCGCTCTAGCTGTGTGGTAGAAATGGTGAGTCACCAAGTTGCAACACCTCTCTTCCTATCCTGGCAAGTCTTCAATCATTTATTTGGCATTGCCGATCACTTCTTCCAATTTAATGTTTGAGGTTAATGTTTTTTTATGATGAATGTTTCAAATCCATTTTAGAAAGGGTAGAAGTCAGTTTGTTTGGCAGGCTTCATCAAGCATCTCCGAGTTAATAAGGCCTCATGGTAGGAATCTGGCCCTCAACCCAGTGTGTTTGGAAGCTGGGCTGGAAGATTAATTTTCTGAAAAGCAAGTGCTCTAAGCAAGTCCTGTGTTGCATGTACTGTAGTGGCCGAGATGGTTTTTGTCCGCAAGTACTATGAACAACTATGTGAAAAGAAACAGAACTCGCGCTTTTATTGCACCTTATCACACAAAAACAACTCAAATCTCTTCACGTTAATCATTGTCAAGTGGAGTGACTCATCTTGTAGCCAAATGCAGCAGCCAATTTGCACGAGCAAGGTCTCACAAACAAATTACAATTTACATTTACACAGCGCTCATCCCAAAGTGCATTCACAGTGCTTGATAGGCACCAATGTGAATGGTGAATCAATAGCCTGGGGGACAGTAGGAAAATGCCATTCTGTTTTCAAACAGTGTCATTGAATCTTTAACATCCACCTGGAGAGGGACCTCGGTTTAACATCTCAACTGAAGGACAACAGTATACGACTTGGACTCACACTCATCTGGCCCAGAGGAGGGGATGCTACTAACTGAGCCAAACTGACACTTTAGGGCAAATGCTATTTTTTCCGCGAGTCTTTTTCAAAGGGAATCAGTGGTTTCCTTAGCCTGTGGATCACATGGTCTGAGGAGGGTTTCCTTTTACGTGACTCCCGTAATACCCTGCTTCTACCAACTGAAATGCTGCGAGTTTCTCTTATTTCCTGCCCAATGTGCCATGCTGTCCTCTTCACCGTAAGCAACCCCGACTGTTGAGAAGGAGAGAGGGAAGACAGAGAGACACATTCTCAAGGCGATGTCTCAAAACGCTTCGCAGAATATATTCTAAAGTGAATTGTCGGTATATCTTGTGGGCGAAACGCGGCAGCCAATTGCGCACAGCAGTGCCCCACCAGCAGCCGTGGATTGAGTGACCAATTTATTATTATTCTTTTGAAGAAATTATTCGCCCTGGAAAAGCGATCCACCAATCGACTAACAACTAGGTTCCCAGTTACTGCTAGGTAAACAGGCGTGTGGAGTAAGGAAACTTGCCCCAACATTTCACTCTGCTGGGAATTGAACCCAGGTCTCTCGCTTGCGAGACGAGTGCTCTAAGCACTGAGCCACAGGGCTCCACGCAGAGTCTAACTAAAGAGGTGCAGTGTAAAAGGCCTATCGGTATTCATTTATTTTCCTGATGTTACATCTCTAGCCATTATCTGCTATGGGCTGAAAAGCACTTATAAGTGTTTCAAAACGATTTAAAACTATTAGGGGTCCTTTACAATTTTTTTTTGTGTGGAACCCAATACTGCTTCCAATTTTAAGACCGTTTTGCAAATTAGAGCCAGCACATTGTTTAAGTGGTCATCTTGCAAAAGACATTTTAGAGAGACTGGTTTGCCAGAAAATGGAATCTAAAAGCCTCTCAGAAAGCAGTTGCAGTCTATATAAATAGGAAGACAATTGATTTCTGAATGGGCAGGCTGTCTGCGGACCTTATACTCTATTAATTAGAGAGTGTTTGATGGAATATGAACAGCTTCAGCCCACCAGGGAAACGTGAACTTTGTGAGATAGTAGAAACCAACCTAAGTGGAGTCCTGTAGCTCAGTGGTTAGAGCACTCGCCTCGCAAGCAAGAGGACATGAGTTTGACTTCCAGGCAGGGCGAAATGTTGGGCAAGTTTCCTCACTCCACACGCCTCTGTTTACCGAGCAGCAAGTAGGTACCCGGTTGTTAGTTGATTGGCAGATTGCTTTTCTGGGGTTAATACTCCCTTAGAAAACATAATAATAATAATAGTAATTTGGTCACTCAATCCACGACTGTTTGTGGGACAAGGATGCAAGGATTATTATTATTATTAAGTCTGAGTCACCTGTCAGGCATCATTGTTTGTCAATGACCTGTGAAGGGTAATACAACACTTTAAACACGTGTGGTCTGCAAAACGGCCAGTTGGAATAGATATTAATAGTCTTGCACTTCAAATGTAATGCACTTGTTGCTTTATTTAGTGAAGATTAATTTCATTTCAATCATGCAGAGTTAGTGGATTCTGGTTGGATGATAAGGGCTCAGTTGTCAGCCCCAAAACCACATGAAATAGTGTGACAACAGTTCCCATTTTTAAAACTATTTAAAAATAACATTTGACCGTGAATTTTGAGAAATACATAAAACACCCAATTAGTGTAATATAGTAATATGCGGAACTGTTCATGTTCAAGCTCGAGACTGTTTTAAAAATTAATGTCAATCTGGATTTTCAGAACAAATGTGCCTATGAGTCAGAAAGTGGGGTGGAAATTCCACCTGGGACTAGACTTACTCTATTTACGTGGCGTTTCAGAGCATCCAGAATTTGGCAAATCATTAAATCCAGTCTCATTTTGGAAGCCAGTTTTCAGTTGTTGCATTTCACAAGGAAACTCGCAGGGACTTCTGAGGTCCTGCCAGATCCCATGACATTACGGAGTCCTGTAGCTCAGTGGTTAGAGCGCTCGCCTCACAAGTGAGAGGACCTGGGCTCAATGCCCGGGCAGGGCGAAATGTTGAGGCAAATTTCCATACTCCACACACCTCTGTTTACCTCGCAGTCAGTAGGCACCTGGTTGTTAGTCGATTGGCAGATCGCTTTTCCGGGTATAATAATCCCTTCAAATAAAAATAATAATAATTTGGTCACTTAATCCACGACTGTTTGTGGGGACGCTGCTGTGCGCAATTGGCTGCCGCGTTTTGCCCACAAAACATACAGTCAATTCACTTTACAGTGTTATTCTGTGAAGCGCTTTGAGACGTCTCGAAGATGTAATAAGGCGCTATTTCAAATGCAAGGATTATTATTATGAATGTTTGAAAAGAGAAGGCAATCCTCCAGATAAATAAATGGCTGTTTGGGGACCTTGCTGCAGGCAAAACAAAAGCTGCGTCTGCTTCCCGAAACAGAGTCACTACACTTGACAATGATTACTCTGAAGCACTATCAGACATTTCAACATGATGAGGTATTACAAAAATGCAAGTTCTGTGTTTCTTTTTCACGACGCATTGCAAACAATTCTACCGAATCAACATTTGTTTCTATGAGTAATCCCACAGTGGAATATGTTTATCGTGAGGGACCTTGTTTGCCTCCAGCGCCCTGTGACCTTTATAGATGTGCCCGAACTCTTCCACCAAGAAGACACATTGGTTTGTGCTCTGACAGATCTGTCTCCAGGAGCACTCGCTGGGTCCTGCAGGAAAAAATAAATTCTTTCGCACTGACTGGACTGATCCCGTGGCACTGATCTTGTAGTGTTGGGGGCGAGTTTCTCCTCGTGTCCTGGCCAACGAGCCCCAAAGATAACATTCGTCATTTACTTCATGGCTGTTTGTGGGACATCGCTGTGTGCAAATTGGTTGCTGCACTTGCCCGACAAAATACACAGTCACTACACTGTACTGTAAACTTTATGATGTGCTTTGAGTCTTGAAAGGCGTTGTATCAAGTGCAAGGATTTTTTATTATTATTACTATGATTGTTCACTTCACTTTCACAGATAGAGTGATGTCCATGGTCCTGTTTGATGACTGAGAATCCTTGCTCGGTCTATCTACTGGTGTAAAAAAATAATTCACTGGAGTTGCCTCCTCATCAGCTGTTACTTGAGCGTTAACTTTACCAGTAAGGGAATGGGAGTCTAGAAATATAATAATATAATACAAGGGTAGGGGTTGTGGATGGGGTTGGGAGGGGAGGGAGGCAGGAGAATGTTTCTAAATGGATAACTCTTTACAAGCCAACGACAGGTCATGATGGGCCAAGTGGTTTCCTTCTGTGCTGTAAACTTCCAGGGTTTCAAATGTGGCACCAAACTGGAGGTGTCTTTCTGTCTGCAATTCCTCTACCACCATTGTATTGCCTTAGGACCTCCAAAGGGATCTTGTGGGGAACAACCCTGATGTGGTGTCCAGTAGCTCAGTGGTTAGACACTTGCCTTGCAAGCGAGAGGACCTGGATTTGATTCCTGGGCAGGGCAAAACCTTAGGCAAGCTTCCTTCCTCCACACGCCTCTGTTTACCCAGCAGTAAGTAGGAACCCGGTTGTTAGTCAATTGGCAGATCCTTTAGCAGAGGTAATAATCCCTTAAAAGAAAAGTTTGGTCAATCAATCCACGACTGTTCGTGGGACACTGCTGTGTGCAATTAACCTCCTTGTTTCACCCACAAAATACCCAGTCAATCCACTTTACAATATATTCTGTGAAGCGCTTTGATTAAGTGATAAGGTGCTATAGATCAAATGCAAGGAATATTATTATTAACTTTCCTTCATGACTTGATGGTGTCAGAAGCTCAGCAAGCTCGAATAGGCAATTAATATTTATTTTTGCCATCTGTTAATGCCCGAAACCCCACCTTTGCTCTTAACCTGCAACATCATTGTCTTAAAATTTGCGGTCACGAGGAATTTATTAGAAAATGTCTAAATTCAATTTTAAATCAGCAGCTGGTTCTTTAAAACAAACTGGGAAAAAAAGATCAAGTGCTCTCCCTGTGTTTCGGCTAACAATTGCTCAGCTGAAATTGGTCTTTCGCAATGTAGCTGTTTGCAGACATTATTGTGTGCAAATTAGCTGCCACATTCGCCCACAAAATGCACAGCCGCTGCACTTGACAGTAACACCCTGTGAAATGCTTTGAGATGTTTCGACGATGTGATAAGGCACTACAACAAGTGCGAGGATTATTTTCCACAATCCTGTGCAATCTCAAAGTTTTAACCGGTCCTAAACACTAAGACGAGGTGGAATGTCAGGCCTCGAATGTAAATTAAAAGTGGTGTAAGCAGTACAAAGGGGGCCACCGTCACAAAAAACTGTTTGCTAAGCATTCTTTTGCTTGTTTATAAACCCAAAGGCAATGACTTAAGTCATAGTCACTTGAGCATGATATCACCCTGATAAAAACGGCACATGTCGCTTGCAGCTCTTCCCCCTTTCCGAAACAAAAACATATTTGTCAAGCATTTTTCTTTGAAGACAGTACTCCTCTTATGCCTCAATTATAGTGCAAGCTTTGATGCCAGAACCTGATGTTCTGCTTTGGAGTGTAGCTAATCATCAGCACTAAGCTTTGCTGTTAGCTTTAATCTGCTCAGTGCTCGACGAAAGCGGAGGGAGTTCTGTCATTGCCACTTGTAGATATGGGTTCATGCTCCACTCCCTGAATATCACTGAGATGCTTTGCGTTAGCGGACATAACAGTACTTTAGAATGTCCCCAAGACAGCAGAACAAGAGGACAGGTTTCGAGTTGCAAAGGGCAAGTTCAGGACAGACACCAGGAAGTCTTTTTTTTAACCCGCAGGGTAATTGATGATGGGAACAGGTTGAGAGGGGTTGAGACCAGGACATGGGACTTGTTGGAAAAATGCGACTAGTTTCCAGATCCTGATCACTATTCGTTGAGCTCATTGCAGTTAAGTCCTGTAGCTCAGTGGTCATAGCACTCGCCTTGTAAGCGAGACACTTGGATTCAATTCCAGGCAGAGGGCGAAACCTTGGGCAAGTTTCCTTGCTCCACACAGAGCCTAATAATAATCCCTCCAAAACAAAACAATAATAAATTGGTCACTTTCAATCCACGGCTGTTTGTGGGGACGCTGCTGTGCGCAATTGGCTGCCGTGTTTCACCCACAAATATACACTCAATTCACTTTACAGTCTATTCTGTGAAGCGCTTCGAGACGTCGAGAAGATGTGAAAAGCGCTATATCAAATGCGAGGATTATTATTATATTATTAAGTCTGTGTAGATGGCACTTAGTAGCAACATTCATACACCGATAATGACAAACTCGGATGAGAGGGAGCTAGTTCCATAATGGTAGAAGAGGGAGAGGGGGCAGACGACAAGGAAAACGCTTAAAAAACAAGCAGAAACAGGGCCATTCCGCACAGCGTTTTGTTAAAAAAATTTGGGCCCGTCCATAACTATAAAAATTAGATTATTCACAATGGAGTTCATTCATTCGGAATCGTTTCGCTTTTACATTCCTGCAGTTACACTATTGTAGATGGATTGAGTCGGTTTAAGGTATTCCCCTGGAGCTCACCAAAGAACACTGCTTTACTGTAAAGGACAGTAAGACAGAAATGTTGTGGCTGATTGCGAGAGCTACAGCTGACTGACTGACTCACATCATGTAGCACAATGCACATATTGAGGGTTTTGTCATGCCTGCCTCTTTGCGTTAACTCCGATGGGCCTGATACTGCAGTTAGTCCGCTTACGCATTGGTTAATGAAACTACCTCACCTCCGAACATTGCTGACACCTTTGCCTTCATAAATCAATGAGCTGTTCTGGCGTGAATTTTACTGTGAAAAATTTGTCTTAACGTTTTCAGAACATGTTCCAAGCATGTCTCTCTCCAGCCATCAGATTGTAGGGAACTAAAGGTGGATTAGTGAAACTTGCTGTGATAATTACATAGCAGCTGCTGTTACTACCTAGCGCTTTTGCTGCAATGATATTTTACCTAGATCACCAGTCACTCCAATTTACACCACTCTATACTCTGTGAAGAGCTTTGTGATGACCTCCCAACATTAAAGGTCCGTGTTAATGATTATTATTACTATTTGGGTGATGGTGGAGGTGGTGTTGATGGGGGCGAGGAGCATGCGTGAGGAGCCGATGTTGCCTGGGGTAAAAGGTCTCCGCGATGGGGAGAATCTTCCAAATGTTCCCTGATTTTGACCTTGTACAGGAAAGAACCATCATGTTTCAGAAATCCTCCAAACCGGAAACGGTTGTGTTTCCTCCACACACGCGCACACACGCACATATACGCATACACACGCATACACACACATACATACCCATACACACATACACACATACATACGCATACATACGCACACATGCATACACACTCATACACACACACATGCACGCATATACACATATATACATACGCACACATATGCACACAAACACACACGCACACACAAATGATCGGGTGCAGACATTGGTAGGGTATAGGAACTGGAAACCATTCAGCCCACGGTCCAAATGGCCCAGGCCTATTGCTGCGTCACTGAAACATCGTGGCCCGCTCCGAAGGTGGTCTGAAAACATACCCCTCAGGTATGCGACACTGGCCGACCATCAGCAAATCAAAACAAACGCATTTATAGCCCGGGTTCTCATCACTGAACAGCTGCCGGACACATGATATCGCTCTCAAAATTCCAATTGCACAATCTCGATATTTCTCCGTGCAACTAATTTTACACGAGGAAAAAAAAATTAACAAGTGGGGGTGGGTGGGGGGGAGAACATGAGAAGACACTGAAAAATAGTTTAGCTGAAGAACCGAGTGTCCCAAATTCTTTGCCTCTGGAAATAAAAGTGGGACGGACTCTTGTTCAACAGAACGCTACTCAAATCTTGTGGGTGGGGGGAGGGGGTGGGGTGTCTGTTATTCCTAACCGCTGTTTGTGTGAAGTACAATTTTGTTAGTGTTGATAGAACAGTAAGTGTCATCTGCCATAATGACTATTTCATACTTCCGAAGCAGCTAATGAGCCTCTCGGACTGCGAGTACAGCTGTGGAGTGTGGAATTCACAGTCAAATGGCTGAATGGCAAATTCAGAAAAGCTGGTTTTCGGATGAGCACTGGATGCCCACAAAATATACAGTCAATTCACCTTACACTGTGTCCTGTGAAGCGGTTTGAGACGTCTCGAAGACGTGATAAGGTGCTGCATCAAATGCGAGGATTATTATTGACAGCCCCGGATGCCTGGTTACCACTGCAAGCCCTGGTTGCCGTTAGTGCTGATAACCTTGGGCAAGTTTCCTTACTCCACACAGAGCCTAATAATAATCCCTCCAAAAATCCCCAAAAAACAGTAATAAATTGGTCATTTTCAATCCACGACTGTTTGTGGGACATTGCTGCGCGCAATTGGCTGCCGCGTTCGCCCACAAATGTACAGTCAATTCACTTTACAGTGTGTTCTGTGAAGCGCTTTGGGACGTCCTCCCGACGTGAACAGCTTTATATCAAATGCAAGGATTATTATTATTATTATTATAATGGCATACTGTGCTGGTTAGACTCCAGCGCACACTCTCTTGGTTCTTCCTAGCCTGTGCCTAATACTTTTGAGAATTAGATAAGCAGGATGTGACCCTCCGGGGAGAGAGCGCGTGCTTCACTCCAGTCACAGGCGTTTCCACGTGTCGGTGGGATGCATGGAACTCTCAGTTTGTTTTGGATACTCATAAGTGTGGTGATGGGTTTCTGCCTGTGTCAGATGCCCAGCTGACCAAAAATAAGGGTGCCAGTTTGCTATTAATAGTGGAGACCTTTCACCATCGGTTTCAATTTGCTGGTAGCAGCAATAACTAATTTGAACCACGAACATAAACAAAGTAGGGGGAGTGGGAAGACATGGGGACAAGCAAAGTTAGATGGTCATCTTCCGGCACTTCCTTTTATCATTTCACTTGAACAACGATTGGGTGCAACCTGTCATGTTTCTTAATGGGAATCCTTAATCCAGAATCTGAGGTAACTCGGATTCAAAAGATGACTCCTTCAGTCCTTCCAAAAACCATGAGTACGTTACACATTGCCATCACCCACCCCAAGCCCGTTAAATCTTGGTGAGAGTTTGCTGCCTTGTGATTGGCATTGGAGTCAAATATTTCCTGTGGTGCGTGCACTATAAAACACTTTTCCACTGCAAACATACGGTCTTTGCAATGTACAATGTATTAAGAAAAAGGAAAGCACGTACGTGGAATCAGAGGTAACCTTGCGACGTAGCTTGGTAATAACATAGCTAGGAAACAGGGAGTAGGGATAAAGGGAATATTCTGTGATTGGAGGGATGTGGCAAGTGGTGTTCCCTGGGTGGGCCTGTACTGGGGCCTCAGCTTTTCACTATATATATATATAAATTATTTGGATGAAGGAATAGAGTGTTTTATATCAAAATTTGCAGATGACACAAAGTTGGGAGGCACAGGAAATTGTGTAAATGGGAGCAGGAAGTTACAGAGGGATTTAGACAGATTAAGTGGGTGGGCAAAACTGTGGCAGATGGAATTCAATGTGGGGAACTGTGAGGTCGTCCACTATGGATCCACATATATCAAAACAGAATATTTTCTGAATGGTGAGAAACTAAGTACTTTGGAGGAGCAAAGAGGTGTGGGTATCCACATACTCAACTCACCATAAACATGCTCACCGGTACAAAAAGTTATCAAAAAGGCTAATGGGATGTTGTCCTTTATCTCAAGGACTGGAATATAAAGGAGAGGAAAAGATGCTTCAACTGTATAGAGCCTTGATCAGATTCCATCTGGAGACTACACTCAGTTTTGGGCACTGCACCTCAGGAAGGATATACTGACTCTAGAGGGGGTGCAGCGCAGATTCACCAGAATAATACCAGGGCTTAAAGAGTTACGTTACGAGTACAGGTTACATAAACTTTGTCTGCATTCCTTTGAGTTTAGAAAGTTGAGGGCTGAACTGATTCAAGTTTTTAAAACAATAAAGGGATTCGATAGGATAGATGCAGAGAAACTATTTCCTACGGTGGGGGAATCCAGAACAAGGGGGCATCATCTGAAAACGTAGAGCTAGGCCATTTAGCAGTGAAATTAGGAGGCAGTTTTTCACCCAAAGGGTAGTGGAAATCTGTAACTCTCTCCCCCAAAAGGTTGTGGATGCTGAGTCCATTAAAATTTTCAGGAATGAGGTGGATAGGTATTTGTTAGGTCAGGGTATCAAGAGATTTGGGGCTAGGGCGGGTAATTGGACATGAGGTAGAGAATGGCGGAGAAGGCTCGAGGAGCTGAATGACCTACTCCTGTTCCTATGTTTGTATGCTTCTATGACACTTTCAGAGACACTTTCAGCACTGACGGCTGTGTTCTAAACATAGGGTGGCATTAAAGTAAAGTCACCCAATCCTCAGTTTGTAGACACACGGCTTGTGAACCTCAGGAGCTTTATATACGTGATGATGTGTACTCTGGGATTAGTAACTTTGTGACTCCCTCTCAACATCTGTTATTTTATGTGATATTCGCTATTAAATTAGTTCAAGCCTCTGTTATTTACTGCTTTGGGTTTGATGTTCCCCACGCTCGTGTTTGACTGAGCTGAATTATTTATGTCTGCCGAAGAGGCCAGTCTCCTCTCCAGACGGAGAGTAATCAGAGGGAAAAGGCATTATCCTGCTTTCGGAGGTGTCATCCTTTTTTTTGTCTCAGTGGCAGAAGGCTGGAAACCAGAGCCTCAAAACATTGTGATGTAGATCACTGAATCACCACCATTGGCTCGAGCATCTTCACACCTGCCTCCCCTTCTTCCCCATCTTCAGGTTGCACCTGAAGACCTTCCTCTTCAACCGCGCCTATGGTCACCTTCCCCCTCCCCCCAGGCTCGGCCCCGGGCTCCGCCATTGTTAAGCGCTACGAGACACCACCCGGCGTGGAGGGCGCTGTATAAATCCAAGTGGTTGTTGTTGTTATTGAATCTTTACAGAGCCAAATGATCAGAAATATGAAATATTTGCATTTGCTTTATACAAGCCTGGGCGGAAAGCCGACAGATTCCCTTAGTTGGCAGCGCAGAAGATTGTGGCTACAAGTCTCAAGTCAGGACTTTGAGCTCATTGTCTAAGTTTTTTTTCTCAAAACGGAGCAAAACTAAAAGGACATGTCAAGTTCCTGCCTTGCTGCGGACAGCAGTCCATGAGTACAATAAATTAAATATAGTGTTTGTTGCTCCTTCATTGCGCTAAGAATAGCACTGAGCTGCCCTTTTGCATTCGGTCACTAATCTATTGCTTTGTGGCCTCTCGTTGTTTGCATAGAGAACAGTATGAGAACATCAGTACGAGAGAAGGTCAGTGCGCCAATCTTCTGGACTGACTCTCCTCTATGCCTTCACGTTAAATAAACCCTAGCTACTAAACCCTAGCGACTTGTCACATTTGTATACGTGAACACAACCTCAGAAGTTACGCAGTGGAATAAATGAACAATCTGGCAGCACTGAACTGAGGCATTTTAATGGCATTTTCCAAAGCCTTGAATTGTGCGACTCCCTTGTATACTGGGTGACCATTCATTAGTGCTCTTTCTAACATAGGTAGGTATTAAAAGTAAAGGTTCTACTTGGCCGAGAGCCATTGCAAAGTCCACAATAAACATGGAGACTTGAGTCCATTGTACCGATGGAAATTTTCCAAAACATGTTCTATTAGTCTGTGCCAAGACAGCCGATGACTTCATCCCCCCCCCCCCATCTCAGATCTTTTGGCAAACTTTCAATTCTCAACTCTGGCTGGCATTCTGCACGCATTGTACCTTTATTATCAATTACACCTGTAGTTCTGGACTTGGTGATCTGTTTTCCCGAGGATCAACTCGATAGTAGAAGCTAAACATTTGTAAAAAAACACACCACCGAGCTGGAACAGATGTTTCACTTCTCACCAATAATATAGGAAGAAGCTGGGCAGCTAAAGCTATATTGGTTTGGTCAGTTGGATGATTGACGCATGTGGAAACCCACCAACATACACAGGAGTATCCAAATTTGGCTGAAATAATAATAATAACAATAATAATAATCCTTGCATTTGATGTAGCGCCTTATCACGTCTTCCAAGGTGTCTCAAAGCACTTCACAGAACATACTGTAAAGTAAATTTACTGTGTATTTTGTGGGCGAAACACAGCAGTGTCCCACAAACAGTTGTGGATTGAGTGACCAATTTATTATTATTTTTTTTAAGGAATTATTACTCCGGGGAAAAGCGATCCACCAATCGACTAACAACCAGGTTCCTACTTACTGCTGGGTAAACAGAGGGAGTGTGGAGTAAGGAAACTTGCCCAACATTTCGGCCTGTCTGGGAATCAAACCCAGATGTCTCACTTGTGAGGTGAGTGCTCTAACCACTGAGCTACAGGACTCCACAAAGTCCCGCGTATGCATGCCACCCACACATTGAAGTTTCCCTGTGCTAGGAATGGGGTGCACCTGGAGGGATGCATGCCGCTTACCTAATTCCGGAGGGTATTAGGCAGAGATTGGCAAGAGCCAAGGCTTGGGGACCCCAGAGCATTTCCTGGGATAGTGCTGGAGTTTAACCAGCTAATCCCGCAGAGCTTGCCGTCGAGAGCAGGGTCCAGCTAGATCCACGGAGAGGTTTTCACCTGTGATCAATCGAGAATTATCAAGCAGACCCTGGACTAAGTTTTTGGCGGACTGCATTAATACAGCAGTAAGCATTGTTCAAAAACATCCTTGCATTTTGTAGAGCATCTCTCGCACCCGTTTGTACACAGCAACGTCATACAAACAAATAGCCAGGAAGTGAATGACAAATTGTCGCCGGATTGTTGACCAGGACTCTGCAGGAAGTTCTCTTTTCAAATAGTGCCACGATCTTTGACATTCACCCGAACAAGTACACAGGACGTTGATTAATCATCACACCCCTGACAATAGCATCTCTGAACAATGCCGCACATCTACAGTACTGCACTGTACTGCAGTGTTAGCTTAGACTATGTGCCCAAGTCCCACGTAGCTCTTGAACCTCCTGACCCAGAGGCAAGAATCCTACCAACTGAGCCAGGCTGAAACCTTGACTTTGTGAAATCCATCCACAGAGTAAACAGAAACCCCTCCCATTTGAATATACTCCTCCAGGTTCAAGCATTTGGAGGCAAGCAGGATCCCTTTACTAGATCGTCCTGATGACTGTGCTACTTGTTAGAAAAGTTAAGTTGTCTCAAACCAAATTTTTTTTTGGAGAGGAGTGCCCTTTGTCAAGTATTCTCATACTTCCTTTTAAGCAGTCTTTATGAATACAGCACAACATATTGGAGGGCTTCAGGTGTGGACCAACTACTGAAATATGGCACTGCCTTATCATTGACTTAAGGTCTACTTTATATAAACAAAACACATTTTATTATTATTATTAGTACTCATAATAATCCTTGCATCTGTAAACGCTATGTAAACGCTTGTTGTTGTTCGTGGTGGCGGTTGGGAGACATGACAGAGCTGAATTAACATAACTGAAGATTATGTACGGCTTATCAGTAACTGTTATCTCCCCTGAGGCCCAACAAACCCATCCCTTTCTTCTTACCAAATTCCATCTCTCTCCCAAAACACACCCAGTTGCCCCCTTGAATCTATTTTTATACTATTCCAATGAAATTCTCTCACTTATTCCACAAGCCTATTGCCGATTGAGTAAAAGGGTTTTGCTAATGACTTCCTTACTTCTTAATTTATTACATTTTAAGTTGCGTCCTTGGTGTAGCAAGTCATTTCCCACAACTGGAGCATTACATTATAAATACTCGCTCACAAATGTACAGTCAATTCACTTTACAGTCTATTCTGTGAAGCGCTTTGAGACGTCAGGAAGACGTGAAAAGCGCTACATCAAATGCAAGGATTATTATTATTATATTATATAAAAGCATAATTTTGTCATAAGCAAAGCTCTGTGCTTAACTGAGCTACAGAAAATAAAAGCCAGTATTGATTCCGAGTACAGATCACTGCCAAATGCAAATGTTATCATTATTATTATGGATGATCTCTGTTAGAAAGTGCATGTATTGAGTAAGAACAAGATTGGGCTCAGCTGAAGTGCCCGCCATTGGCTAAAAGGTTTACAACACTCTTTAGTGAGTCTTTAGACTCACCAATGGAGCATCGCCAAGTGGGCAAGGGAATGGAGGTGAAACTGGTACCCACAGGCCTGTCACTCAGCATGTGCCAGCACCTTCAGCAGAGGAAGAAACAAAACCGGAAGGGGAACCAAGAAATAAAACTAACATAAAAATGTAATTACAATTTGTAGATTTAGAAACATGCTGGAGATCATCTGTTTACCTCGCAGTAAGTAGGAACCCGGTTGTTAGTCGATTGGCAGATCGCTTTCCGGGGGATGTGGGGGGGGAATAATCCCTTCAAAAATAATGATAATAATTTGGTCACTCAATCCACGGCTGTTTGTGGGGACGCTGCTGTGCGCAATTGGCTGCCGTGTTTCGACCACGAAATATCCAGCCAATTCACTTTACAGTATATTCTGTGAAGCGCTTTGAGACGTCTCGATGACGTGATCAGGCGCTATAGCAAATGCGAGGATTTTTATTATTATGCCAAGATACACAGTCAATCCGCTCATCAGCTTTGTTCGCAACTCTAAGCGGGAGTAGAAGATTTAATTTGATCGGAGCTCCCTCCTTCTCAAAGGTCAGACCTGGTGCACTTTTCAAATGAACAAACCAACAAGTGCTGCACGTACACTGACGGATGGATGTTGACAGTGCATTTCTGTGAAACCATCAGCTGATGTCGATGAGATGATTTCAATATTTAGCTGAGCCTTCATCTGGAGTTTACAAGCTGCTTGAGGTTGTTGGACTTAATTCAAAGGAGCTAATTAAATAAGCAACTGTATCAAATGGTTCCGTACTCAGTTGAGCGATAACAGTAGGTGGACTTATAATAATATAATAATAATCCTTGCATTTGATATAGCGCCTTTTCATGTCTTTGTGACGTCTCAAAGCGATTCTTCACAGGATATACTGTGAAGTGAATTGGCTGTGTATTTTGTGGGCGCACTTGAAGATGAAACCATATTATTATTATTATATTATTATTAATATTAATATTAATTGTCTTCATCATCAACACAGATTGATTGGACACTGGCCAGACCTTGCGGTGGGGGTGGGGCGGAGGGGGGGAAGGGCAGTCTCCTTTTTTATGTTGTTTAAGATAAGCGTGTAGTGTTCTGACAGCTCTACTTGAAATCTCGTTGGACATAGTTTCATGTTAAAAACTATGCTCCCATTCGCCTCGCTCCCCCCCTCCCTTGCCTCCTTCAAGACCCTCCTCTTCGACCATGCCTTCGGCCACCCTTCTACCCTCCCTGACCCGCTACCCTCCCTGACCCCAACCTCCCCCCCTCCTCCTGCTCGGGTCAAAATCCTCGACTGTCCAGGGCCCTGGGATGTCCTTCGGACGTGAAAGACCCTGTGCAAGTGTAACTTTGTATTCTATTGTGTAAAAGAAACCTCACCTTAAATCTGCGTTAACTGCAATGCCTAGTATAATGTCGACAAAAACATTGAGAAATTATCTGTGGAGGCACCAAGTGTCCTCTAGTTACCATCACGTGGAAGTTTCGCTTTGAGCTTTCCTCGTCTATTCCACCAGCTGAGCAACAGCAAACTCCCCAAAGACCACCGCTACATGACATGAGGTCCAACAATAACATCACACAACCAAATTCACTAAGAAACAAAACACTATCGAGGTGCAAAACATTGGTTCTATTTTAATCCTCAGTCTGTTACAGGCCAGGGTGCTTGTGATGCATTATTATAAACAGAAGAAAAATGTAGTGGTGAAGCACTACATTGTCGTACATTGGCCCTAATGTAGACAACCCATTGCTGTGTGCAAATCGGTCTCCATGTTCGTCTACAAAAATTACAGCCATCAGACTTTACAGTGAATCCTGTGAAGCTCTCGTTGGTAGCAATGTCTACACGGCATTCTCTGGCTGATGTAAGGAAGATTGTTTTGATTTCAAGGATTCACTCTATATTGCTGATGAAATAAACACCATCGGAGAGAAATTTCCGCTAGGTTTACATTTACTATTTTTGTAGGACATCCGTGATCAGAATTTGACAAATTTCTGAGTACAGTTTTAATTTTGAAGCCTGAATTCAACAGTTTGCCAACTTTTGGACACTTTTTTTTGAAATGCTGAATAGCATGACTATCCTCTAGGGTGGGGTGGCGGAAGAGGGGAGGTGGTGACCAGGGTCTTCTTGGAGTTGAATTGGATTCAAGGTGAAATGTTTAGCTATAGAATATCAAAATTAAACAGAGTAAATGTAGATCCAAGCGGAATTTCATCACAAATGTTTATTTCCCAACCATCAGACCTTCACACACACACTCTGAGGCCCAAAATTCCACACAGTTTAAGACCATTTTGCCATAGAATTCAAGATAATGTAGGATTGTGAAAAATTCTTAAATTTGGTTTTAATTTGATAGCCGATCTATATATTTTAAAGAATTGCGGAATAAAACTGGCTGCTAAACTAGGACTGAATTTGGGAAAGTTCTACAATTTTCTGCCAATCTTAATCTTTTAGACAAGATGGTCTTGTCGGCTGTGACCAGGTGAAACGTCAGGCCACACGTCAAATCTCTTGTGGAGTGACTGATTTGCCGAGATTTGCCGCAGGTGTACATGACACGTGCGATTGCCCTCTCGGACTTAAATCCCGGTACGCTTCCAGCCCGTCCAGAGAGTGAATAATGTATGAACACAGCCCACATGCCCTTAACAGAACATACACCCCTGTCAGTGACAGAACTATCCAAACACTCCTCCCTACAGTATACATTCAGTGAGGAGGAAAATCACAGAAATCTCTTCTCTATTCCTGCCGTAAACTATCTCCAGACAATAGCCCTGATACCTCAGTGACTCATCGGCATTTACATTTATAGAACATCTTAACAAGCCCCTTAAGGCATCATGTTCGGGTTTGACACAAGGCATAACAAAGTAATGCTGTCAGCATTACTACTGACACCTGGATCAATGCCAGGGCAGGCTTCAGTCCATCTATAATGTCACACAAACTCACTCTGTGTGCCTCAATCCCCTCTCCCCTCAGAAATCCATGCCATTGCACTCCTATAAACACACTCGTTTCCACGTGAAATTAGGCGACTCACTGGCCCATGGTCCTGCATGTACCAAATTGGCTGACAGAACAGTCATCAGCGTTCCAGGGTGAAAGGGAACGTGACTTACCGGGAACCGCTGCCACAAACACCCTCTACTGATGCTTCGCATGAGCACACGAGAAGAAAAAGCACTTGGCGAGCTGCACAAAAAGCAGAGTGGAACTGACTGTGCTGTAGGAGCAACAACAACAACAAATTACACGTGTGTAGGGTCCTTCACGTCGAAAGATGTCCCGGGGCGCTGGACAATCAGGGGTTTTGGGAAATAATATTATAGGGGAATAAGCTATTTGCTCACCTGCAAAATAGACAGTCAAGGATTAAATCCTGTAATACGCTTCGAGGCATCCTCCCTACGTGAAAGGTGCTGCATTCTTATTCTTATTCCGATTAATTTCTGATAGACTGTAAGCACTCAGTAGGGAGTGCTGTCAAATCTTCAAAGGAAATCAAACAGTTCTGTTTCGTAGACAAATATGTGTAGAGCAGATTTGCTGTTGGTAAGGTTAGAGTACACAAAACGATCCAGGACTACAGGGTAAGGTTAAAGTTTTATTGGTTTAGCATTTAAACATCTAAAGGTCTCTAGTTGCACAAATGCAAACAACTCCCTCCCTGGACACACTATAAAAGAGGAGCCCGATCTGCCACGTAAGGTGGGACCGTGCTGTTGGGGCTGTTTCTAGTCAACTACAGCAGCAAATAATAATCTGGTCTCTCGATCCACGGCAGTTTGTGTGGGGGACGCTGCTGTGCACAATTGGCTGCCGCGTTTCGCCTACAGCCAATTCACTTTACAGTATATTCCGTGTGGCGTTTTGAGACGTCTCGGAGACCTGATGAGGCGCTGTATCAAATGCGAGGATTATTATGATTATCAAAGCTCACATTATGCAAAATATTTTTCTTAAACCCCATCTGTAAAATCAAACTGCACTTTCTGTTGCACCCCCTTTAAAAACTTGTTCGTCAAAACAGCAGCGCGGGCGCGTGTGCGTGTCCTCACTCCCATTTTATATGCAGAGTACGGTCCATATTACTGAGGCCGAACTCTCGGGCAGATCTTGGCGGCTGTGCTTAGATAAGTCTTGTGCATTTCGTTGACAGGTTCATGGTTTGAAGGGCCCTGGTCGTTATAAACAGGTCAAGTTCTTTGCTTGTAAACAGCCCGAGAATAGTCTCGAGCGTAGATCCTAATTGCAGTCGCTGAGCAGTCGGCCTGATTAATCCTCCTCTATCAGCAGTGCCTGCCCCAGAATAGCCCTGATCTCAGCAGCTCTGCATTCAGCCTCGCATTTGCTATTTTCGACGTATTTGGAAACGCCGGCTTCTTCCCTCTGTGCCTCTGTGGACAAGTGGCAGACATGTACCGGCTTTATATGGGCTACAGGCGCGTAAGCAGCTAGCTTTCCGTGCCACTTTTTTAAACCACGATAAGTGGCATCTGGGATGGAATTCTGAACCCGCTGTGTGCTGCTGTTCACCGCTTACATAAATGTCAGAGGTGAATTCCATCAAACCATCTCCCAGCTTTGTAAAAGCGATTAAAGATCACACAGACGCACGGGGTGGGGGAGTGGGTGTTATTTATGTATTCATGTTTGACTGTAGTTTTAACACAGGCTGCACTAACCTTCCCACTCCTGTACTCTGGTCTATTGAGAGACATGTGTTTGTGCCCTCGCTATCCTCACTAAGGAAACCGTGTGCGGGTGGGAGGTGGGGGAGGTCAAAAAAGCAACTCGCATTTCTCTGAAGCCATATCACATCCAAATGTTTCGATATGCTTCAAAAGCAATTACGTACTCCCAAGCGTAGTGACTATTTGAAGGGCAATCACATAGCCAATGTGAGCCATGGCGTTTGCAACCAGTTAACCTGGGAGATTATTGGAGACAATACCGAACAGGTCTTCTCTTTTCGAGTCGTGCCATGGGATCTTTAACGTGCACCTGAACAGCGTGGTGGGACTTTGGTTTAACACCTCAGCTGAAAGGCAGCCCCTCTCTATTAAAGCTCCCCCTAAACAACACGGACCTGAGTAAGCTTTACCTAAGCAATCCCGATCCCACGATCCAATGGTTAAGGATACTCGAAATTGTCACGTCAGACTATATTTAGGATCGTAGTTCCCAACCATTCTGTCGGTAACAGGTCACCACCTTCTTTAAGCTCCTTTTCCTGCAAACAGAGAACCTGGGTTTGAACTGCCACCCGGGTCTGTATTTACTTCCTCTACTTTCTCAGCATTTCAGAGCGTCCAGAATTTGACAATGTTTAAACACAATCATTATTTTGAAGCCGATTATCTCTCTGAGTTCTTTAGAGGTCGAGCGAAAACCGACTTTAAGGTCAAGACTGAATCCCTCGACGGCCCTTCAAATCCTTCACAGGATCTCATCCTACCCTATTCTCCACGATTTCCTTCAAACCTAGGGATCAGGCTGCTTTCCTCCCTGAATGGTCCTCTGGTCCTGGAAGCAGTTGTTCAAACTGAGACAATCAAAAGAAGACACCGTAGAAGTTTTTCACCTTATCTGGAACAGCACAAGTAGCTCTGCTTATGGGGCCGGACTATCTATTTGGAAAGATTTCAAACTGACGTACAGCGAGAATATCCCTAGACTTTACAGCAATGGCCCGAGACGTTTCGAAATGACAGGCTGATGTTTTTTTTTTAGGCACTGTATGGAATACAAAGAAATACAAAGATTTATCATTAATAACTGGTTAAAATGAAATGCCATTTATGCAGAATAAATCCCAGCATGTATTCACCACCACTGCTCTAGCTTCGACGCTGTGGCTCATTCTCCCCCACACTAAATGTTGAAACAATAGCTCAGTGTGTGTGTGTGTGTGTTTGTGCAACACTACTGCCCAACTCTTGCAATCAGGATACCCGGCATTGAGGGTCCGAATAAAAATATACTCCAGATGGCTACATGTAACTTTTTTTTTATATAAATGAAATGAAATTACACAGACAATTGTGACACACAGATTTTTTGTGCGAAAAAATATTAAATAACATTTTTCCTCGACGTCCCGATCCAACACGTTTCCAAGGAATTGCACCAGCACATGTGGCACCCGTGACCAGAATTTAAATCAAAAACCAAAACTGCCTTTCACTGATTTCTTTTCGGCTGTGAGCAGGCGCACGATACTGTGTATTTACATAAGGAAAATGCACTCCCCTCCATCCATTTGGTATCCACACACCCCCCCCCCCCAACCCCCCACCCCCCACCCCCCTCACACGCAAATCAATTATTGCACATTTAGCCACAAGGGGCATGTAAATGGAGGAGGCGATTTTCAGCTTAACTCCCGTAAATGTGTTTTAACCCTCATAGAAAAATATAACCAGCATCAACAGGACCTGAACACACAAAATAATCAGGTTTCTTTACAGGTATCGGTCTTTACTAGCTAAGCAGAGATTGGTCGCAGCTATGGGTGTGTGTGTGTGTGTGTGCGTGTGTGTGAGGCGCCAACAATCTGCTTTGGCAATCTTCAAAGGAAATCTCCTTTCGGGAAATCTCTGGATGGTCTGTCCCCACCCTCCCGTTTGCATCGCTTCCTTTCCAGTTGTTCGTTGCCGTCTGTGAACCCGCACAGACCGCCAACTGTAAAATTCCACAATCGATGACAGTGTTGCCCTCTGTGAGAGGAGTCCTCTTCCGTCCTGCTGCTGTTCTGGTGTAGAACGAACGAAGACACCTCAAAGGCGTCAAGGAGAAGACGGACGTCTCCTTCCTTCCGGGCAGCTGCTGCAAAGGTTCAGCCGGTAGCTCTTTTAGACGACTGTCTCCACTCCGACCAGCTTTGGCGTGAGAATTCGAGGCGTGACCCCGTTGTTCAGGTCTTCTTCAAACTCCAAAAGCTGTCCCATAAAATTGAGGTTTGGGGAAATAATGGGTCGCTTCCCTTTGACGAACTTGTACGCGTCGGTCATGGTCATCCGCGTGTGCTTCATCAGGTAGGCGATCACGATGGTAGCAGATCGGGAGACTCCAGCTTGACAGTGAATGAGGAGCCCGTTGCCACACTGGTGTGCCTCCTCTGGAAGCAAAAAGAGAGAACATCGGTTTACCAGGTCTGCTCCGACAACAACAACAACAGCAGCTTGAATTTAGATACCGGCCTTCACCCCGGGCGGCATCTCGGAGCTTGTTTTGAATTGGAGACGGTGTTGGTGGGGCCGGGGAGGGAAAGGAAGAGGGGGAAAATCAGAGGCACGGAATTTAACCCAGCTGTAACCTGCTTGTCTTCAAGGTTTTAAGACAGCACTTAAGGATGGCGGAACATTCTTAAGGTCCAGTCTTAATTTTGGAAGCCAGTTTCTTTTCGAGCATCGCGAAAACCCTGCTTCCAGAATTGAAGAACTGAAGGCTGAATTGAAGAACTTGTCCACAATGAAGTAAGTAAGATTTTAAGGCAAAATGATCTGACAGGCTAAGGCTAGTTGGAATTGTGGGTCACGGTCCTCATTTTAATTTGTGTCGAATAGATAACGACTCACCCGCAAACCAGCAAACCTTACAGCAAACAGGTTAAAGGTTTCCGCAAGCAGAAAGTTCTGATTCTCATTGATTTGGTGTTTCTTTTTTTTTCCCCCTACCCAATGCACAACGATACCCAGAAGGGTTGGAAGTTTGGGTGGTCCTGGGATTCGGTCTGAAGGTTTGCTGTGTTCTACTTGGCTTCAGATCACAGGCCTTTGAATTCCAACGGCAAAGGGGGTTGGATCAACTAAAATCCCACCCCCGTACGCTCGCTGACATAGACAACGTGTGGAGCTCAAATGGTCGCTCCAAACTCAAAGCAAGTGGATCCTGATGGAAAGCTGGGTGGTTGAAGAGATTTTTTTTTTTACAGCATTTAAAAGGGAAGAAGGAAAATGTTAAAAGTGGAATATCTGAAAAGAAAATCGCATGTATGAATGTGGGGAGAAGGTAGAGGAGGGGGGGCGAAATGCGTAGCTCTTACAGAGAGCTTGTGGGTTGAATGATCTTCTGTGTTGAAGCACTCTACGATTCTAGAAGGGCTCTGCGTTCAGTCCAAATTACACCCGGATTGAACCCCCAGCAATGAACTCAGAGCTTCTACCTTCCAGAAAACATTAAGATTCTCTCAAGCTTTCGTTGAACGGTCTTATAAGGATTGAGAAATTATGGCACATAACAATGCTCCAGGAATAGCTATTCTACTTGCATTTTTCCCCCAGTCCAAAGTACGTCACTGTTTATAGACTTAAGAGTTGTTGGATGTAAATGAATGTTGGTTTTCGACGAGTACGTGGCCACAATTCCTGACATAATTTCACATTCTTAACAATCTGTTCGCATTCCTTTGTGTTGCTTCATGGCAATAAAACCCCAGTTGCTGGGGTTAATACGATTGCCTTGTTTATAATTTGTGTGACCGGGTTGCCGTTCAGTTGCTTTAGTTTTTAAGGGTTGGACCACAGTGGTCCGGAGAGCAGTGTTTCACCAGCTGAACTAATTGGTCACTCCTAGAGTTGGTACCTCCTGGAGACGGGATAAAAGACTCCAAAGGGAACGAGATGAGGAAGATTTTAGTTTGCTTTCATGCTGCTCGCGACACAAAAATAATTTCCTGTTTTGCTGATAAAACCAGGCAAGAGCACATTTCATTTCCGTGCCCTCCATTCACAGAACTCCTATGTGGAGGGGTGGAGTATACTGCTTGAGGCACTCACGAGCAAGGTGACCCGGGTTCGATTCCTGGGCAGGACGAAAGCCTAGGCGAGTCTCCTTACTCCACACGAACACCTCTATTTACCTAGCGCTAAGTTGGAACCCGGTTGTTAGTCGATTAGCAGATCGCTTTCCGGGGGTAACAATCCCTTAAAAATTAATAATAATTTGGTCACTCAATCAAGAACTGTTCGTGGGACGCTGCTGTGAGCAATTGGCTGCCGCGTTTCGCCCACAAACTATACAGTCAGTTCACTTTTGAGTTCTGACGAAGGGTCAGTGGACCCGACACCCTGACTCACTCTCCTTTCCCCACAGATGCTGCCTGACCTGCTGAGTTTTCCCAGCTTTCTCTGTTTTTGTTTCAGATTTCCAGCATCTGCAGTATTTTGTGTTTTGTTCACTTTACAGTATATTCTGTGAAGTGCTTTGAGACGTCTAATGCGCTGTATCAAATGCAAGGATTATTATTCTTCCTTTCACGGCGTATTTGGTTAACCCACAGTTGCACCATCCTAGAGTTTACTTCTCTAGAGTCTGGTACGTGCTAAACAAGGTCACTTGCACTGATAGCACGGTTTACATCACCTGTAGTTTTAATTGCGCTCGTGACATTTCGAAGAAAGCCATATCTCGAAGTGTAAGTCGGGGGCAGCAATAGGGATATCACAACTTGGTCTCTGCGCCTCCGTATCAGGGTGCGGAAAACGGACCAAAATTCCAAGCCCGGATCGATTGCTGCTGGAAGCGAGAATATTGTGTGGAGATCGGGTAAGGACAGGGATGGGCTTTACTGTGACATTGCTCGCAGCCAAATATCATGCTGCACTGACTGTCAAAGCTCGCACGTGAATAATCCTCGCTTGTGTAATAACTCTGGAAATGTAACCCAGTACCATTGTTTAAAAAAAAAGCTTGGATATTACAGAAATTACAGGATAGACCAGGGCTCACTCCGCTGGAGTTTTATTACTCTCGTCTTACTTCCCTGTTCATTCCTCATACCTATCTACCCAGGACTGGTCCTCCACGGCACCTCGTCCTATTGTGTTGTTCTATTTGCGGGTTTGTTCTCCTGGGTATCCACGCACGGATTTAATCTGCACTTTCTGCAGATCACATCTTCGTTGCCTGCTTCGGTAAAGCTCTTTGGCTGCTGAACTCAGCCCCTCCGCCCCCTCCCCTCCCACCCTCACTCTTCCCTGTAATCCAAACAGTCAGATTATCACATATTCCTGAGTCTAGGGGGGTGGACCACATCAAAGTCCCCTTCCCTGGCACCACAACTTCTACGTCCCACTCTTTGCTCTACCGGCAATGAACGTTAGTTAACACATGAGCCTCTGCACTGGTCTTACAACCCTCAACGTTGTAGCATCTGGGCTCAGGTTGATAAATAATCACTGGCCAGGGGAAAACCAACCAAACGGGAACTCTATTCGCCGCAATTTCCATCAAAAACACGCAGCGCAACCCCGTGGTGGCGCAGTGGGCTGGATCCAATTTCTCAGTGGCCGTGGAAAATGACAAACCAACCGAGACGCTTTCTAACGAGACCCCTGTATCGTGGTTACGTTGCCATTCCGAACCAGAGCGCCGGAAAGTCAAAACCCGAAGTTCAAGTTCTTATTTTCGGAGATGAGAAACACGGTTTCAATTACGGAACAGATATAAGCCCTCGATCAGCTCCCTTGTTCCGTTTAAACTTTCGCATCCTGTTCAATTCATGATGGTTCAAAAAACGTGGACATTTTACTAATTGTTTACTAATTAAATCTCAATCCAGTGTTCATCCTAGTAACTGTGGTACTTCAGTCACTGGATGGAGCACTGTGCTGTGTTCAGTGCAGTGATATTGCAATGGATAGCACTGTGGACCTTAGTGGGGCTTTTTTTTAAAGCTAGTCCTGAGTCTAAAGGGTGTGTGGACCAAATCAAAGTCCCCTCCCCCTCTCCAATCCCTTGTGGGCCATCAAATGTTTGAAGTCAACTGAACTCGATAGATCGGAACATTCCTTTTCTATCTTGGCATTTCCTCTTCTATTGATAAGAGATGCTGTAACTCACGCCAAAAGAGCTCTTAAACTCGTCAATTCAATCTAAAAGCTCAATGCCATCTCGGGCTTTCTCTTAATTAAAATCTTACTGTGCTGTGCCACTTGTAGCAGTAAAACGAGGCTTGTACAATGTGCACAGAACAATCCAAGAGATTCAATGGCTACGATGTTAGAGTGAATGACGGATCAAACAGACCATTTGAGCACTGGAAACAAATCAATCAGGGATCTTGTAAACCGTTGAGCAGTCATTGACAAAGAATAACTACAGATGCTAACTGATAAAAGCCCTGGACATGCAACTATCACTGTACAAAAGATGCAATCTTCTGCTTCAAGACCCTTAAAGTTAGTTTACACAGGAAGCAGTAAAGCAGCTCAAAATGAGGGGTCATGTCTCAGACTTCAAGCCACTCAATCAGTGTCTAATTATATTAGAATTGCTACTACACTATGAGTTTGGGCATGAGTTTCTACCCAAGGATAAACGTTTCATTCAGGAATGCCACCTCAATGAAACTGACTGATGGGAAAAAAAAGTGAGTTTATCCCAAATGCACTGAAGTGTTCTTGGAAAGCTTGATTTCATTCACAAAATAAACATTTTATTGAACTGGGTGAGGGTGGGGGGGTTGGGGAAAACCGCTGGCAAACCTGATGAAGAAACAAAAGAACCTTTTGTACCATGCCAGGATGTAGGTGAAGGGCCCTTCTAGTAAATTATAATTCCTTTTACACCTTTAATATCCATGAGCTTTTGTGGACCAAAGCCAAGCTGTGGGATACAAGGATGTCATTGAGAGAATGGTATAAGAAAGGCAAATTGTGCCTGTAAACTTCGTACCCGGATTACTCCAGTCCTGGCCAAACTCCACTGGCTCCTGTCACACAGAGGATCGACTTCAAGATCCTCACTCTAGTGTTCAATTAACTCCATTCCTTGCCCCCTCCTCCCCCCCCGACCCCAATCTCTCTAACCTCCTCTCTCCCCCACAGCAGTACCTGCTGCCTCCGCTCTACTGAGTCTGGCCTCCTCTGTGTCTCCCCCGAATCCTCCGCTCCACCATCGGCGGTCGTGCCTTCAGCCGCTCTGCCCCGAAAGTTTGGAACTCCCTCCCTCAATCCCTTGGCCTCGCCCCCTCCTTCCCCATCTTCAGGTTGCGCCTGAAGACCTTCCCCTTCGACCGTGTCAACGGTCACCTTCCCCTCCCCCTGGCTCGGCCTCCGCCATTGTTAAGCACTTTGAGACGCCACCCGGCATGGAAGTTGTTGTTGTTCCCCAAATTTAAAGGCTAAGTCAAAAAATTCCAGATAGTTTTAGCCTGAAGGACTATTTTGACATAAAGCTTAAGATCACTCAGAAATTATTTAAAGTCTGCCTCAGTTTGAAACACTAAGCGTAACCCCCCCGCCCCGCCCCACACCCCCTCACACTTCCAGTTAATATCAGTCACCGATAAAGAAATGACACGAAAATGTAACGCGCCCAACTGAAGTTTCAGACCATCAGCAGGACATCCAACTGAGCTGCAGCAGGATGAACCTACCTAACAAAGCACTTTCTCAGTAGAAAGGAAAATGACATTAAAAATTAAAACTTCCGCTACTGAGGTTCGAGAGGGGGAAAGAGGGAAAATGGGGCACGGAGGTAGAACTGAACTGAAAAGAATAGTTACCGATGAATTCAAAGGCCTCTTCGAAGTACTGCCTGAGATTCTGCTTGTTGCTATCGGTGGCGGGAAGTCGTTTGTAGTGGAAGATGCCCTTGTCGTAATGGTAAAGAGGCAAGTGGGTTGTAACGTTGATGATGTAGCCAATATTCATCCTCTGCATCTTCTCCAGGTCCTGGGCATCCTGCTCGTTGCCCAGGAACAGGAAGGGCAGGATGGGGGTCAGCTCTGCGTTCTCGATGTCGGGGGTGGTGGGGATGGACTGAGGTAGATGTGCTGGAATGAGCGAGGCTCCACCTCCCTCGGGGCACTCCTGAAGCTGCAGAGAGTTATCGCACAGATTCTCGTGCTCTTGCTTGAAACTGCTGAGTCCACCTTACAGAGAAGAAAACGGGAGGGGGCGGGGAAAAAAAACAGGAGAGACAGTGAAGCAAGCCATGTGTAAAAATTCCCAAACGTCGTCTCCCCCTCCACCATCACCACCACCAGCCTTCCCCGTGTTAAGCTAGCTAACATCGGAGCATGGAGACGAGAGCTGGTCAGACTCCAACAGTTATTACCCCAAATGCACACTCAAGGCTTGGGTTCCCAAGCTTGGGTCTCGCCAACCTGCGCCTAATACGTCAGAGAATTTAGGTAAGTAGGGTGCGTCCCTCCAGGGAGAAGGGAGCAGAGCGCATTCCATTCCAACAATTTACCTCTGGAATTTCCATGGGATGTAGAGAGTTCTCAAGTTTGGTTTGGATGCTCTTCAGCAGGTTAAAGGGGTTTCCCCACGTGTCAGACACCCGACTGACCCCCCCCCCCCCCCCACCACCCCCCCAAAAAAAAGAGAGACTGCCACCTATTTACAATAGCTGGAATGCCAAACAGATACTAATTCTGAAGAGTTACCCGTCTGCGTTGAAATACCGCACATCTGATAAATATTTCAGTTGACCTTCCCTCGATTTTTTTTTCTCTGCAGTGAAACTTTCGCCTGCATTTTTGCATTTCAGCCTAGATTTTTTGTGTACGAAATGCACAGTGATTACATTTTACAGTGGATCCCGTGAAGCGCTTTGAAGCACCTCCCTGACTCGAAAGGTGCTACATCAAATCCGAGCCTTATAATGAGGAATCATTATAAAACAGCCTAGCTGCTAACAATTTGCTTATTTTTGGCTTTCACAACAATTATCGAGCAGTTGTAACATGTCTGGTCCGAATAAAAATGTACCTGGATAAAAATGTAACCGAATAAGAATTTGTACAGTGTTCATATAATGGCCCTCGCTAAGTATAACGTCTCGGAGGACTACACAAAAACACAGTGGACACTTCACCTTTAAGAGCGTCGGAAAGTTAATTTGCCACATTTAACTACGTTTACTGCAAGATATCAGATATATTTTGCACTGCGGTTTACATATTGCAATATTTACACCATAAAGATTCCTACAGTAACTACATGATATTATATATATATATCTAGATCAAAAATCATCTCTTGGAATACATTTTTCTGCAGAACCACTTCTGGAGCTCAGAACGAAAAGCAGCCCTCAGTCATTCAATCTGAGATCAGACTTTAATGCTTCCATCATGCTTTGATGTTGGCTTAATACTGGCTCCGGGCTCCTTTTCTGCACAGGCAGGTCTCAGAGACTGAACATGTTAATCAGGGCTGGGTGGCAGAGATATCCACACGTGCCTGGCTATTCACGCTCGCAATGATCAGGGCCCTTGTGAGGCCTTTTCGTCATGCCTTTTACGTTGGGTGGAAGTCTCAAAGCTCTTCACAGGATTTACTGCGGATTGTAGTGACTGTGTGTTTTGTAGGCAAATGACTACAAACACCTGTGCCAGTTTATCAGTATGAATGTATGCTGCGGATGGAAGGTTGGGGGCGGGAGGGAGGTGGGGGAAGACAGGTTGTTATCGTATTAGAAATGGTTTTAAAGAGCCAACCTTTTTGACCTGCCTCCTGAAAGCTCTCAACTATCAGAGAGAACCTATAGCCTATTCTGGCTTTATTGGAGCAA
Organism: Callorhinchus milii; assembly: GCF_018977255.1. Taxonomy (NCBI): domain Eukaryota; kingdom Metazoa; phylum Chordata; class Chondrichthyes; order Chimaeriformes; family Callorhinchidae; genus Callorhinchus; species Callorhinchus milii. The sequence goes on along the minus strand of NW_024704744.1, from coordinate 97,598,018 downwards.
TCCAGTTCTGTGCCCTTAATTTAAGTTCTACACTGTTTTCCTAAGATCATAAACCGAGACGGTTTTATTTGAAAATTGATTCAGGGCACATTTTGGGGGCAAATAATGGTAAAAGAGTTTCATTCAGTCGCTGGCATTGCTGACAAGGCTTGACAACAGAAAAAAAATGACCTTTCTTTCTGGTAAGCTGGGTGTGACATTCGGAAACTCATCCACTTTATCTTAACGCCATTTCTATACAATGGGTTTACAATACAGACGTTACACATGGCAACTGAGCTATCATCATGCAAAATGTTCCTATTCCCAGCGAAAACAACTATATTTCATATATTTGAGAATTATGAGCAAAATTAACCTGCTTTTGGAAATATGGTAAAAGTTCTTTCGCCTTCACGATCAGAGTTATTACTAGAGGGTCACATAACCTCCTTCATCCATCAGGGAAAGTGCAGGGAATTGGGATTAGGATGGAGCAAAGAGCAGCTCAAAAAGTGGGCTGGTTGGCCTCTTACTGTGTGCACGGTTTTACAATACCCTGAGTTTTGTGGTGCGGAGGTAGAATCTGAATCGTGGTCAGTGGATTTTTTAAAAAAAAATGTCATTTACTGAATTACACATATACCAAAAGCCCCGTTCAACACCAGAGCCAATTTGACGTATGTGTATGACCAGGAAATGTTCTGCCTAATTCTGCCATTGTGCTCACTTCTACATGTTCTGTCTGCTGTACAGATCTCCCCCGCCAAAGGCTGTATGCAACTTGCCCCATAGCGTGGTGGAATTAAAAATAGGGCAGCTCTGCTCAATCACCCACGAGCAGTTGACCCACGGGTGGATTATAGCACTAGGTCTCAGTATAAACTTGGCGTAAGTCGAATATAGAGCTTTAATAATCCTTGCATTTGATAATTATTGCTTTGTGGCCCCCTGTGGCATTACTTTTTACTTTGTAAATCATTTTGGAAATTTTTAAAAAAAAAAACATTTTGGGCACTTCAATCCACGACTGTTTGCGGGGACGCTGCTGTGCGCAATCGGCTGCCGCGGTTTGCCCGCAAAACATACAGTCAGTTCACTTTACGGTATATTCTGTGAAGCGCTTTGAGACGTCTCGAAGACGTGATAAGGCGCTGTATCAAATGCAAGGATTATTATTATTATTATTATGTCCATCTGCTGTCACCGAATTGCACAGTGACTCATCACAGAAACAGGGCATTCATTCCCTTGTCATTGGTCAAACACTTTTTTTTTGTTCAGTCTGATATATCTGGAAACCTGTCCTCATGTTAAACATATGCAAAGCAGACTGAGAGTCCCATCCATATAGGCCACCTACACACAAAAATTTCCCTGTGTCTGGATTGGAAGGCGTACTCTCCTGTCTATATTCCACACGAGCCCGCACCCCTCTATTCCACTCTATCCCCTTCTCCCTCCTGTATGCATTGAGTTGCCTCTTAAATACATTTTGACGCTTTCTGCTTCAACCAGTGAGTTCCACGTTCTCACCACCCTCTGCGTGAAGCAGTTCCTCCTGAACTCCCTTTTGGATTTGCACGGTGAGGAGAGCAGTCCAGTTGGTGGGATACGTTCCTCACGGGAAGCTAAAATTGTCGGATCGGGGTGTTTCACTTCAAATGACAGGGAACGGAAAGCTCAGAAACACGTGCTGGGAATATTCCAACTGAACAATTTGCATCCGATGAACCTTTGGGCATAAAGCCATCGACCAGTATCTGTCACATCGATAGTACGTAAAGTTTGCGTACGTCACTGATACTGATTATTTCGGGGGGGGGGGGGGGGGGGGGGAGGTTTTTTTTCCCCCCCAGCTCGACAACTTTTGCCTCGCGCCACCTGTTAGGATTACATCACCAACCGCCACGTCAGTACAGCCCAAACTAAGTAGTATTTCTTCTATTGTTAGTATGCAAGGCTTGAAGTCATGCCAACTGACGTCGTTGTTACTATTTAGCCCCAACGCATTTCCGTAGCGACGGGCAGGTGGAGTCCATGTTGAAGGAGGTGTAAATCAATGAAACAGGTCGAACCCATCTGCTCAGTCAACTCCTGCAAACGAGTTTTCCCGATAACCCACGAAAAAAAAAAGCTCCGAGCTTCAAAGATCCCCACGTTCGCTGGCCCGCGAGAAACTATTGGATGTGCCAATCATAACCTCCCTGAACACAGTGGAGCTCTGGGGTTTAGATGGCACCTCTTTTGTTGCATTGTCTACGGCTGCGTTTAAAAAGAGCAAAAGAAAAACACACAATTAAAATGCCTGCAGCTTTAGATTGTTTTTAAACAGCTTGGAGGCTCACACCTGTTCTTTGTAAGAATTGCTTCAGGATTTAATGAAGATCTTGAGCTTTAAGAGTTCCCTAACTTCATGCATAGTTGTAGAATTTAAAGGGCACTATCTCTTGCAGTAAATAATCATCTTAATCAGCTTTCAATCTATTTCAAAATATATATTATATATACTGTATATATATATATATGTGTGTAAAAACTTTTTTAAAAAATCTTTGCTTTCAAGTAGGACCTCATCACGTCTCAAAATGAAACACTTGAAGCACTTTGCAGGATGTAAAGCCACCGACTGTATTTTTAAGCAAAGTTAATGTTTTGCTGCTCTCGTAAAGAGTTAATAAGTGAGTGTATTTATTAATGCGCCACCTCATTTGGCTGCCATCCCCTCACGGCTGATATGGCAGGTCAAGGCACAGTACAGTGAGTGATGTAGTCGTCACTGACCAGCACACAATCACATCGCTTCGTGCTGGTGTTGTCCCAAATTCTAGGCCTAGGTAAAAGAGCTAGGACTTTGCTACAGAAATGGATAAAGAGCTTAAAACAAAACTACTTTTATTTTTAAAAAAAAACACAGACCTCTGATAATCCACAGCACAGAAGGAGATCATTTGCATCTTTGCTGCCTCTTTGAAAGAGCAGTCCTTCAAATCCCACGTACCCCTCCTCCACATTACGATAATGTAGATCCACTGCAGCCATTCCACATCCTAACAACTGCGTAAGAAAAATAAACTGTTGGAACTCCCACTTTGCTCACTTGCTAAGTACCCGGTCCGACATCTTACTGAAACTAGACCACATAAGGGTCCTTCTTGTCTCCTCCCACTCTCACAATGAGTGACCTGCAGGAAAAGTCCTTCAAGAATAATGTGGCTGCTGGCAGCTTTCTGTCTCTTTCAGTTTCCTCCCGCAGCTACTGCGAAAGGTACATGACAGCTCGATACAATACAAAGCAGGTTAGCAGCACGGCAAATTCAATAAATCCAGAACTGGGGGCGTTTGTTTTGATAAAACACGTTAAGAGTTTGAAGTAGTGTAGAATTTCGTACTTGGGTCTCCGTGTTATCAATTATTTTTGCTCGGCGGAAAAGGAATATTACAGTACTTGATGGGCAACTGACTATGTTCACACCTTAGACTATTAGATATTCCTGTAATCTGAGCGTTTAAGGCTATTCAAATATTTTATATTTCTCTCCAGTTTTCTTTCCATTTCTCCTCCCCATTTCTTTATCCTTCCAGTGGGATACAGTTCTACAACTGTTGAGAGCCCCGAGCTATGGCGTGTGCAAGTGGCTATTCTGATGGCAGCGTCATTCGTCTGTGAAGGACATCACACTGGAAGAGCTTGACCTGGTTCTCACCAGATGTCCACACACAAGCGCTTTCCAAAATTTGTCGCAGGATAGCAATCAGGAGCTGTGACCCTGTCTGATTATGCCTTTTCTTGCCAGCCCAGGGGGTGCTTAAGATAATTGCACTGCCTCCAACTGCTGCACCAGCTGAAATTTGGTAACTCAATATATCAGGGTTTGAGCGACTGATTTTCTTGGCTGAATTGCACAGTGCTGCACCGGGTGCATTACTGCAACCATGGACTGGGATCCCAAATTAGACTCCCCAATTGCATCATCAAGCACTTCACTCCATTTATTATGGCACAGCAGCTTGAAATTGTACTTTGTCTTCAACTCTGCGACTGCCGAAGACAACACTCTCTGTATGGAGAGATTCACAAGTCATTGGAGATAGAATTGTGTTAATGGTGAGGACTATGTCTGTGGTATAAGATGGCTAGGACACTGGGAGAAACTCCCTTTCTCTTTTCGAATAGCGTCTTTAACATCCACCTGTAAAGGCAGACAGGACATTGGTTTAATGTCTCATCAAAGGATGATGCCTCTGACAATGCCACATGAGACCTTAAACCAAGGTTCCATCTGCTTGTTCAGATGGACATTAAGCAGCCCATGCCAATATCCTAAAAAAAGGGCGTTCTCTCAATGCTCTGTCCAAGAATCACTAATTAAAATACATCATTCACTTCATGGGTGTTTTGTGAACGATGTACCAATTGGCGTCTACATTCACCTACAAATACACGTTTCGCCCACAAAATATACAGTGAATTCACTCTGCAGTATATCCTGTGAAGCGCTTTGGGACGTTCTTGAAGACGTGATGAGGCACTGTATCAAATGCAAGGATTATTATTAAAGTCATTACACTTTACAGTAAATCCCGTGAGGTACTTTGAGATGGGTTTAAGTGACCAATTTATTATTGTTTTTTGATGATGCGATAAGGTTTCTATCAAATGCAAAGGTCTACTACAGTATAGGTTTTTAATCAAAGCTTTTAACAATAATAGTATGTCTTCATTTTTAGAGAATCAATAGCTTATACAACAATGCGACAAATTGCAGTCTACACCATACAGGTGCCAAAAAGTAGGATTTAACGACAAATTGGCATGACAATTACTTTGCAATCCAAACAGTCCCTCAGGGCCCCAGCTAATTTCCTGTTATCTGCTATTGTTCTAGAATATCAAGGTCTTTTTAACATTAAAACCAGCAACCCATACCTTCTGCATGCTGGATTAAGGGCTTTTAAGAAGATTTCTACTCTCTTAGTGTATGCAATTATGGTGAAAACGGCAGATTTAATATAGCATCTCCCAGAGTAAAGAGGCTTTGTATACGTGGGCTACATTCAATGGACTGTCTAGTGAAATAAAACAATGGGGGTGAAAAACATGACGTGTGAGATGACAATTATTGCTAAAATCTACAGGCAAATCAGTCCTTGATTATGTGAGAACCTCCCACCTCTTCCAACACCATGTCCACATCCTGTCTTAGTAAATTGGTGTAGGCTGAAAAGCTTTTGGGGGTGGGAGGGTAAAACTAAAGCTGTTGCTGAATCTGCTAGCATTGCCCACTGATACCAACGTTTCACAATGGTGGCTGAGGAAAGCTTCGGCTAGCTTTGGGTCAAAGGATGCGTGTGGTGGATGCATGTGGCGGGTGTATGTAGGGTATGGGGTGAGCTGGAAGTAGAATATTCACACCCAGCGTTAATGGTGGGATCACCATTGTAATGATACATCATCAATACAACACCGTTTACATTTATGCACAGCCATTCATGTCAGCAGGGCGTTCCAACGCGCTCATCAGTCCTGGCTTGGCACCCCAAGCTGGAAGGGGGAGCTAAGAAGCTGGAGAGGGGAAAAAATGACCAAAAGAGTACTCTGAATTAAACATTCGACTTAGAATATAAAACTGTACTTTTGTGGCTTGGACCGGCAAAGTCACATTTGGAACTAAAGAACTGGGCTGTGTTAAGAAGGAAAGTGAAGGGTTTGAAATTGCACCTTAGCACATCCCCAGAACATCTCAAAGCGCTGCACAGTATTTGACTGTAAAGGGTAGTGACTGTGCATTTGTAGGTGGACATCACCCTAATGGTTCGAGGTAAACATTCATTAAAATCCTGATAAAAAAAACAAGTTGTCAAAACGCACATTCTTTCCTCATTAAAACCTTTTTGTTTTACAGTACAGCCTATTACGTCAGCCTGAGAGTGCACATGTCCAGTAAATAAAATGGGAGATTCATGGAATCTGAATTGGGATCAGCTCTCTTCTCTCCTCCTTCACAGAGATGTCAATTAAAACAGTAATTCAATCTGAACAGCAACAGTGTGGCCTCCTGATCAATTTATATCTAGATGACTCTGCACCACTGAAACAGTAATAGCCCTGACAGCCAATACCAAAATTGGAGTGGGCAGTTTGCAGTCCCAAACCCCGGACTTGGACCGCACACAGAAGCTAACGGTGTTTACAAACATAAATGGAGATAAGATACTGCGGCAGCCAATTAGACTCAGAACAACTTATTCATTTGTGGATTAAAGCAGAAGTAAATCAATGCTGAGTTGCACAAAAACAGAATCTTCTGTCACTTAAAAGCATTCCCCCAACTCAAATACCCTAGAATTTGAGTCCAACTAGCCTTCCTTGTGATCATAAAATAATAATCATCCTTGCATTTGATATTGTGCCTTTTTAAGTCTTCAAGACGTCTCAAAGTGCTTCACAAGATATGCTGCAACGTGAATTGACTGTATATTTTGTGGGTGAAACGCGGCAGCCAATTAGCCAATTGCACACAGCAGTGTTCCCACAAACAGTCGTGGGTTGAAGTGACCAACTTATTATTGTTTTTTTTTCTTGAGGGATTGTTATCAGGCTCGTGGAGTAAGGAAACTTGCCCAAGGTTTCGCCCCCTGCCGGGAATCGAATCCAGGTCTCTCGCATGCGAGGCGAGTGCTCTAACCACTGAGCTACAGGAGTCCAGGCTATACATGCAGTCTGTCTCCTTTGCAACATGTTTATCTGCAGGTCCGTTGATAGTTTATTAGTTCTTTTTATACACATGCTGTTGCCATAGCACAACCTCATACCACAGGCATCTGTAGTCTGCCAGGGCAATTTGATTTGGTTACTGCACAGTGGGCCACTGGACTGGTATCTTCCTTAGTTTGTGTCCCTGTGAGACAAGGGGATGAGCTGCTAAGAAATGAACAGCAATGCTTCTTTTCAGCCATTATGTTTAAAAGGGACTTTGGTTTGAGTGGTGAACACAACAGTTAAATTCTTCATCTAAGGTCCCTTCCACGCCAGCATCTTCATATCTCACTAGGTCCCTCTGTGTTTCCCTCCCACCACCCCCCCAAATTTCTCCCAGTTTATTAAACGCAGACAGATTAAATTTCATGAGCGATAAATATCCATGCTCTTTGCAGATTTGAACCATGTGGTCAGGTGCGGCAGCAAGTCTGAAAGCTTGACTGTTAAGTTAAACAACCACTAGCCTGGAATTCCTCACCAACTTAGTCCCGAATAAGACAATTCTCTTATCATTTTAGATCGTGTAAAATTTTTGGTAAATTCTTCAATTCAATCTAAAGTTTTGAAGCCAGTTCTTGCCCCCCAAAAAAAACGATTCTGGGTCACAGGTGCCTGAACCATCATTTGAAACGTCGAGCTACTCTCAGGTCCACTTATTAGAGAGCGGATAAGAATGTAGATGGAGTGACCGACCTACAGAAAATAATAATAATAATAATAATAATAATAATAATAATAATCCTTGCATTTGATATAGCGCTTTTCACGTCGGGAGGATGTCCCAAAGCGCTTCACAGAACGCACTGTAAAGTGAATTGACTGTATATTTGTGGGCGAACGCGGCAGCCAATACAGATACAGGGCACCCGTGTTAAAATGACCTCTGCGACTTCCAGAAGATGCTAAACCGATTGCCATTTCCTGCTCAACATCCTTGTGAAGCAAACATCTAAAAAAAAACAAAATGTGATCGTCCTTCAAAGCCTTTTAAGTGAATGTGAATCGATTGGTTCCTTTTCTTTTTTTTAAAAAAAAGGTTTCTCTGTCTCTTGGATGGCATTCAGTTATTTTTGAGATATGGTTCTGAATGCACACCCTGCCCTTCAACATCGCTAAGTGGCAATCTTCATGTGGGAGTTCAAGTAGTGAAGGCCAGCAGGTTATTCAATCAGAAGTGAGTGAGTGTGTGAGTGTGTGTGTGAGTGTGTGTGGTGGGGAGGTAGTACGTCACAGCCAAATCTGAACCCATCCTGTAAATGGAACTAACCTCGACATGTTTGCACTTTCCAGCACAAGTAACCGAATAGTCATCTGGATTTGGGAACTCTTGGCCGATGTCCCTGCCTGGAATACTGCTGCTCCAGCTGCCATCAGCAAACTCCCCATGGATTGAAGATTGAACATGGATGGCACTTTCATTGTCAACCACCACGCTGGGCACAATCCTCGCCCACGGAGGCATCCAGAGAAGCCGGGAAATTCCAAGGGTAATAAATAAATAGGAAGCTCACAAATATCCACAAGACTTTCTACGAACAAGGCGAGTTCTGAATGTTTACAGCAGGCATCGCTACCTCTTTCCTTCCTGAATAATTAAGCCTGGCAAATCCAAAGAGCATCCGGTTGAGAAGTACACCATAGTCACTGACATTGTATCGTGACCTTCTGCAGCCCTCTTTAGACTACTGCAGCAATCCTGTATTTGTTGTAAGCTTGCAGCAGATTTACCATAAAATGAGCTGGTGCAAAAATTGCATGCAGCAATTTATCCGGTGTGAAAAATCTCCCCAGATGTTGAGGATTCTGGCGATTTCTAGGAGACTGGAGGAATCAACGCCAAGATGAAGACATCAGCCGTTTCTGCACTGATGCCACAGCGCTACAGTTATTTGGTTATTCATTTCCACCCTCCCCTCTTCTCTGAAAACATTTGATTCCCTTTTCTCTTCTGCAAATATAGTCCGACAATTGTCTTCCCAATATTTCACCCAAGTTGCCATTTTTAAATGATGAGCCTCAAGGAGTGACTGGTATCTGGCAAATAAACCCGAGCCTGATTCTACCTGTGAGGGGGTTTTGGGAGGGTGGATGGGGGGAAGGAGGAGAGAGTAGGTTTGGAACACAATCAGAAGCATAATGCTTTGCTGATTTAGCTCCTTCCTTATGGAGGGGCACTAAGGCTAATTGCAGGACCTTATTTTTGCCAAAGCTGAGATCAGTCAACTCAACGAAGACTAGAATTCAAATCCAGAACCTTTCCTCCAGCATTGCCGAGCAGTGTCTTTGCCCATTGCACTATGGATTGGTATTTTAATAGCAGTGAATGTATGAACGGCCAACAGCGCAGGTGCTGAGGGAGTGCCTACAGTTCGGAGTATTAGAATACCAACTAAATACAATCTTCTCTCTATTAATCCAATCCAAATCAATGTTTCAACTTCCCCAAGATGGGCTGGTGTAAACCGCGATGGACTAACTGAGTATTTGATGCTCTTGCATTTGAACAGATAGCCAGTGTGGCTTCCAATTCTTAAACAACTGTGGCTAAGATAATGGGAATAGCGACCAAAAGCTAATACAATAGCAAGACCAGTCATGGTGAAAATACATTTTACTCGTGTATAATGCCGCAGGGTAGTATTGGTGCTAGAATCAAGGGAAACGTAGAGCTCTGTGCCGAAGTCCTTACATACCTGCGCAGAGCTCTGCAGGACAGTGTCATGACTAATGGTAATGAAGAGTTTTTTTTAAAAAAAAGCATCTTCACTCAAAGGGAATCTGGCACCTTTTTAAACTTTAATTTTAAAAGGGTTGCCTCGCCAAAGTGGTGTAAATCTACCTCCTTGTGGTGGTCCTGATACTCCAAATTAAAGTTGGTTCAGTCTCACTGCGCACTGTGTGTGGCCGTGAAACCAAATCCTCCAGGACTTTTCTTCTGATTCACGAGTCATTTTTCCTCCCCCCCTCTCCCCCGCCCCCATTCGTGGTGGAAAAAAAAAATGCCTTAACGTTCAGGAATTCATCGATTGCCCTAATCTTTTCCGCTGCTCGTATTCTCTTCCACAGGGGCCCCTCTGGTCTGCGGCTATCCTGACCTCAGGAAAGAAGGGCAGTCAAGGTCACAGGTTTCTTCAATGCTGCACTGCAGCCAACAGGAGGCATGCTTGTTATGAGACAAGATGCATCGTGTGTGTGTGTGTGTGTGTGTTTTTTACACACACACACACACACGCACACACTGCCCTTGAAGTGAACACTCCACGAGGTAAAAGTGCTCCACCTGGCAGCCTGATCAAGAACTGGCAAAGCTCGTCCCAACTGTTGCTGGCACATCGGAGTGACGAGCAGAACTTGGGACTCGAGCCCACAATCTGTTTGGTCAGGCCAGCGCTGCAGTCGTTCGTTCGGCTACTCCGTGCTTTGTCTCGTAAAGCATATCAATACGGTCACTCCCCCCCCCACCCCCGACGTGTTAATTAGCTGCAGTGAAATTAAAAGGCCATCCAACCACATTGCGTTGCAAACCCCGGGCACGCGCGCGCTGCAAATCATCTTTGCCGCTATCGCAAGACAAGGCGCTGCATCAAACGGCAAAGGATTATTGCCATAACGCGCTCCTATCTGCGGACTGTGACTCCTGAGTAGCATTATAGGCCTTTCCCACATATTCGGCACCAAAACAAAACACTGCAAGGAGTACTACTGCCACTGTACACGGCAGATTCGCGTCAGGGCATTTCCTGCTAATGTGCCCTTTCGAAACAGAAGCACGCGCACGCAATGGCCAATTTGAAGAAGTAAATAAGAAAGGACAGGAGAGGGGCACCTTTCCTTTCCCGATTCCAACCCCAGCAGTCCTGTCAAGTAAAATAAATCGGTGGGGTGGGTGCGAAAAAGGCAAAGGAACTGGTAGGGATCCACAAGTCCAGGTGAATAAAAATTCACACTGTGCTCGTGCATGGAAATAACCCATGCGGAGTTGCCAGTTGCAGATATTTGTAAATTGCTTGCCTGCCGGCTGACTCCTGGTGGAACTTTTGTCGGAAACAATCAAATAATAGGACACAAACAAACGCACGAGCAGAAACAAAAAAAAGTACAATGTTTTGTTGCTTCATGACATGATGCAGTGCTCTGTCACTGGGGGGGGGGGGGGTCCCATACGGTACCTAATGTTCGTTGCTATTGTTACATCTTTTCAATCAAGCAATCCATCCATTAATCAATCAATCAATCAAATCAATCAATCAATCAATCAATACATTTTTTAAAAAAAACTTACCTTTTAAAACTAGTGGATCCTTCCCTTCTCGTTTCAAGGACTCCAACACTATGTGAAGCGGCTGAGAGGGCACCACCCGGTTAGGTTCGTCTGTGTTCTCGTCGTAAACTATGATTTCCTTGGAGAAAATCCTTTTGAAGGAGTCCTTGCCTTCCCTGCAGGAGATGAGGTCCAAGACGGTGATCTTGCCCTGCTGCAGCCTCCTCCTGCTGATCTTGTCCGAGCAGTTGATGTGGACGGCTCCCTGGATGTGGCTCCTGTTGTACTCCATGAAGGGGCGACAGTCTATGATCACAGGTCCCTGGCTCTGGAACTGGAGGGCGCCCTTGCTGTTGCATTTGGTCAGCTTCTTGGCCAGTTCGGTGGGGTAGATGGTGCGGATCGGCTTGGCGGCCGTGTTGGTGGAGGGATGGTGGTGTTGGTGGTGGTGGTGAAGAGCAGGAGGAGGAGGAGGAAACGGAGGAGACGACGAAGGGTGAACTCCAAGTCCCGCGGCGGAGGCAGAAGCAGCAGAAGAAGAGGGGTTCAGCAGAGTGCTGGCGGTCTCCTTGCCGCCTCCGCCACCCCCACTGTTGTTGTTGCCGCTGCTGCTGGTGCTGGTGCTGCTGGTGCTGCTGCTGGTGACCATCTGGTGGCCGCTGGCGCAGGTCGTGCAGTTGGTTGGGGTCCCGATTTTGCCAGCAGCAGAGGCTGGGGGGACTTGGTGATGGAGGTGGTGGTGGTGGGGGGGGTGGCCACCACCGGCTCCGGCTAGTGAGGCTGGGCTTTGGTCGCCACCACTGTGATGGTGATGGTGTGGCTGCTGGTGCTGCTGCTGCTGCGGCTGCTGGTGGTGGTGTTGTGGCTGTTGGTGTTGATGGTGTTGGCCAATGCCCTTGTTCTCGTAGGTGGTCACCGTGCAGCAACTGGCGCTGCTGCAGCCGCAGGACAAGGAGCGCACCGAGCCGTTGGACGATGGCATATACGTGATGTGGCCGCTTCTGAGGGAGACCACAGCCAGAGTCGCAGCAGCAGCAGCAGCAGAAGAAGAAGAAGGAGCAGAAGAAGGAGCAGAAGAAGAAGGTGGGGGGGAGGAGGAGGAGGAGGAGGTCGGGGATGATGCTGCTGCTGCTGATGATGATGATGGGCTGAGGGTCGCACCTGGAGCTGATGATGGGTCCTCAGTAGCTGGGGAGCGGTGGGGGTGGGGGTGGGGGTGGGGGCTGCTGCTGCTGCTGCTGTTGTTATTGTTGGTGCTGGTGTTGTTGATGTCGGTGTTGATGGAGACACTGGGGACCGTGTGGCTGCTGCTGGAGGTGATGTCCAGACGGAGATGGAGTTCCTGGGGTCTGACCGGTCTGGGCAGCGCCACCACTCCACCGACAACTCGTTCGTCCAAAGGAGAAGGAGGCATCGGGATGGCGGTCGGGGCTGCGCGGCTGTGGCTGTGGTTCCTGTCGCTGTCGATCCGAGGAGTGAACGGGACTGAAACGGGATCAAACGTCGCTGTCAGCATCAGAGCAGGAGGGGGGGGGGGCAGGGGGGGGGGAGGGGGGGGGGGGGGGGCAGGGGGGAGGGGGGGAGGGGGGGAGGGGGGGGGGGCAGGGGGGGGGGAGGAGGGGAGGGGAGGAGGGGAGGGGGCAGGGGGGGGGGCAGGGGGGGGGGGGGCAGGCAGGAGGGGGGGGGAGGAGGGAAGAGGAGGGGGGAGAGGAGGGGGGAGGGGGGGCAGGGGAGGGGGGGAGAGGAGGGGAGGGGGGGGGGAGAGGAGGGGGGCAGGGGAGGGGGGGAGAGGAGGGAGGGGAGGGGGGGCAGGGGAGAGGAGGGGAGGGGGAGAGGAGGGGGCAGGAGGGGGGGGAGAGGAGGGAGGGGGGCGGGGGGAGGAGGGGGGGAGAGGGGGGGGGAGGGGGGCAGGGGAGGGGGAGAGGAGGGGAGGGGGAGAGGAGAGGAGGGGGGGCAGGAGGGGGGGGGGAGAGGAGGGGGGGGGAGGAGGGGGGGTTGAAGGGTGTGGGGGGAAAGGGGAGGGGAAAAAAAAGGGGGGGAGGGAGAAAGGATGGGTGGAAAGAGAGGGAGAGAGAGGGATGGTGGTGGTGGTGGAAAGGGGGGAGAGGAGGAGAGGAGAGGAGGAGAGGGTGGGGGGGAGGGGTGGGGGGGAGAGGAAGAGGGAGGGAGGGAGAGGGAGAGGAGGGGAAAGGTAAGAGAAAATGCAATTGTTATTTAAAATAAAAGGACGATGCGCTGATTTCTGCTGCAGAACACAGGCGGAGAGGGGGGGATGGAGAGGGGGGGATGGAGAGGGGGGGGTGGGGGGGGGATGGAGAGGGGGGGGGGGGGCGGATATCTCCACTAAAAATAAAATAGAATAAAAGGAAACAAAAGAAAAAGAAATAGAAATAAA